>NC_057427.1:8901179-9219679 GCF_019457755.1 Venturia canescens | reverse complement strand
ATTTTCAGAATTTCAGTTTACAAGGGCTCCAGAAAACTTGGTGTGTAACGGTCCCACTGCAATATGCGCACTTCTAATTCCCCTTGAAGATTGATGGCGCTACTTGCTGATGAATTATTTTGAAGAACACGCGAAACCTGATGGAGAATGACCGACGCACCAACCAGTTGCTCCAGTATTTTTTATTTGATGATAAAGTACTCACTGCTGCAGCGTGACCTGGTGCGAAACTCGCAACGGAACAAATATTCATTTTGGGGTCCCGGACGTGAATCGCCGAAGAAATGTGGCCTGTAGAAGCACTGCGATCAAGGATTCCAATGATCGTCGCACGTGCTCAAGACAAGACCCTGAATCAACAAACTTTTGCGTCGACTTTTCTGATAAGTTGTCGTGAGAAAATGAGAAAAAAACGAATCTACGTAGCGTGAAAAAGGACAGTTTCTACAGAACACAATTGACCTTCTGATCTCGAATTAATTACGTAGCTGTACCCATTCTATATGCAGACTTTCGATCCTGGCAACTGACAAAGCGCCCCTAGGAGAAGGCTATTGTCTGGGGACTCGATAATTGTCTTCTGTCTCGTTAATTGATTGCTCGTCGCAGCAAACAGCTTTGTTTAATATTCCAAGCATGTCGTAGCACTTGACTTTTTCCCAAAATACAAATAGCACAGGAATCGTTGGCCACGAATAATTGACGTGGAATTGAATTTAGTTCGATGTTTGCAATCAAAGAATTAGGGGGGGAGAAAGAGATGGATCGTTGTTGAGTTTGATTCTCGAGATTGCGGTTTTTAAAAAGGTTTTTACATTCTCGAAATGTTCATGAGGAATGAAAACTGTTGATGTATAAAAATATAAAAAATCAACAAAAAGTTTTGGTTCGCACTCGTTCATTTGAACTCCAGGAGAAAAGATGAACAAGACTCGCATGCTCTTATTATTTCGTTCTATTTCAGGCTGTGAAGATCTGAAGATGCCAGCAGCGGGGGCAGCAGTTCCCGCGGTTGTGGAAGATGTCGGCCAGTTGGAAGACCTGGACGAGCCGCCGGAGCCCCGGGGCGAAGGAGTACGCGCCGGCCAGGCTCCTGGTCGAGGTGGAATTATGAAGCCTCTCGTCGTACTCGCACTTCCTGGCATGTATCTTTTCTACAAGTACAGCCAGTACAGGCGCGAGCAGCGGGAATTGTCTCGTCGAAGGATAACGGAAAGGGAGTTGCAGCACCTTCATCACAAAATAGTGAGTTAAGCGACGAAAAATGATAAATTAAAAGCTTTGGAAATTGGTGAAAGCGCGATGCGCACGAAAAGCCACAATTTTCCTCGAGCTCGGTCCCACTTTCAATTCCCTGCGCGGAGATGAAACCCTCGAAAAATAGAAATGGCTCTCGGTGAAATATGCAAAAACTGGCTAGAAATTGTCCATGTTGAAAATCCTCCATACGAAGGCGGGTAAATAAGCCGAAATTCTCCGTCGCCTTGATTAAGGACCAACGTAGCGTGCCTCGGTATAAATACAGACGTACCAGCACGCGTACCTTTTTCATCGTCGTGCAGGTTTTTCCACTCCCTTACACTCGTGTCGCGTTAGTAACTCGAGGAACCCCTCGAGCGACAAGTGTTAGTTGGGAGACGAGAAAAAGATGGCAAACCGAAAGCAAACGAAAGATAGGATAAAAGAGGGAGGGAGAGAGAGTCGGGGGAAAGGAGATAAGGGAAAAAGGGTCCTGAGGCCGCTCGAGTAGAAAAAGAAAAAAGTTTCATTGCATTTTTTCACGATTTAATTGGAGTAGTGTGCTTTTGTACATTCAAGGGCAGCGACTCGACGAAGAGGCGTTTATCAGATTCTCTCGAGCTTCGCAGACGAGCTTCAACCGTTAAGCTCAAAAGATGTTGACGGTGAAGCGTTAAAAAGTGCTTTACAAAACCCCGTTGGATCTCGCAGCCCTACAATCCGAACGTGTGCTGTGAATATTTCCAACATCGATGCTCGAGAGCTCACCCAAGATAACCGCACTAAACAATCTCGCAGAACACCGAGATTCTCAGGTGCAAATTAAGGGCGCAAGAGCTAAAGATGATAGCTCAATTACCCAAGACTAATACGATCATCGACAGCCACCAAATCCCCACGTAACTCTCTCTTGTCTACGTGTTTCGTTGAGCTTTTCCTTAACGAGATTATATATTATCTGGTGCACTGGCTCTTTAAGGCACTTTTCACCGGAACCACTTCATCCCCGCTCGCCTTCATCGATCTTATTTTACTCTCGAATTACACAGAAAAATTCGCGTCAAATTTTTCATCAGGATTAATTTTCCTCGAGAATAATGATTGCAAGATTTTTGTGATAAATTCTGCATCAATGTTCATCGACTTATTGTTGTTTACGATTTCGATATATCGTCCAGTTCCTAAGATAGATTTCAATATGAGGAATAAAAATGCGACTTTATTGACTCTCCTACCTTACAATTGTCTTCTGTGAGAGTTCCACTCTCGTAGTTTTCATCGATGCTACTCATAAAACAGCAGACGTAGCAGAAAGTAGAATAAAACGAAGGAGAGCTTCTTGACAATTCTTTGTACTGTCACATAAACAAGTTTCTTCTCAGCCATCGTTTTTTTCTTCCTTCGGTTGAAGTTCTCTCGAAGCTCCTCGCTCGCAAGAAGTTAAGGAGTGTGTAGTCGGGTCGCACTCGAGGCTGTCTCGAATGCATGTGTTCTCGCTCTCTCCGGCCTCTCCTGCTCATTCGACGATGAAATTATAATCTCCTTCTCTTCGGGTTTGATTTGCGAGAGACGAATATCCTTGGCGGAGTTTGAATTTTGTTTTCGTTTTCACGAGAGCCAGCAGCAGGGGCGCGCCTAAACGTGAAAAGGCTGGCACCCGTTGCACTTCGCGAAGCACCTGCGAATATGTATTGATTTCCTCTACCCTGTCGACCGAAACTAGTACAAAACTTAGGAACACCGATGCTAAAAGCGATGCCCGTGTTTTCTGGGCCGCCGCTTCTCGCGTTTTTTCACTCCTCGATTTAATCGATGAAATATTTCGTTTGAAACTTTGGCTCCGCAACATTTTTTCCCTCCCCGAGTTTCAAAGCCGTCTGATATAATAGAATAACAAAAAAAATTCTTCGCGTGTTAACAGCGACCGGCAGACCTCGGATTTGCATCCCCTTACGATGGAAAAACAAGCGCCGCCCGGGAGCCTCGAAATATATTTGCCCTCGCGTTCCTCGTGTGTGACACAATCACAAATAAATCATCTTGATTAACTTTTTTCCAAATTACCACACAATCGGGGATAAAAATTCGTCGATAAAAGAAGTTACGCAGATTATAAAACGCTGCTTGCAAGAATGCCAACGAGTCGTGTGAGCACTAATCGTAACGCATTACTCGAGGAAGTAGATTCCCGATAAAAAAAACGTTTCTTTCGAACATTGAAAACCGAGCAGCAGTTGATGAAAAACTCGAGCATATACTCATTGATACATTTAATAATAAAAATCAAGAGGAAATAAATGTGATTGCGTGAGGCTTATTGACGTCCGCGATCTTCGGACCTTGTGGTCGAACGATAGTCCTCAACCTTGGCAATTCCCTTATCAACGCAGAACGTCGGTGTGTCGCGACACAACCCGTTACCGGCTTTTTATTTTTATTGTCATGCTTTATTTTTTTCTCATTTTTTTTCAACTACGAGTAGCGCTTACTGGATACGTAGTGACACTTGAACGCGGTGCTGGTTGAAGTATGCGAACTTGTGTGGCGAACGCGAAACACACCGTCGGCGTCGACGATAAGGCTCACGCTAGCTACTCGTTAAGATCAAATCTACATCGACGACGACGTAGTGTTCTGAACGGAAGAAAAAACCCTTTCGCCCTTTTGTTTACCGGTGTTTTCATTCGCGTAATTCGAGTCTTGCTGAATTAAGGGGAAGCCGAAGCTCCGAAGCTCCGAAGCACCGAGAGACGCTGCCAATATTGAAGGCAGTTGTCCGGTGGAGTAAAAAGCTCTCTGACGTCAGGAAAGTATGAAAATACTTGCAGGACTTTAACCCACGGACGGATGAACGAAGCGTAAACGTCCCACCAACTTCCAGGCCGATAAATGTCTCGCGAAAACCCATTCGCCCTTCTAATTAAATCGAATGAGTTGCCACTCGCTTCCGGATTCTTGGAGCGATTCACTCCCTGCCAAAAGCAGCGGTCTGGAGAATTATAGACCCGCCGCGAGGCGAGGCGGAAAGGAGGAAAAATAAAAAGTTTGTTGATTGACACAGGAAGACCGCTAAGGTGGTTGGCGCGACAATAAATTAATGGTTGTCTGGCACGGTCCGTGTTCGTTGACCCTACGCCACGTGGTATTAAGGCTATGTGGAGGAATAATTCCACGAGACACGACCACGTCGTATCTCGGCGTCGAAGTTGCTAATACCAGGAACCCTAGAAATGTCAATCGATAATACAGCACGCTCCAAAAGCCGTGATCTCATTTCAGGGGGTTTTTATAGCCACTGGAATTTTGGAGATCGATCGATTCTTCATATCGTCCCTTCCTTCGAAAAGCATCAGTTGTATGAGGACAGCCGATTCGAAGCCGAAATTTCAAGATAAGGGCGTGGCGAGCCCTCAATCAATTGGCCAAAGCAGCAGATGGCGCTTACTCCACTCGACGACTCGCTTCTGAAGGACGCACGAGGAAAGAGGATGCTTGCTTTCGTTATTTAATAATCAACGTGCACGCGGCCTCGGAACTTTTGAAACGTTCGGTACACGCAACTCGAAATCACCCCTTAAAGCCACCCTTGCCAATCTCTCTTATTTCTTATCCAATTTCCCGAGACCACAGAGAAAGGGATTTTCAATACTCGCGTGCCCATCACGCGTTCACCCCTTCTGCAATCATGGCTTCCCGATATTACGAAGAATTCGCTCCGGAAACTAACCATTTGCATTCGTCTCATAGAATTACAGGCTTTTTACGAGTCTGCGCGCTTGTTCTCCGAACGAGAAGCTCGTGCGTGGGCCCGTAAAAGTAATTACTTCGGCTCATATTTCCGTATTCGTTTGTCCTTAATCTCATGGGCTTGGGGATACGCGATGCGAGGCCTAAAAATTCCGTGATTCGAGTCATGGAACACAAGAGTGTAATGGAACTTCGAGCAACACGACACACTTTAATATTTACCCTCTGAAATGAGTGAAAAAAACGAACAGAAATTTAAGCAGTTCCCTGCTTACAGGCCTCGACATTTTGAGCTCTTTGCTCAGTCTCTTGGGAAAACCGTTTTTTCATTCTTTTCTCCGTGCTCTTCTCTCTCTTCCACTATCTCGTTTTTGCTTGACAAATTTAACTGAAGAATTAAAAACATGAAACTCGAAATGGCGTTCTCGTACCGAGGCGCAATCGAGATTGGTAATGTATTCCAGAATGAAAACCGTACTGTGACGAATATGCGCGATATTGAGCGAGTAGAGAGTATCGTTGGTGTGGCAAAATGGTTAGGTAGCTCATATCTTCTATATGAGCCGATAAAAGTTGACGAGCGATGGGAGCAAACGTGAAGGAGCTATCGGATACCCCCGGCCATTTAACCTCATCTTAACACGAATGCGATCAGCGTAGGGGCTGTCAAACCGGGGGCAGCCACGACAATTACGTTTCCATTCTGTCGCCCGATAAAAATTGTATAAAAACTGTTGCTTTCATTGTTATTATTACGGTTTACGTGGAACACACTATTTCGAGATAGATTTCCAGCGCAGCCTTTACTGTTATCGACGAGGCGTTTTAATCGGCTTCGAATGAAATTTCCGACGGTGGTTTTATGACGACGGTTTCACTGGGAGCTGCGATTTTAATGAAATATTTTTCATTTACTTCAGGACGTTAGTCTACTAGTCTAATTAAAACAAAAGTTTTTCAGTGTTTTACTTCTGCGGCATATTGTGTTTTTAGCGAACAATGATGGAAATCATGATCGCGACACTTGTTTGGAAAAAATATCTGCTGTCGGGTTTGATAAGAATTCGGAGAAGGAAAAGTGAGAATGGCAACGACGATATAAAATTGGCGGAAAAACAGTTTGGGGAAAAAGAAATACGGTTGTTATAGCCGCTTGCGAAATGCTGGAGATTTGTGTTTGTTGAGAAAACGAGTTTTCTTACGGTTGAACAAAAATAGATTCCAAAGGATACGAGGGCGCGGGTAGGGGGAAAAAAATTGAGGGAAAGCCAGCCGTGTTGGCTGGCGAATTAGCGAGGCCAGAAAGGAGCGAGTCTTGCCAGAACTCTGGTTTCTTCTCGTGAGAAGAGCGCGCGGTATTATCGCGTTGTTATTTCCGGGATGAAACGCGATAATGAGGCGTACGCGCGATCTGAAAAAAGCTTTTTTGCCTCAGGGGTGTCAGCTCTGCGGACGTGACAGCGAGAAAAAAATGAAATGGGGGAGGCTTGTACAGAATTTGAACAACCGAGGGAGCTCGAGGCAGAAAAAACCGAGTATCGAAGATTTTGTTTTCTTCTCGACTGTTTCGTTCATTGAAATAAACATTATGCTGGCACGGGTGATTGTATTAAGGTAGTTCATGCACGAAACGATTTTCTTAAGAAAGTCTTGAAATTTACAACGAGTTTCAATGGCTAGTCGACTGACACGCATATCAAACTTTAAAGGGTTTTTGTTATTGGTTATTTACATAAACGTGCTTAAATATGAAAAAAAAAAAACACTCGCAGGGTCATAAAAACTGTGCGTAAAAAATTGTTCATCTTTCCATATAAAGAACAAACGCTTCTTACGAAGTTTATAAAAAACTACACAATAACGATGAAGTATATAACGAAGGTCTGTGAAAAAATTCGAGACGATTCGAAATTGGTAAAATGAGCACTCGTAATCTCACATTTGCTTATTTCGGCATTTTGTTTTTTCTTCGTTTGGGTCACTCCTGTCACAGCCTTCTGTGTTTTTATTAATACTTTTTTCTTGATCCATTTCTCGTTGTGTTTTCTCTCTGCACTCTTTAAAGCGATTTTTTGCATAAAAAAACTGAAGTATTTTAGCCTGGGACGAATGAAATTTCGGGTTCGGTCAGCGACGGATCCCCGATTAATTAACCCTTAGTGTGCATTTGTTCTCCAAAATGTTCCCCAAAATTTTGTTCTCACATGAATAGCATTTACAGATGAGCATCTCATAAGTAAAACCCCCAATATTAAGAAATCGTTATCCCCTCTCTAAAAGTAGGGAGCACAGCCAACTTCACACTCCAAAATAAATAGACTTTTTGGAAGGGTTGCAAAGTGGACTATTTTTCCCTTAAAGCATGGACCCTTGTCTGTAAAACTCTGTAAGGATTTTTTTAAAAACTCAAAATTTAATTTTCTACAAGAGATTTAACCGAAAAAGTGCTTTTTACGCGCACTATCAACTTTGAGCACGTTTTTGAGCAATGAAAAAAGATTTTTTTGGAAATCCGACTTTGCAGCCTTAAAGTTGGATCAATTCACTGCGAAAAGTGACTAAACCTTTTATTCCGAAAAGCGCATAGTTACCGAGATATTCGATGTCAAAAGTGACCCCATGTGCACGAAATGTCTCGCTGTGAAGGTTTGCACACTAAGGGTTAATGGCTCGTAATTTTATTCCCTAAAAAATAATTTGAAAAAATGTATTTACAATTTTGAATTAATAACTCTGACATTAGAGTGATAATATCTTTAATTGGAAAGTAAAAATCGACCCAATTCAGGCACCCAGAAAATACGATCCCACGGGAATGGTGTACCTTAAAAAAATGAATGAAGAATCATCCCTCTGCGACGTGATCCCCGCCGAATGTTTGTTTGTTTTTGGTCAATTACACGCGACTTTTCCGTCCCCACGACGTCACGGAAGACACAACAGTGACGAAAGCAAAAATGGCGTCAGAACAAGTTCGCGAGGTCCTGTAATCGTCGCTTCCATTAACACATCGACCTCGCACCTACACGCGATGCGGATTCGTGTTTAGAATAGAACACATTCAAATGTATATATGCGGGAAGCATGAGCAACGAACGAAGGAACGAACGCTTTGGTGCTTTCTCTAGCTTCGAAGGGTGCAAAACGACAAGTCGACAAGTTATAGATGGTGATCGATATCAAGAAGGTGAACAACAACGTGCCGAGTCGGATCCAACCACTCTCGATTGCATATACCTCGAAGTGTGTACTATTGCGACAAACGTACATAAGGAACGGAGAAAAAAAGGGCGGAGGAGAGGCAGAAATGAGAGAGGAAAAATGTTTTACGCTCTCGTTATTTCGAATTTGGGGGAAAGTAATAAGAAAATGTTAACAATTAAGGGGAACACTGGGCAATCGCACGGGCATTTTTTGTTATTTTTTTATATGGAATTCGAACGTGATAAATTTGGGTTACACGAAAACTCGTGGGAACAGAGAGAAGAAGGAACAAAGCAAAATAAAATTGACTCGATCGTTCTTCATCGAGTCAAGTGCTAACGAACGATTCGGAGTCGTTCGGACATTAAAATGATTGGAAATGGTAACGAGAAATCTGTCGTTGCAGGAGCCGAACTAAAAATCTGAAACAATGATTTCCGATGCGAGAAAAAAAGGGGAGTAAAAAATTCGCCGCGCTCCAGTCGCTTCTCATCGATTCGCTCTGACAAATAGAAAATTGGGACGATATAAATAGATTGTGTAGTAGAATTTAAAATTCTCGTACGGGAAAAGCTATTACGAAAGATTAATCGAGGGCTCTGCGAGCTGATAGAAATTGCGAGTTGTGTATAGTCGAAGAAATATATGCAGAGGGGGGAAGGGAGGAGGAGCTTGACGTGCCGCACAAGCCTTAAAGTTTGATGACGTGACGCCGCATGCTCACGATCGATGCTCATTCATGGAGAAGTTGGAACGGGAAATTGATCAACTTTTCTACACCCGCTATTAAGATTTCTTTCAGTCACTTCGCCCTCCTAACGGACAAGGGATTTTGGCTGAGTTCCCTCTCGGAACTCAGTCGCCTCTGGCTTAGAATCCCTTCGAAAAATGTTACAATATTCTTTCCTATCGAGACGAAAGTCGCTTTTACTCCAAATTTGCGTTAGAACCAATCGAGATTTCTTGGCTCCTTTGGCTCGGTGAATTCCCAGCAGAAACACAAATCCAACAGAGGCTCGTGTGCACCGTGTTGCCTCATCGATTTCACCGTCTGTAACCCAAATATGTCGTCGGACAAGTAAATATCGTGACGGGGTCGTTCGAGGCCCACTCGCTCGCAAAAAATCGAAGGGACGAATGCACTGCAAGTGTTAGAAACGTCCGCGAGAGTGCAGCTCTGATTCAAATCTACGCGAGTGCGTTATCTGAAAAAAAAAAAACACACGAAATGAGCCGTGGATACGAGTGTGCGTGGACGGAGGAAAATCGTACCGGAACGTTATGCCCGCGACAGCTTATCGAAAGAACGCTACACTCGACGATTGTTCGATCGACGTGTCGCATTAAATATTTCAGATGATGCAGAGTCTCGGAAGTCTCGGGTTATTGGCCCTGTGGATGCATCTAATAAAAACAGAAGAGTTCTGCGAATGCGAACTTTCTTTTGATCGATCAAGTTTGAATAATTCTTTTTATTCCGAGAATAAATTCACTCTTGTCCCAGCATATTATTATTTTGTCAAATATTACGAAAGAGAATCGCGATGGAAAAAAAATTCCGATCGATTCCCAGCGACCGGGCAGGGCGCAATGAAATTTTCTTCGTGAGCTGCGAAATAATTCTGCTGAAAAGCGAAAGAGGGTGAATAAATATTTTTCCCCACTGTGATGGGAGAATACCTCCGACTGCTAAGTGTCCGGGAGAAAGTTGTGTTTTCAGGATAAATCTGAATAGTACAGTGCTTTACGAAATATACTTCAATGGGGCATTTAATTCTGTACTTCAAAGTATTCCTGCTTTGCTTTGCCAATTTCGCCAGCTTTTTCATCCCCTTTCCCTTTATTCCTGACTGGCAATCTCGAAACAAGTGTACTCGGGGCTCGGATGAATGTTTAATCACGTAATCAAACGGAAGACTGCTCTAAGGATCTTTTTCAATTACTGTTGTATACTCTCCGAGTCATTTCACGTAGCGGGTTTCACGAACGCAGTGCGAAAAGTTTGAGAACTGAAACGTGACGTTCAATTAGAGCAGGTGAGATTGAATTTTCTGTTAAGGTAGCGAAAACTTGGCCGAGTTGGACTCGGGAATTTTGGAGTTTCGAATGTCAGCCTCGTTGGACCTTTCGCACAATCGACACACACAATCGCGATTGGGAATTCAATGATTAGTCAATGAGTGATCGCTGCCTGGTCTCGATTTAATTTCGTTGAGAGGCAGATCTTTATAATCGATATATTTGATGATTTTTTTCTTTTATCGTCATTCCCGTGGCAAGACGACATCGAATTGAAGCAGGTAGTAAAGGCTCAGCGTCTCTGTGATCGTTTTATTCAGTCGGCGTGTTAAAACTGTGGTTTCGTCATGCTTTTGATGATCGTGTTACTTTCGAGAGCGATTTTTTCTTCGTGTTTATCGCTTTCGAGTTCTTGGAAGTGTAGAAATTTCAAGACAAATGAAATTGAGCTCGATCGCAGCTTGACTCTGTCACCTCTTTCGACAGACATTTTGTTCCTTGGATCGTTGCCTTGTCCATAAAAAAACTGTCACACAAAGTGGAGCACGTTGCCACACAAGCGCACACGATTTTCGAAGGGTGACGTCACTCAATAAACGAAGGATAATTTAGTGTTCGGATAGTCGGAAAAGTTTCGTGAGAACGGTGGTCTCGCGTTGGTGCGCAAATAAAAAATTCCCCGTAATCTGGGATCGGTGGAGAGCCCCATGAGAGCGACCGGCGACCAGGTGCAGCTGGCTCGACTATCCGGTGGCCATTTCCAGCAACGACTCGCTGGAAAACCGTGAGGATTGGTAACGGACTCGGCGTAGAAGCGCCATGCTCTGTTGTGTCCGCAAACAACTGGAATTCATAAAATGTTCAATAGTTCACGGCTTCGTACAACGGAAAGTAAATATTTTACGATTCGCATTGTTGAATTCCGATCCGAGCTCGCATCCTGATGAAGGATCAACTTTTGTGCAACCAACTTCAGTCCGAGGTGGACTTGAACGATGCTTTTGAAAGATCAAACAGAATACTCGATCACAAAATCCAATGGTATCAGGCACATATAAACTGGCGTTAAAACTCACTGTACTGATTCAACAGTCTCGTCACACCCATCGAGATCAACGTGTCGAGAGTGCAGCCAGGCTGCAATGGCCTACCACCATTAGGATAGAAATCAGCGTGACCGAGAGGTCGCAGAAATCCAAAAACCCCACCGTCGGTGTGTATCACGTCGACGAAGGTCGCATCACTCGCTGCCAAGTGGCCCTTTGACCCCGTGTTCATGTACAACGGATAAGCAGCGTCCAATCCGGTGATACGTGCGACCTGTCAATTTTTTAGCAGTCTCATTAATGTATGGAAATGCAATTGCTTACTCGATTCATAATAATTCACGTGGATGTATCATCACTGAATGGAAATAATTCAGGAGTTGGCGTGATGTTTATAAATTTATCAAAGTGGCTTTCAACATCGGTACATTGAAAATAAAAATTGGTCAATGAGAAACACAATCGTTGAATTTTCTCGTTCAGTATTATTGTACTCTACATAATTGAGTTCCATTTTCTTCCACTTCTCGTAGAGTTTTGAAAATTATTACCTTCCGAGGTGCTAAAGATTTGCCCATGAATCCTGCAACCTCCGCCCCGAGACTAAAACCAATGACATGAAGCTTCGACATGGGTACTGCTCCGTGGTACTCCAGCCATCTGACCATTTTGCCAACATGGGGTCCCACGCTTCTACTGTTACCCACCGCTGTTATGTACCACGGCAATGCCGACAATTTGCCCCAATCAACCAGGATTATGTTGTAACGACCTCGTCTCAGATACGCTGCAAGAAACAACGATACGTTCGACGTGAGCACCGCAGCTGGAACGACTTGGCGTTGCTTTTTGTTTCGATTAAATCACTCCAGTTTTTTTATTTTTCTTGCTCGATACGAATTATTTTTAAGGTAGTTCATGAACGAAGCGATTTTTTAAGAAAGTCTTTAAATTTAGACAGAGTTTCAATGGATAGTCGACTCACGCGCATATCAAATTTTAAAGGGTTCATCTTATTGGTTTTCGAGATAAATCGCTCTTTAAATATGACGAAAAATACACAGGATTGTAGAGACTATGCGTAAAAAATCATTTATCTTTCCATATAAGGAATGAACGCTTTTTACGAAGTTTATAATAAAGTACAGAATAACAATGAAGTATATAACGAAGATCTGTGAAAAAAATACGAGACGATTGTCTTACTAGTAATAAAGATAAATTACGTTAAAGATTAAACAAAATTGGTAAAATGAGCACTCGTTATCTCACATTAGCTTATTTCGGCATTTTGGTTTTTCTTCACTTGGGCCATTCCTGTCACAGGCTTCTGCCTTTTTATTAATATTTTTTTCTTGATTCGTTTCTCGTTGTGTTTTCCCTCTGCGTTCTCTAAAGCGATTTTTTGCTTAAAAAACTATAGTATTTTAGTCAGGGACGAATGAAACTTGGGGTTCAGTCAGCGATGGATCCTCGATTAATGAATGGCTTGTAATTTCATTCGCGAAAAAATAAGTTGAAAAAATTTATTTACAATTTTGAATTAATAACTCTGACATTATAGTGATAATGTCTTTAATAAGAAAGTAAATATCGACCCAATTCAAACGCCCATAAAATATGATCCTTTGGGCATAATCTACCTTAAATCTACCTTAAAATGACTAAAAAGTGACAGACATCAGAGCACTGGTTGAGGGAATAGAAATTTCGTGATCCAACACAATTTTGTTGATGTATCGTCGCCTAGAAAAAGAAGCTCGTTAATCCAAACAAAAATTTCGAATAAACATTTCTAATTGCGACAGGAACTTCTTCGAATCAGCAAAAAAAAATTTGTTGAACCACTAAATTTCGTTCCAATCCAGTTATCAGAATCCATGCCTAATTGTCAATTACTCCGTTGTAACTTTCTGTCTAAACCTTCTGAACAATTCAAAGGGTTCTTTCTTTGCTTGTTCAGAAAACGATTATTTTCCTGTTGATGGAATCGTAAATTTCGAATGATGATTTTTCGACTCAACAGAGCGTGAAAATAAGCACGCATGTTAATATTCAAACTAAAAAGTAGCTCCAGATCAACCTACATTTTTCTCGGTCTTTCCTTTCTATTAACACAATCGATTTAAAGGCGAAAAAAACCTTCGCCACTCAATGTAAACACGGCATCGGACTACAGAGATTCATCGTATGTTGTTTCTCTTTATTCTTTGCAACGCGGTCAAGCCCATTCGTCATTCTAAGCATGCATGGACTATCCTAAAAAGCTACCAAGCCGCTAGAATTTCGCAGTCTCTGCAAAAAACGTGTTTTATCTACTCCTTGATCCCGTTCCTGACAACGGACGCCAAGGGCTTCTTCACAACTTTTCTCGTTGCATTCTACAAGTGCCGTTACATTATACACTCCGCGCGATACGAATAAACGCGGGCGACCGAGGATACACGCTGCAAAGCGTGTCATATATATTGTAGATGCAGTTCAAGACGCGCTAGACAAATGGCTCGAGCTTTATGATTGATAGATGAGACTGTGAGCTTGACAAATGCTTTTTTCTCCATAACTCAAGGGAGCAACAAACACGCTAAAGCTTCGAAGCTTCTTACTCTGCCATTTGTTTTGAGATTCGGTTCAACGTTGAGGTATGAAAACTCAGTGAACACTTTGTAGGAAAATGGAAAATCGTTGAGCACAATTCATGATTATATTTTTAGGAGGATCCTCGTTTTTGTGAATCTCCAGAAATTCGATTCTCTAGAAAATTTAGCGAATTTGAAAAAAAAACGCTTCTAAAGAAGAAGAATATCACTTCAACGTGCTGCAAACACAGAATTACATAATTTTTTCGGGTTTTTATAGGCTCACATGGACGGAGAATATATATGAAAATGGAAAAAAAAATTGGAATTCTTGTTGCAGACAATAATTACGATCTTTACATTGTACACAGCTGAGAAATTTCGACAATCGGACTTTGCGCATAAACGATGTACAAATCACGTTAAAAAAGTGTTTTTGTACTCTTGAAATATCCTTGAAACTATATCGAAAAATTCGCTATGATGAGTTATTTCAGTCTATCCTAAAAACATTCCCAAAAACAATCAATTTGTTGACTTTCTAAAGCAGGACTCCCCAAAGTCGCGGAAGCAGTGAAATTTTTATGATTGCTTTAGGAATCGTGGCGAGCAAATTCAATTTACTGATTAAACAGTGTTTTTGTCACAGTAAGAAACGATTGTTTGAGCCAACACATTGAATACTCGAATCGACCAAATTCCTGTTTGCATAAACGACTTTCGTTTCATTCGTCACGATTCGTTGGTCCAACAAACATTTTGATGAATCAACAAATTCCTTTTCTCACAGTTTGAGGTGAAATGAAATAACTGCAAGAGGAAGTCTCGATTAAATTATCTCGCATTCAGGAGTATCCTGATATAATGAATTTCCATATTTTACCATCTCGTATCGCCATCGAACTTCGTCCAGGAGCTCTTTCCCCATAGCCGTGAATGTAGACCACGGTCGGTACGTTCTTGTCGAAGTTGCTTCTTTTCAGACTCCAGGGATTCGAGGGCTTCAGAATTTGCGGCCTCAGGGGGTTGCGTCTTTATTTGAGGATGACAGGAGCAAAACAACGGTTAATAATAAATCGCATTTGGTATTTATGCCACTTAACGTTCCAAGTTTTCCGGTAAATTGCATAGATTATCCGTCATTTAATTTTATTCATTCCTTTTCACCTCGTATAAAGTTGATATTCTACATCGCGGTCCAACTCGATGGGACAACACAAAGCACATGTTCCGGCAGGGAAAAGTGACAAATTTACACTGCCATCGCCTGGGACAGAGAGAAAATTGGATTAATCCACGAATAAATTTTTTTTGAGTAAATCCACGAATTACCAAAGTGCCCAAGAGCTACGAAACTACGCTGGAAATACGAGAAAAAACTTTGAATATAAAATCGAATCAAGACGGGCCAATTTTTGTCGTGGTTCATCCCGATTGAGCTATTTGGAACTTAGAAACCTCTTCGAATTGCACCTTCCTATTCTGATGAATTTGAAGAGAGCATTCTAGCTATGAATGAATATTATTTTTAGCATTCCAAGGAAAATAACTGAGAGAAGAGTGAAAGACAGCGTAGTTGCGTTGGAACCACTTGTGAATCGTAAGCATCAAACACTTGACGTTTGCCGTTTCAGAATCCAATCTGGCGTGACGAGCAATCGTTTCACTCGAAGAATAGACACATTCGAATGAAATAACCAAATATTATATATTCGTCGTGATAAACTCGAGCGTAAATTCGTGTACGAATAACGGGATATCGTTCGATCGATCGACATTTGTTTACAGAGGCGAAACTTGTTTTTATTTTATCCCAGTGACACGAGTGTAACAATTATTTGCTAATTTTGTATTCCACTAAAGCGTCAAAGAATATTTGAAAAATACGTGAATTTGAATGTTTGGAAAATTTCTCCAATTCCTCAATGCACTGTTTGGATTTCTTTTTTTTTTTGATTGCCGAACCTCTTTGAATGACGATTAGTCGGCAGAGCCACGAGGCCATAAATCCAGGCAACATTATCGTCCAAAAGGACGAATCAAATGGAGAACTTGGACCACCGAAAATATTTATACGACTATAAATATGTATTTGAAACTGTGAGAAAAAAAAATCACCACAAGAATTGTCGGCATCGACGAGTGCCGGATCAATGGTCGAAAGTAAACTGAGTATGGTCGATGATCTACGGTGACTTTGTAGTGCAGCAAGAGGCTTCTACTCCTCTCCCCAGGATCGCGGGTTCTTGCACAGTGCCTGAAGCATGACGTCTCAGCAGCAGCAGTAGCAGCTCGTACCTTTGCTATTTACCTTTTTGCTCGAAACTTCTCCACTTTTTCCTATCGGTATTCAGCGTCTTTCAGCTTTTTATATTCGGTAACGTGAATTCGTTACGGTTTCTAATATAAAGTATCTCGAAAATATGCCTCCGCACGAACGGCATAGTAAAAGAGTTTTTAAAAAATCGTTGCTCAAGAAGGAAAAGAGTGTTGAAAAAATGTGGAATTTCGAGGCTTCTGTCGTAAAAAACCCCGCCGTTTCCCAACGTCCAAGGTCGTGTCGGTACTTTCAGAAAATACGAAATCGCTCAATTGTTCAAGTGCTCCAACAGAAATTCGGCGCTCCCCTCTAAATTTCGAATTCCATCTCGTAGCTTAGCGAGCAACGAGAGTAGAAGGAGCGCTCGCAAGAAAGGTGCCTTTCAAAATCAATGATTGCCAATCGCAGTAAGAGGAGCAAGTTCACTTATTCCGGGTAGCTCGTGCGACGAACGAGCGCGACGTATTTCATAGCGGGAAACGAGAGTTCATGGATTTTATCGGCAGCGGAGAATCGCTGTTACAGGAAAAAAAAAAAGAAACGAAAGGGAAGCAGATTTCGATGGAATGAAGAGGGTGTACTTGGTTCGCCGGTTATCAACGAAGACGGGGCGAGGGGGGGAGGGGAATAATAGGAACCTAATCACAAAGCATCGAGCCTCGCACAGTTCTTGTGACGAAGGACTGGCAGCGTGGTACGTTAACCACCGGAAGCACAGCAAGCCGCGATTCATTACGGTCTGACGAATAATTACGAAATCATCCGGGTTAATAACTCCCGCCTCTCCGGGTCCTCGGGCACGATTTCTCTGGTCTTCAAACCGCTGTTATGCTCCGTAAAACTGAAGAAAGGTTGGCTGCCCGAGCGAATTATTCATTCTCGTGAATTCAATCAACTGTATTTAATCTTCTCGTTTAATTTGCTCTCGCAATGCGCTCGATCGTGAGTTATCGTATAACGCAACAGTGGCACTAGGCTTTGTTCAAGAAGCATTTAGCGAAAAGATGACGATAAATTGATCTGAAAATGAAGGAATCGAAGCAACCTCAGAATCGAGAATCCCGCAATAAAATATCTCTCAAGCCGAGTCTCATGACGTCAAAGTTATTATAATTTCCAAGCGCGCCGGTGCTACGGAGAAATTTGGCAGAATGTACCAGAGTTTTTGTGCACCGCGAAAACCGCCCTGCCCCTTTTTTGGGGGAGCGTATTCGCGTCCGTCGAGACCGGGTGACGGGGCTCCTGGAAGACCGAGGATGAGGTAGTCCTGACCATTGGCGCCAGAAGGGAAGCTCGATGGTGGGGATATTTTGCGCATCATCTGCCTAATATCTGGAAAGCACCCTGACCTACATTCCGGGATGGCACAACGTGGATCGCGGCAACTCCAAGAACGTGTACGAACGCACACACGCAGCGGAGGGAAGCTCGGCGTTGGACCGCACACATGCACAATAATACGGACTGGAGCGTTACCACATGATATGCATCGTCGTTCTATACGTTGATGCTGATGTGACGCTCGCGGACAACAGTGTACAGATTGCTTCAAAACTGGCGCCTCGAGTCCGGAGGATCATCAGCGAAGACGAAATTCTACCGCGAGGTACTCGAAGTAGAGAGGGGCGTGGCGCTCCCCGCCTGTTGCTCGTCAAAGTCGTCGCGTCAATCGCGCGTATCAAGGTCGATCCCGAGTGCGGCCCGGTTCCCCCGGAGTCGTCACTCCTCGCGAGCGATTCCTGCGCTTTTGGATGACGCTGTATTCGTATAAGAGCAGATATAGGTAACCCGGAAATATAACACGATATCGAAATAGATACGGAAGCGTATGAAATACTGTCGGACCGGTTTGGCACCGACTCTCCGGTTCGGCGTGGTCCGTTAGGAAAGGAGGCACGGCCGGATTCTCTGGAGCGTGCAATCCAACGAGTTCGCCGCTGGTCCGCAAGGACCAGCCGAACGTTCGGGCGAGCGAAGTGTGTCGGAGAGGGTGGCAGATATCGCGTGCGGAGATTCCAATTCCACATCCGGATTCCCTCTCGTCGACGTCGCCCCCGACCCACCCGAAGCAAACACACTGCGCGCAATAACCGCAAGGTCGTGAAACGCCCGCGACAGAGGCTGCCCGGCAACCGATCCATTTGATTGATACGCCGACACGGGCCAGTGGAATATTCACGAGGAGCAGCGCGATCGAGAAACCACTCTCGTTTTTGGCGTTTATCTTCTAGCGGCATTCGCCCGCGGAATTACGATCGCGAATGGAAATTAAATGGTTGGATACGCGGATCTGGGAAGCGTGGAACGCGTGGAAGCTCCTCGCGACATTTCCAAGACACCAGAGAAGAGCCCGGTTTATAAACAGCGTCCTTTAATACACCCGGGAACGCCTCGATTCGTCCTCTGACATTTAAGGCTCTCGTGTCGATTTTCTTAACGTTTGCCAAAGGCTGCTGATCGCTCGTGTGCCTAATGACCTACATGCAGGCTTTCCTGAACCGCGGGACAACGCCATGAGCACGAACAAAAAACAGCGGACTCGGCGTCCCGTTGGCAAAGCGACGCCTGGTGGCGAACGTCTGTACGAGTTTTTCGCGGCAGCTCGAACTCGAGCGATTGCACGTGACGTACTCGGAGTCGAGGACGCTCAAGTCCAACGAAATTATGTTATTCTCCAATTTTGTTCCCCGCCGAATTTGCAGTTCGTAGTTGTTCAACCCGCACTTTCGGGAAATAACAAAATGGTGAATTAAAAATGTTTTTTTTTCCTTCATTTCACTTCATTTCGTTTTTTGTTCACCATCTCCTGCACATATCGGATCGCAATTTCCCTGGCTATTTTGTGAATGGACTTTCGATGTGCTGCAATAATGAATAACGTTCGGCACAGCCGCGTTGACTGACGCAAATTGAGCTCTTGTGTCTGGCACGTTCCTGCATCCCCCTCCCCCGGCCAGCACCACCTCGAGATCGTGCAACTTTCGCAATATTATTTGCTTATAGGGTGTCGCGATGAAGGCAAATAAGCACAAAGCACCAACGTTGCGTGCTCATCTCTCCATTAACGCTCGTAGTAGGTGGAAGAGAAAGGGGCCGATGTTTCCATTGATGAATAGGCTTGTGGTAAGCGCGTGCCACATCGGAAATAGGCACATCTACGTGGTTTATGTATATACACGTGCATACGTATACTTGCTCGTATGCACAGAGCACATTTATTGCTTGTACATTTATGTACGAGTTTATATATCGATTACTTGTTGCGAGGAGGGGAAATAATATATTTATACAAAGACACGTGGAAAGGGAGACCAGGAATGAGGGGGCGTGTGCTTTTGGACGCGTTGCAATACCCAACGAGACGCTTTGTAATCGTCAGCAGGATGCTATTGGCACGCGATGAAAGAAAACGCTGAATCAATCAATTTCGTAAAATCTTCTAATTAATCGTAAATTCTTCCTTTTTTTCTTCGTCGTTTCAGGACAAATTGTTGACGAAACTCGAAGAAAATGAACCGGAACTTGCCTCTTCCCAGGAAGACGAGGTAACCACAGCCCCAAGCTCGAACTGCCAAAAAAATCCTTTCGACACAGAGCATTTCATTCTCACCCTTCTGTCGTTACAGTGCGTTATTTGCGTCAATGCGAGAGCCACTATGCAAACTGCACCTTGCGGACACAGGGTCGTCTGCAGAAGGTGCTTCGTCAAAACTATACAAATGGCCGTTTCACAGAGACTTTTACCACTCAGATGCGTCATATGCAGAGCGAAAATTTTACGACTGAAGCAGACCCTCATTCCACGAGACGTAAGAACTCGAATTTTTTCTTACCAATATTTGCTTGCTCAAATGATCTCCCGGACGCTTTGAGCTTTGCTCTCTCGAGTTTTTCATAAAATTACAAATGTTCTTGGTTCGCTTTCAAAGAAACTGAGTTCAACGAATTTTCTCGGAAACGATTTTGCACGTTTTTGCTTGAACCCTGAAAAATGTTGGTCTTTCAACAGTACTCTATGTCCGGAAAATCGTGGGTACTGCCGCAAAGTGCTTCGGAATACAATATGGGAACTGGAGTTCCCGTTGGGGTGACCGGCCCCGGTGGCACATGGGGAACCGGAAATGTGCCAGCGTCGGCGTCCCTCTATTCAATGGCCAGTGGATCGTCCTCCATTTCCGGTGAGATAAAATTCCGACGACAAACTTGGCAAAACTGACTTTATTCTCGATTGTTTTTCTGCTCGAGGATTCTAACGAATGTCGAATCAATTCACTGATGATTTTCATGGGAAACTAATTTTCACTGACTTTGAGGCTGTGCCTGATAGTCGTGAAGTATACTTACAATGACGATTTCTTCGAAGGCGTGTCTTCCGTATCATCGGCGACCTCATCGTCGACGAGTAGTTCCGGAAGTTCCGGCCTAGCCAAACCTCCGAGGCTGCGTCAACCGACGGGCCCAACGTTAAGACGATCGCAAACGCAATCGATGAAAATGCGAATACAGGTGAGCCCCTCCGCAGTTTTTTATTCGGAAAAACGTGATTCTACGGACGTCCGGTAGCCTGCACAGACTAGCTTTTTCTAAAGAGAAACGCCACTGACCGAAATTCGTGTTTCGTTGCACGCAGGAGTATCAAGACCCGATACAACAGGTCGCTGAAGACGACGACCTGATAAGGGACAATCGGGAACGAAGATTACCGCCTATCAAAGAATTTCAGAGGGATTATCGAGTGGGAAAAGCTTCCACGAGACTACGGTGAGTTAAAGAAATGCCAAATTCAATGAAACTTCGTTCCAATTTCGAGAGATGTTCGTGGATGAGTTCGTAAATCGTTTTAAATGACGATTAATTTGAATGAAATTTTCCTCAGAAGCGGTATTCCGAAGGGAGATAAATATTCTGCTTGTTTTTTGTTCCGAACAGATGCGCACAGAAAATCTTGACTCAGTTGGAAACTTCGCCGAGTCATCGAGTGACGAGTAGCAACGTTAGTTCGACGACGACGCAATCGACTTTGTCGTCTAAATCGATCGTAGGAACATCGGCATCGTTATCGGGGCCTACGAGATCTTCGACGAAGACGAGGACGCCGTCGACAACGCCGTCGGGGGTGGCGCCGGCGACGTCGGCCTCGGTGCCATCGGCGGCCTGTCCAAAGACCGTAATGACCGTTGCTCAAGAGGTTCAAAAGACGAAGAAGGAAAAGGAGAAGGAAAAGGAACGAGAAAAGGCGGAAAAGGCCAGACAGAAGGAGGAAGAAAAGGCGGAAAAAGCGAGGCAGAAGGAGGCGAAAAAGGCTGCGAAGGAAGAAAAGAAAAGGGCGAAGAAAGAGGCCAAAGCGAGACGGAAGGAAGCCGAGGAGTCGCTCCTCCGAGACGACAAGTAATAATCCTCTAAAACTAACAACAAATTAACAAACAAACAATTGCCAAGAAAATCCTACGGAAAACGAAGGAACAAACGGGATTTGCGAGAGAAAACATAAACAAAATAGACTAAAAACGGCTTAATGAAATATTGTGACGAAAGAAATGACGAGATCGAATACAAAGGTTTAAACCATCGGCGATAAAAAACGTCGACGTAGTATATACATGAATATACAATGAAACAACAAAAAATGGGATAGAAATCAATTCTGGAAGTCTAGACGCGGCCAAAACGACAACTACTAATTGTTAATATCGATTATACTAACCTCCGAATACGAGAATATTTTAGTCTAGAAAACGATAAATAAATTAATAAACAACAACAAACAAACAAACAAACAAAGCTTAGAGAGAAAGAGAAAATAATCTCAAATGAATAAACTAGTTTTAACGAATAGTTGAGATTAATTAGACGAAAGTGCGTAAAAGAGTGTGGAATTGAAGAGGAAAAAGAAGAAAAGCTGAATGAGACGAGAGAGTCTAAAATCTGGATGTGCATTCCAACGCCCTTGCGAGAGTGTTTCTTTCGGCGAATCAGCCATTTTTTTATGTTCCTCATTTTTTAATCTCAAAAGAATGTATTTGACAAAATACAATGAAAATCTGTCGCAGTGGCGTTGTGAGATCGATAAACTCGAGTTTTATCTTCGAACGGTATTGTCTTGTTAGGCGAATAAAAATAATCCGGTTCCTCCAGTCAATTGAGCACTCAAAAGAACGGACCTGGCTGAAAATCTGTCCTCACTATCATTAGGTGCGAACGCGAGTTAAAGTTTCAAATAAAATAAATATAAATGAATAATAAATTGAATTAAAAAAAAACAACAACAAACAAACAAACAAACAAATAAGCGAATCTTAACCTAATAGTTCAAAAGTTCATGAGGACGGATCTCAACGGTACGACGCGATCGAGGAGATCACTTGTTATACGAAAAAAAATTATATCTGAGCGACGTAGTTCAAAGTATGTGAGAAAATACTGCGTAATATCATTCATAATTGTATATATTAAAAAATAATGTATCTGAGGTTTTTACGCCAATCGGACCTGAAGTCAAACGAAACTTCATCTTTTATTTAGTCCATGTTGCTGAATAGCAGGAAATACAATACTGCAATTTATTATTCATTAATTTTTTATCGTAGTTACATACGCTTGAAGGAAATTTTTTGTTTATAGATTAGATTAGCATTGATTGAAGGAGAAATGTGTGAATATATGACCTTGAGCATCATTCAAATACTTCGAATAACTCGATACTCGAACATCGAGACTGGCTCAAACTAATAGTTTTTCTAGCGATAATAATCATTCGATTCTTCATTAATATTCTTTTCGAATTTGAACAATAGACAAACTTTTCGAAAGGGCGATTTAGCGTTAACCTCATTTATACATAATCGTGACGATATGTCCCTTCGCGCAATCTTATTTTTGACAGTTGTCAAAAATCGAAAAAGTTAATAAACAGAGGGAGACAGAGAGAGAGAGAGAGAGAGAGAGAGAGAGGATTGAGAGAGCATCGTAACCAAAGATAACGAAAAATAGTGGAGCATCGGCCTCTCCACTGATGATAATCAAAAGCATTTTTTTTACAAAACACACGCCCACGTGAAGTAAAATAAAAGAAATGCCAAATGAAAATAATCGATCTTCGAATTTCGTCGATATCAAAATAGCGGATGTTGCCGCAGGGCTGGTCAGAAATGAGCGAGAGACATTTGGAAAAAGCAGAGCAAAATGGTCGATGTATTTTGTGAAAGAAAAGAGGAAAATGGTGGCATACCGAATATCCAAATGAATAATCAACTCGAGCAAAACAATATTTTTAAAAGGATTTCGAATTATCTGAAAAAATGAGATCTTCAGAGCATTTCGAAGACGATTATCCTCGTCGTGAATCGTCGCGCATCGCTGTTTCTTCTTTTCTTCCAATGCCAAGCTTGTCGCACAAAAAATCATTTGAAACGTTATTTCTAGGGCCGATTAAGATGACGTTCATTGACTCGTAATTCTCTCATTAATTATGCCCAATCAATATCGAGTTCATTATTTCTAGACGATCGCATTGAGAATAACGACGAAACGAGGGAAGATAAAAGAAAGAGAATCGAAAAAGAAAATGAAAAAAGACGTTTGGAGTTATAAAAATGACGCACATATCAAAAATCCATCGATTTGTTGTAGTACGAGCTTAGAAATCCTAGTGAGTCAATTATATAGTCAAGTATTTCAACATTATCATTGTATATCTTTCTCATGATAGGGAAAAAGGTTTGAAGGCTGTTTGAAAAAAAAAAAAAAAAAAAAAAACGACATGGATTTAAAATTGGAGCAATCATTTACACAGCATCGATTACATTTCATATTTAAGGATCAACGATCATCGAGTCTTCGAGACTTTTTTAAAGATGTGAATTAAGATGTATAAGTGATAGAAATTAGGGAAAATGTTATCCCGTGAAATCGTCGTTATCCTCAGTGTCTTCTCATTTTTGCTTTTTGTACGAGAAGATAAAAAATCCAATAATTTTCGTCCTGTGTTTAGTCAAAAAAAGAACGAAAGTTTGAGCGACTTTTCCGATCAGTTTTGCTATCGTAAGCTGCAGATTAATCTCGCAAGCATTTTTTCTTTCATTTCAAATATTCATCTACATTCTCGACAAAGTTATTTAAATCGGCCATTTTTCTCTCGCCTTCATTTTTCCAGTGCGACCTTAAATGTGACAAACTCGACAGTCAATTGTGAAAAAAGAATGATAAATATCTGGGTGACGAATAAACTGTGTGACAGTGTTCATTGGTCTTTATTCTTTTTCTTTGATCATCAAATTCATGTGCGAATTGAAAGTCCACCTGGTGCCACACGCTGGAACCAAGGAACACCGGGATTTCAAAATTTATCAACGGTTGCACGAACGAGTGAGGAATATTTGTCTCAGCCACCAATTCCGAATTTTTGAGTCATCGAATTTCGCTCACAATTGTTTCAGCCAAAGAAATGCATTATCGTAAAGAATATTAAAGAAATTGAATGATTTTTCAAACATTTTTTTCAGCCTGACGAGCTAAATTGGTGGAATTAAAAAAAAAAAAAAAAAAAAAAAAAAACAAAAGAATTCAGCAAAAGCATAAAAATTAGTGGCTTTCCAATAATCTGCTGAGAGTTTTGGAGGCACTTGGATAAGAACATTTGCAGAAAGATTCCTTCGTTAAAAGTTTCAACGCGATTTTCCTTCAGTTGTAACCCAAAAGGTACAAAATCATTGTTCATTGTATCGCTGAAAGCATTCAAAAGAGGTGAAATATAAACGGGGAAATTCGTGCTGGATTTTGGGAGCACTGGACCGAGCGAGTGTCGAAAGGGTTTGAGCATTCGAACGGAGGAATTCTCTGCCACATTGGACACGTCAATTTAAATCGAATGACTCAAAGTTAATAATAAACAAGAAGTAACAAAAGTAGCCTCCGGAGCCGATCGCTCGATTCTCCGATCGAGAAGATCGAAATAAAACGACAACGACAAGAAGCTATTTTCCCCAGTAACGCTCGAGCAGGACATCTCCACTGAATAACTAACAAAAAATTATATACAAGTACGTTTTAAATGAGGAAACAAAAAACGGTGAATTACGCAGCCATTTTACTGGTGCACTACTTAACCGCATAATAAAAACAAGCAAACAAAATCATACTGTACGACTATACTGTACACACGAGAAAAGAGAATGAATAATAAATCAACGTTGGGCAATAATAATTATTATATTATGAATAAAAGAATTTTAAAAAATAATAATAACAAATAACAATAAACTGACATGAATATGAAACGATACGCGAAGAAATAATTAAGTGGTGAATAATTATGCGATAATCTATAACGAACAAGTAAGTTGGTAGAAATTGATAATAAAAGCAGTTTGTATCGAACGTTGAGTGAACCGTTTCATTTTTTTATTTACATATATGCGCGCGAACGCTTGTTAGAGAATATTTAAAAGGGGCGAGCAGAGATTAATGAAGCTGTGTAACCAAAAATCCAGAAGAAAAGGCAGAATCAACATTCCGAATGATGCGGTCGACGATTGCACGTGTACGAAGACACGCGTATATGCTTAAACCCGGTAGACCCTCGACGAGTCTCTATTTTTCGTAGGTCTTATTGAATGATCCAAAAGATAATAGAATTTTCAAAAAAATCAACGATAATAATGAAAAATAATTAACTCGCAAGTTGAAGCAAACAAACAAATGTTTAATCCTCTCCTGTAAATGGGATTTATAATTCGTATGATGAAAAAAAATCAAATAAAATGTTATGAATTCATGTTCAACTCCTCGGGGCTCTTCTTCGCACGTATTCCTTCCTCGCACGTATTCGAATTCCAAGCTTGCCACGAGGACCACGACGACTTTTGACTCGAGGGACCTCGCCGAATCTCGAGCTATTCTGATCGGACCATTCATCTTCGAAGTCTCGTGACTTTCTTTATTGCTGCTACGCTTTTTTGAACCTTTCAGAGATTTTTACTTCAGAACGATTCCCTGCAAATTTACGTTCGTTGCATTCGAGAGGAAGAAAGTTTGCAGTCGCTACTCAACGATTATTCTGGCGGTGACTGAAAAACTGGGGATAATCTCAAACCCTGGAATTTCGCGTTGTTCCTGAAAAAACGACGAATCATTATTTCGTTTTATTTTTTAGGTATTATTTTATATAATAAATACAAAGTGTCGGCGAAAAGTTTTGCTCGTGCGTTAGCGAATCCAGTATCCTCAATAGCATTTTTCACTTCCGCTACATTAATTTGAAGTTTGGCCAGAAATTCGTAATAAAAATGATCGAAACATACCCGAAAATGCACCGAAAACAGACGAAGCTTTTTCACACTTTTGAGCAGGTTCGAGTCCCAGAGAAAGCTCGCTTTCAAAAAAACCTACCAGACACGAAATCACAGAAATAATCGGAACAGCCCAACAAAGGTGAATTCCTCCCCCGCAGGATCCTGCTCACCAAATCTAGTGGCAGAAACCCTCGGTGATGAGGCTCCGAAGACGAAGATTTGATCCCAGCCATAAACTTTTCGGCAGAGGAGAGCGAAGAATTTCAGCACGCTCGAGAACCGTCCACAGCACTTCGAAACCTTTGAAATCGTTTGAAATCGAGCTATGAATAAGCGCGATTACAGATGGAAAAAAACAGTGCGAAATATGTAACGAGAAAATAATGAGGCCTGTGAAGTAATAGTGACAGAGGGGAAAAAGCGTGTTGGCAAGCATGAAAAGATGATTGCCGGAAGTGAATCTCCGTAACGTAGCAGGTAATTGGATTGCTCCGGGAATCGAGGAATAGCGAGCTCATAATTAATGATATTTGCGAAGATAAAAGAAAAATCTTCGAACTCCACGTGCCACGTCGCATTTGCGTATGGGAACTAAAGTGCGAGAGCAACATAATGTGCTCAATGAAGTGGAAAAACGAATTATTTGAAAGTAAACGTTCACTAATTAGATGAGTCCACATGTCTTGGCGGAACAAGTTCGCCAAGTGCAAAACGTAACCTTGGCGAAGATGTAAAACGCGCCAGTCCCAATTATGTCTTCTCCCTTCTTCGATCGCTTCCGGCGTGTCGCTAATCTCCATTAGACGAAATACAACAAAAACAGCAATTATACGTGAACACTAAAAATTCTCAATTGTATCGCTGCATGGAACGCAATACAATCGTTGCTCGAATCGTATAAAAGAGAACGACGCTCACATGCTTCACGACAGTAACCATGAAGAGTTTCCTGCTTTTGAGTGTTTGCGCTGCGCTCCTCGCCCTGGCGGTAAATATCGATTGTTTAAACAACCGTAAAAACGCAGTCGTTACCGCAGACCGAAGCTGACTTGGATTTTCGAAAATTCATTATTTTTTTTTTTAAATATCGTTTTTTCGATGGAAAAATTGGTTTCCCAGTTTTATAAGACATTTTAAAATGCTACACTGGCTTCAGTGTCTTTTAACATTCGTATAAGTTCGATTCGGCTCGAGCTTTGGAAGAGTTCAAATTTAACTCTTAAGGAGGGTGGAACACGAAATCAAAATAATCAGAATTTGATAAATTTGCTGATAACATTATTTGGCATCAAATATACAAATACAATTTTTTTCACATTTTTTTACCACATGATTATCGAATGAGCGTTAAATCCAAGTTCTTGTGCACGAGATGTATAACTGTATATATATGTAAACTCTATGCTTATACACGTGAACTTTAGTGTTGAATTACTCGAGAGCTCTGTGGTAAAAAAATCTAAAAAAGTTCATATTGTCTCATATATTTTTAAAGAATACATTTACCAAATTTTATTAAATTCTTATCATTTTGAAATTCTTTATATTTTTAACGTGGTTTAGCATGGCAACATTGTATCGTCGCGATCCACCCTCCTTAACTACTGAAACTCCTTAAGGAGGGTGGCTAGGGACGATACAATGTTGCCATGCTAAACCATGTAAAATACATTAAAAATTTCAAAATGATAAGAATTTAATAAAATTTTATCGAGTAATTGATCAATAAAGTTGACGCGTATAAGCATAGCGTTTCCATATATATAGGTATACATTCCGAGCATAAGAAATCTGCTTTAAGGAGTTTCGGTACAAAAGTCAAAATATTAAGAAATTGATCAAATTTGGTGATAATGTTCTTCAACATCAAGTGCGAAGACACAAATTTTCTTCTACTTAGTTATCGAGTAATTACGCATTAAAGCAGATTTCTTATGCCCGGAATGTATACCTATATATATGGAAACGCTATGCTTATACACGTAAACTTTAGTGATCAATTACTCGATAACTGTGTAGAAGAAAAACCTTAAAAAATTTGTATTGTCAAATTTGGCACTAAAGAATATGTTCACCAAATTTTATAAAATTCTAAACTTTTTGAAATTTTTTATGTTTTTAGCATGGTTTAGCATGGCAACATTGTATCGCCTGTACCGAAACTCCTTAATGCGTAATTACTCGATAACTAAGCAGAAGAAAATTTTGAAAAAAATTGTGTCTTCGCACTTGATGTTGAAGAACATTATGACCAAATTTGATCAATTTCTTATCAATTTGACGAACGTAGCCACCCTCCTTAAGGAGTTTCGGTACAAAAGTCTAAATAATTAGAAATTGATGAAATTTGGTGATAATGTTATTCTTCAACATCAAGTGCGAAATGACTGTGTAGAGAAGAAAAATCTAGAAAAATTTGTACTGTCAAATTTGGCACTAAAGAATATGTTGACCGAATTTTATAAAATTCTGAACTTCGTGAAATTTTTTATGTTTTTAGCGTGGTTTAGCATGGCAACATTGTATCGCCTGTACCGAAAGTTTTTAAGATTTTTTTGTTAGATTCGCCAATTATTCGTTTGTCAACGAAAAATCGGATTTTGGTTGATTTTTATCTTGTTCGGTTATGAAACATCGAACACCAACCACGGAAGAAACCAAAATGCGATTTTTCGTTGACAAGTGAATAATTGGCGAATCTAACGAAAAAATTTTGAATTTTTACTCTTCTAAAGCTTTTGCTCGAGCCGAATGGTACTCACGAATATTAAAAGAAGAAGCGAGTGCAGCATGAATCAGGTCGAATCCTATGGAATGGGTTATCACGAGTCGAAAATGTAGCGAGTTGTTGAAAAAAGTATTTTAATTTGGTTTAAAAATGAGAATTTTTGGTGCAGGTCGCCCAAGGCCCGCCCGGAGGTGGCTCACCGGGAGGCGGCCCACCGGGAGGTCCAGGAGGTCCCCCCGGAGGCGGTGCCGGTGCTGGGGTCGGCGGTGAAATCGGCGGAGGATTCGGCGGTTCGATCGGGGGATTCGGTGCTGGAATGAGCGGTGGTGCAAGTGGCCACGCTGGCGTTGGCGCCGGTAAAAAATTTTGTTTTCGTATTTCGAGAAAGAAATGAAAAAAATTGATATTTGCTTAAGAAAAAAAAAAATTGGCGCGGTACGAATACTGAGAAAGAAAATTCAGTAATTATAAGTTTGATAAAACGTCAATGCACTCGTCGGTGGGCTGGAACTGCTCGATTAAAATTGTTCGAGTTCGATGTCTTCCACTTCTCCAGAATCCAATTTTCTAACTAATTCTCTATTTTTTTTAAGGATTCACTGGCGGTCAAAAGTAGAATAAAAAGATCCAAATATTCTGACGAGTCGTATATTGCACGACCAAATGACCGAATATATATAACGACGCAACGGCAAAAGACACCGGAAATTATCACTACACACAGATGCTGACAAGATGACGGTGACAAGAACGGAGACAGCCCCCAGCAACAACAACACTACAACGCTTTGTTCGCTGTCGAGAAACGATAATGGCTTTGGAATAATTCGAATTGTATTGCTACTTTGTGACGATTTCGTATTTTCACATTCGCTTCAATAAAAATTTCTTTAACATTTATTTTTCTGTTTTCTATAATGCATTTACCTTCCTGCAGTGTTTTCATTAATTTTTGTGTACGTTCATTATTTCTTAGACAGTATATTTTGATTTTGATTCGATATTCGTTACACACATCTTCGTTGGTTAGACATCACGGGGGTTTTCGAATTGCCACACTGATGAGTGAACTTCAAAAATAGATGAATTTTCGTTTCTCATGATCGCACACTCACTGAAACCGTTGACACACTTTTTTTCGTTAAAAAAAATCATAACCTATACGATAAAACATTATTGTAGATTTCTATGAATTAGAATATCTTTTACGAGTTCAAGTATAATACGAAAAAAAAACGATTTTCGTCGTATCGTGGGGTTGAGATGAAAACAATAAAAGCTTGATTCAATGGTGATATAACCCTAAAATTGAGTGTTGTGAATTTAATTGAACGAATTGATCCTTGAAATGTACAGTGAGAATTTGACAGTGTAAAACGGTTCAAAAAAACGTCCAAGCTAACGAGTCCGTCGATCATGCATTGGTTTTCTGTGATCAATGCTTCTTGGATCAGTGTATTTTGTCATGTGTTACTGCAATAACTACAGCCAAAGAGCTCAGACGTAACAGCAACAGCTTTTCTCTATCGCACTTATTCTTCCTCCATTTTTTTCACTGACAACTTCACGTGTGTTCTACGCGGAGAAGGAAAAAGACGCAACAGTTATTTTACCGGGAGTAAAAAAAGGAGAGAACAATTGCTGACTTTCCCCTCCCTCCCAATCGGAACTGGGAAAGGAGATAAGCACTACATTTCGTAGTTTATACACAGGTCGAAACGACAGTTCTGAAACACTGAAATAATTCTTTGTGTTCCAAGAGTTCGTGTTTGTGAAATAGTAATAGAATTGATCTTTGACATCGCAATAAATACTTCTTAATAATGGTTCGTATTTTGTAACAAAACGATTGATTTAATATTGCGAAATCCACGATTTCGGTGCTCACACATTTAGAGGTTATGATCACACAAAACCCCAATTTCTTTGACATGTCAACGATACAACCGAAAAAACGTTTCATCTTATTCACGTTTTCATTTACTCAACGTTAAGCTACGTCCTCGAGGCATCTTACTAACTATTTTTTGCTACGTTGCTCAATTTTCCGTTCAAACAACTGTGACATTGATTTCTCAATTGATTCATCGATCATTTATTTTCTCATTCGTTGCATATTGAAAAATTCAGATTTTATTTGACAATTGTTGCACAATGTTTCACAGTCAGTCGCAGAATTCCTGAAGGGTTTGCCTTCGCACGATGAAAACAACTTTGCTAATTTCCACACAGACAATGGTAACCGCACATGTGTCAAGAGGCCTTCCGTTTACTTACCAACAAAAGATTATCCGTCTGAACAAAGTAAAGACACGCAATATTTTAAAATTATTTCAGATTATCTTATTTTATCATATACCAATGCATTTCTTTCAAACTTTATATTATAGTTATAGTCACAGAAAAGACGACGATACTTTTGAGGTACCTACATCAACAATGGGATAAAAAGGTAAAAAAAATATTTCATTCTAGTTTTGTACTTATCCCAGTTAGAATAAAAAATATAAATTCTTTTTTTTTACCAATTTTTCTAAATTTGGAGTGGTTGTTGCGCCTCAGCATATTCCTTCATATATTTATAATACGAGATATCACTTTTCATAAGTTTTCAACATTCGTACAGATTTTTTTTTCTCGAATTCAAAAATATGAAAAAATATATGCATTAAGATGCGAGAATAGAATCAAAGTATAGTTGATGTTTTTTTGGACTACAAACGAAGTAAAAATTTATTTCGTAAACATACAAACATTGTTTTTAGAATCCAGAAAAGAAACGTGAACTACTCACTGTTAGCGGAGAATCACAAGATGAGACGACGGGGACACGTAGTAAAAGGCCACGTTTGGAGTTGAACAATGCTCTCTAAATGGATTTTGTCAGAAAATATAAAGGAATGAGAAAGCGAGAGACATCTGAGACAGAAATACCTTTGAGTAACTGATCGGACTCATAAATTGGCCTTGCTCGAAGTTGTTTCCTGGACAAGTGAAATCGTTAATGGAAGCGACAAGACAATTGGCTTATCATTTGTTGTTTTTACCTCATTTTCCTCGTGACATCGTATTATAGAATATTTTATTCCATTAACGCTGGGAGTAAAGGAGAGAAAAACCCATTTTTGGAGTACGACTGATTCATTAAAAATTTCGCCACGAAAGACCATATTTGTCATTTTATTTTTTCTTTTTTTTCTCTATATACATTCACGTACATCCAGGCGCTTCTTACATCGCTGTTGACATAATTTCTTTTTTTTAATTTCTTCAATATTGTACAAACGATGTAAACAGTGAACTTAAATTTACTTCGGAAATCATGGTCAGGACTGGCATTTCGTTCGAATTATTCTTACGAATTCAATGATTTCAGAGAAAACAAAGGAAGATAATCTGCTACAACGGATGCTACGAGATGTTTAACAATTCAATGAATACGTCGATCCTGTTCGTTATTTCGTTTATTCCTGATAGGATTGTAATTACTTAAAATATATTGTACTATTTTCCAACGCTATTGTCTTCTATTTTGCACAAAAACTGATTGAACACATTGTACGGAGTTACGCAACATTTAAAACGTAATTTCGTTATAACCTTATAGGAACCAAACACATTGTCGAATGCCATCTGACCTTTAAGTACTTTGATGTCGATAACGAATTTTTTTCCAAACGTTAAACGGCGCCAAAACAATACGAACTCGACCGATTTATTTGTATGCATAAAGATTCTAATAAATCAATGTGCAATTAATTACGAATCTTATACTTGTATTATCAATGATTTAGCACAAGTATATAGTTGTAAATTGTGTCGTTGATCGTTCTTAAATCGTATGACTATTTTTGAGCATCACCAATGGTGCATCCATTTTTTTAGGGTTACATTAGGTTCCGTACATGGGATCTTACGTAAAATTGATCGAAATTAATGATTTTCAAAATGATTGCAAAGAAAAAATTCTTAAACGACCAATGATACAAAGTATGATCTGAAATTCACATTCAATATCGTAGGTAGAAAGGTCTAGTAACGATTTCTCATTTGATTTGAATCCCTTCTGAGGAGCTATTGGTTATGAAAGTTGAATGGTGAAAAAGTATACTCGCAAAACGATTGGAAATAAAACAAGTGATCGAAAGATCAATTATAGAACCAAATTTTCTGCAAAAAAGCTCCCCATAGAATTTTTCTGATCTCGATGCGATCTCGGATCTTTGCCTATAATAAAAGACTTCGAAAAAATTTGCTCTCAACACGAAATGAAACGGTTGACGGTTTTGGTCAAAGATTTTCCTATTTTTACTTTTCCTCCAATAGTATCATATTTACAGTTTACAACCACCGGGAGTTTGTTGATCAAATGACATTCCCTATTGTTCAGGTCAGAAAGAACGAAAAACAAAATTTCATGCATACAGGTGAATAAGAAAAGGGAGTTGTAATTATGGAATAATGTGAATTTTCCATTTTGTAATTTGAGAACAGTTACATGTAAAGCCACTGGCTAGGTGTTTTTCGACTAGTGACTTTCGGCCGACCGGAAATGGTGAAAAAGCCATTTTCGATCTCCCTACCAGACAGACACTGCTTTGACTATTTTTTCGTGACGTAACACGAACATAACCTTAAAAAATTGCGACAATCTATACCCCAGATCTGACATTGTGTATTTAAAGTTTTGTGTTTACAAATAAAGTCCCCGCGACCAGTGATACATTTACGATATATTGTGATGAGTTTTGTGTAGTGATGAACCGATAATTATTCGTCGGATATGACTCAATTCTCGATGTTTCATCAAGTTATGAAGGTTAAAAATGGCATGAAATAGAGACTTCAAACAAGCTTTTCTAACGTCGAATTCCCGAACATTTCTATTTATAAATTCATCTATTTATTTATAGGTCTCAGCTAGCCATTACAAGGCAAGGAACTGGGATCGTATTCTGGGTTAATAGGGAGGTTGGTTTTCAAAATGGTTACTTGGAATTCTCAATTAGAATAGATAAGCCCAGCACACTGGACATGAAAAACACACTTTTTTGACAACCTGTTTCCACATTGTTTCAGACTGCATGAAGTTTTCTTCCATTCCTTTATTTTTATCTTTATGCCAGTGTGTTATATCAATATAAAAATTTTCAAAATTTATACTCCAATGTTGATTTTGCATATCAGCTTGTGACAATATCCAAATTTGATAACAAACAGAATACTATTATTAAGCCACACTGGTTTTTAATTAAAATATAATAAGGGGAATGTAAACTTGTTGAGCTTTTTAATATAGATAAAAAAGTAAGGACTGCATCAAATTTTAAGCGGTCAGTGAATCATAAAAAAAACAATCATTAACCAGAATCTCTTGGCAAAGAAATATCTCAGCTGCTACCACTGGTTCTAATGGCCAAAATTAGAAATACTTTTTGAAAGATATTTCTTTTGCTCGGACATCGATAATGTGTCTCCAAGATGTTACGTCCTGCTATTCATGATCATCGGAAGATTGTTTAATTGTTAAATCTAATAGAAAAAAAAATAGAGTCGAGCACTATGAACATATTTTGTCGTCATTGTTTGCTTTCTCAACGGCTCTGACATTGTGATTCAATTTTTCAGACCCCTGCATAATGGCTCTAGATACGATGGGCTTGATGGGTGGAACGGATGTTCTTCGAGAAATCAGTATGCGCCTGGAAGAAAGTCACTTGACTTATTTGCAGCTGGACGAGAGTCCGTTGAAGTTACAGGCCAGACAAAAGCTTGAAGGTTTCATAAAAGAATATCTTTGTCATGTACCGAATGAGAGGAAATATGTTTTCCAAGAAACGGCAGATATTCTCCATCGTTCAGCAGCAACAGTCAAGGATTTCAGTGGCTATCGAGCTTGCACAGCCTGGAGAGCTCTGTCTCTTTATGCCGCTAATTTACTTGCCCAACCTTGGCGGAAAGAATACAGAACATTGAGGGTTCGTTATTTTCGTATTCTTATTTATTTCAGGAGATGAATGAATGTACGAGTTAAGGGGTAATGAAAACTCGTTAAATTTTTATTACAGACTTACAGCGGCTACTACAAACACGAAATTGAAGCTAATCTTATAGGAGCTGAACTAATGTTTGAATTAATGGGCTACAAGCACACCGGCCTCGGCGTACTCACTCTAGAAGGGCCTATAGATCCTGACAGGGTATCCAATGTCAGCAGAGATGCTATCGTCGCGTTTGTCGAATGTCAGGTAGCTGCACATTTTGTTTGTATCCAATTTGCATCTTCTACTTTGGTATATTACGGAATCGGTCAAGAATGATTGGCAAGTCGTAGACAGCGACGAAAATACGATCGTAAATATTGATCAAGTTATGAAAAACTACATTTGGCCATTTTTTAAGATAACAATTGCATGGTGTCACTTTGCTGTTGTTCGATGACAATTTGTCATCTCTATTTTTTGATGCTACTATTTTTATCATTGTCATAATCACAGTTTTTTAAAAAACGGTTCATTGCTATGAGACGATTTTGAAATATTCATAATTGAATGAAAGTTGTGAAAAGTTGATTCGAGCTTCAGACCAGATCTGAAAAATGATATGAAATTAATGGTTTACAGATATTGAAAGAAATATGGGAAAACGTATCCCAAAAATTTACGGTGTCGTGGCTCGAAGTGCTCGAGTTTCGGTGCAATTCAGTCGGTACACCAGAACAAGCGATAAGAGCTTTAAATTTCCGATTTCTCGAGCGTCTTCATCAGACTCGAGAGAAAAATTCCTCGACCAGTTATCGCGATTACATAAACGCGCAACAGCCAATGGGAATAGAAGTGCCGATCCCACCCCTTGTTGGGTCCGCGATTCCTTATCACGCGATGGCAAAAAATTACAACACGGCAATGATGCCGAGCACTTGTAAGCCCGAGAGCGTTTATCCGCTGGATGGAAATTATTATTTCACACCCATGGACCCGATGAACTTTCCGAATCGTTGCTCAAACCCTTATCTCTGCAGGCCATCGATCAATCATTATTATCCTTTGGGCCAAGCCCAGTTGACCAATTCAATGACGATGCCAGGGATTTCAGGGAGTCACGTGACGAGAGTCCCGACGGGACGTTTAATTGAGCTCGATCCACCACTGCCTGTGGCTAATTTTGAAATGAATCGTCCGGTTCTGAACGAGATTTCAAACAGATCGACCAAGTCTCGTTCTCGCGAGGTAATCGACGATGACGAGGTCGATTTTCGGCGGAACAACACCTGCCCAAACTTCGACGACTATGCGAGAGTGGACAAACGTCCGAACGCTAAAATATCCCGTCACAACGTCAACACCAAAGACGATGACTGGGAATTCGTCTATAAGAATCTCGAGAGTCGCGGTTATTCGAAAGATCTTGGAGAACGGGACGATGTGTTGAGGAAAAAAGACTCGTCCGCAGAAGGGAAAAGCTCCGGGAGATCGCAGTTGAAAAATTCTCGATCTCTCGTGCCTCTCGAACCGGAAGATAAATACGAGAAACACGGAGGTATTCGAAGCGCGAGAGACGAGAGGAAGCGAATCTCTAACGCCGCGCAAACCAGCAAACCCCTCAGTTTCAATGAGTCGAATTTGGACCTCACCAACGGGCAGGAAAATCGCTCAAATCTTCCTGAATTTCGGAAAAAAGCGAGCTCCCTTGACTTCACACAGGATTCCCTCGTCCTCGATCCAATCACCGACCAAAACTTTAGCAGCTTCGAGAAAAATGGCAAAAAGTATAGCAACACACTTAACTCACTGAGAAACATTTACAAAAACGTCGATGCTCAACTCGAAGCCAGAGTCTTCAAAAAACAAGATTCCGAACAAACCCTCTCCGCCGAACGATGGAGCTGCGGCACGTGCACTTTTTTAAACTCACGCGAACGTGAAATCTGCGAAATGTGCGGTAAATCGAAGCGCAAAGGCAACGAAGACAAACCCCTTGCAAGTGGTGGTAAAGAGTGTCCCCAATGCACTCTCGTCAATGACAAAAATGCCTCGCAATGCGAAGTTTGCTCAGCCAGCTTGAAAGACTCACCTACTTACATCTGAACAAAATTTCATTCATTTTTCATCCTGTCTTTCTTTTTATTGAATTTTGCACCTCTGGAGCTCAAGAAAATATTTTTTCCGCAGCTGGGCTTTTTGAAGATTTTTTAAGTTTATCAATATATCAAGTGTCATACCGAAAACGGTTCCCCTTTTTAATCACAACGAAAGGTACTAAAATCATGCCTTTTGTGATGTCCAATTTACTTTTGACCATTGTCATTGCTCCGGATGTGGCCCAAGAAAATTCAATTTGTGAACAAATTTTAAACACCCGTGCACAAAGTGAATTTGAGAAAAAAAACTCAATGTTTCCAATCATCGTAGATTCAGAACAGAATTTCAACAGAGATAAAGAGATGCAAACTTCAAGGACGTAAACTTAAAAACCATTTTTTTCCCATTTTTCGTTAATTGTGCACACGAAACGATACGTAAGATTTCCCGAAGTTCTGAAGGAGTATCTGACTGGCTCAAAGACAATTTCTATTGAGGATTCCTTAGAAAAGAAATTCGAATTCTATTCATTCTACTACGTAACAAGTATCAATTTTTTTTATTATTCTATACGGGAAAGCGCCTTTGAGGTATCGAACGAATTTTGATTGAAAAAGGCCTAAGTATACTGGAAAAAAACCTGAGAAGAGGCCTGAACCGACCTAAAGAATTCAACGACCGAAATAGCTTTGAAACCCACGAAAAAAACGTTTGTTGAACGAACTTAAACTTCCTCGAGTGAAAAAGTCCAACGAGAAAATGCGTTGAGACATTCGACAGCTGATTCGTTCGTTGTCACGAACAAAATACACTTCTTTTAAGATTCTCCTTTCCATTATTGTGTTTTTCTGACTGATAGAGAATGAGAATGCAGAAAATCGTAGCACAAAGCCCGAAAAAATCAGTCAACGATCATGTCTGCGATATTTATTTAAATAGTATCATAAGATTTCATTACTTTACAATTTCGATTGTTTTTACTGATTTTTAATCCCAAATTATGAATATTACATGATTCCAAAACAAGCTCCGAATCAGAGATCAAAATCCTGTTTCCTCGTATAAAAATCTTCGAGTCTCGATCCCGCGAAGACATGGAACATTTCCAACGTTACGTAACTAATGAATTTTTGTTAGATTAATTATTTATCGATTTTATCATAAATTTTGTTACTTATTTACCTCGATGGGCTTTTTTAATTTATTGTTGGTATTATTATAATCGTATTAGGAATATTATTATCCACTAGGGAGAGTTTTACTAAAAATTTTCGTTTCGTTACGACTGAAGTCATTACAAATGTATGTACAGTATATATTTGACGTTGTCTCCTGAATCGTCATATCCTCGATTTCGAGTATAATAACGTTTGATGCTTTCTCGACCGTTTGTGAAACGTCGGGTTGAATTGAGCTAAGAATATATGAATTATTATGACTGAAAACGAAACGAGATGAAGGGCGATGACGAAACGATTGTTGGAACTAAGCGATTAAGAGAATCCACGAAATTACTCTTTTATTTAGTTGAACAATCGAGGCACTAATATACGAGTTTAAAGTAAATGGAACTAAATAATAAATGAGAAGCCCTCAAGTAGGCACAGTATTTTTCGAATTTACACGTAGCCTCGAACGAATTAAACCGTAAATGAGTGCATAATAAGAAAGTGTAATTTTATAGTGAAGAATAAATATAAAGGATCGAAAGAAATAATGTTACGTATGGAATTTGTCCGAGATAATGTAAAATGGGTACGAGATTTTTATCCTGTCGTTATTCGCAGTCGATCGCGCGCTCCGTGAAATCTGTTGTAAAGAGAAAATATATGTATGTTTGTACTAAGATTTAACAGTTTGCTGCGAATTGCGACAAAACAAACACACACACACACACACAAGAAAAACTGAAGAACAGTAAAAATGGAATGAGGACTATGATTGATTTATCGCGGAGCTTCAACAGTACGTGGTCTAGTCAAAGTGCACGAAAATCAACGTCGCTCGATTTTACATTAGGCAAACAATTTGTCCTTTTTTTAACTCTTCAAAGGACCAACGTATGTGTTTGAATAAAATTGTGCTCGACTAGACGAAGCTGTTAACCACCGTTCGCTCCCTTTCTTCTCTTTATTTATATCTCGCCATTCCCCAAACGAATATCTTTCGAAATTTTCAACATTTCACTATTTCCAGCGAATCGAGCATTCGCGCATGATTCAATGAATATTTTTACTGTTCCTTCGATTCGAAAATCTTCGTGCTCTGCCATTTTCTCCGAGATTTTTCTCCATTTATGTACGCAAGAAGAGTCAGGTCAATTTTGAGTAGTCTTATGGAACGAAATAAAAACAGAAGCTCAGCAAATCCACAAATTTATTCCTCCGACCATCGCCTCAATGCTTGCTCCCAAGCACTCTCGTCGCCTGTTCGAAGTTTTGAAGTTTCCTCACCGAAAAATAGTCTCGTCGATAAAATTAGTGCTGAATATCTTATCGTAACAATTCAACGTGCAGAAAAAAGTAAAAGCCAATGAAAAATCGCTGAAAGCAGTGCCAAAGCGAGTAGAGAAGCAGAAGGTTTTTCGTTGGAGGCGTGGCTCATGAAAGGGTAGAAAAAATCGTAAGGTAAACTGATGTCCAAGTTCGGTCCACCGGCGTAGTAGTACATGGACGGTGTGGAAATATCCGTGAATGTGACGAGACTCGTCAAAGCGACGTTCAACACGTTTGCGCACTTTTGTCCGGAGCACTTGGTCCACGCGAAGTCTCTGGCTTCGAAAAAAGTGAGAGCCGCGCCAGCGATTTTGTAGTTGTCAGTTTCCTCGTGACTTGGCAATATCGTGTACAAAATTTCTAAATGCATTGACGTTACGAGAGCCGAGCAGCGGATTTGCCTGCGAGATTCGAGCCCGGTGACGACGTTGCGTGGAATCTTGTCGAGTAATATTTGGGTCCATTTCGAAAAATCGTCTATCGACGCATCACCAGTTTTCGAAATGTACCTTCGGTACTTTCCGGTCTCTGGGACCCCGTCGAGGGAATCCTCCAGCATGAATTTCAGCGTTTCGTTTTGCAATCTCATGCAAGTTACTGAGGAAGAAAAATTCCGAGTTTCCACTTCAACTCTGCACTGGAGTCTGACATTTTCTCCGAAACGAAGCGCGTATCGATCGTCCGCAAGGCAGTTTCCACTTTTTCCACCCATCGCCAATTTCAAGTAGTAATTCGAAGGGTTCACGCTCATCGCTGCCTTCGCTCCATCGTTCGTCGCGTTCGACATCAACGATCCGATTACGATCGGTCTCCCGAACGCGTAACCGGGGTTGCCACTTCGCCAATGCTTCTCTTCCTTCCCCTCGCTCACCCACTCGTAAACAACTTGGAAATGTTGCTTGAAGCTTTGAGACACGTTGCCCAGCATCAAACGCAACTCGACATTCCGGACGCCCGTCGTACCGTTGTGGAAAAACGTGTAACGCACTCGTTTTATCACGTCCTCGCACTCCCCGTCGACGCACCGCTGATTCAGGACTTTAATCGTACTGCAGTTGCTCCAAGTTTTCCAACAATAATACGTTTGCAGCGGAAGACAAACGCTGCTCGGACACGTCTGAAAATGGGAGTTCGGGGTAGGCTTCACTATGTCAAATAACCAAATTGTAGAACGGTTGATATTTCGAAATTTTTCAAGTTGTAATATCAGATTGGAGCAAAATAAGTAAGTCGAAATTCTTATTTCCTATCGACTATTTAGCAGATTGCGCGTTTAATGGAATATTCCTTCTTTGAATTCGTATTTATACTCAAAAATATATATTTCGATAGTTTTCATTTGGAATGCAATTTTTACAGGCCATACTGCGATGTCAAAAGTTCATATTTTCGAATTCAAAGTGGAGAGCACTTGTTTTATAGACAGACGAGAATTTAGAGTAACAAAAAATCGAAGGTTTTCGAGCCTATAAAACTTAGATATGCAGAGTAGCGATGCCTCGAAAAGGCGAAAGTCAAAATGCCGATGTTTGAAGGTGAAGACCACCAGTCTGAGTAAGTGAGTGTGTTTTGAGTTCCGCTCTGTTTCTTTACTTCGATCGGTCGACTTTTTGGTGTTTCAGTATTTCAACCCCAGTAATGTTTAGTCTTTCGTTATTATATTTTCGAAATTGTGAATATTAACGGTATTTTTGGTTGTAGAAATTTATGAATAGAAAGAGTGATAGTCGAATTTTCGGAAAATCGATATTTCAGTCGTCGTTCTCTGAGCGATTGTTACATTCCATTTTCGATGTAAACGTGCATCGAACCTTGTCGTTTCCACTTTATTTATTTTCGACATTGAAAGCTCTACTCGAATTCATCTGTCCCCATATTATCATTCGGAGTTTATAAACTCAAGATTTCAGCTGTTCGAAATTTTAGTCATTCTAACATTTTATCCCCACCCGGAGTTTGTCCCTTTGCTATAGAGACAAATTCGAATGGGTTGGGAGGGAAAAACATTTTCAAATAAAATTCACTCTTTGGAGACCGAACGACTTCTGCAGGGAGTTTTTCTTCCGTCGATTTTGTGTATTTTTACTGAATTTTATTGATTCTCAGTTGTAAAGAAATTTCTCTCAGAAGTGAAATTCATTGTTGATAAAAATAGGATATTTTTAAGAATTAAATAAAAATTTTGTAACTTAAAAATATTTACGTGATTGTCCGAAGAGAGGAATGACGAGTTGAAGAGATGAGGGGACGACACAACCGTGAAGTTGTTGTACATTTTTGTGAACAAATGAGAATTGTTGTTGCTCAGATCCGTCTGCAAACACTCCCATTCCGACGTTTCTAGGTATTTCAATTTTTTACGAAATGTGCATCGGCTGCCGAGTCCTGATTGCGGGAGTTCTGAACGACATAAAAAAAAATATAGACGATTAGAATCGAAATTGACAAGAATTTTGATCAACTTGATCAGGAAATCTCGTCGAAAAAAGAATGAAAAAGTGAATCGCTGGTTACCCATTCGTTCCAAAAAATTGTTATCGATTTTCCAAATTTCATCATCGTGATGATAATTCGACGAGAAATTGAATTCCAACGGCATTGTTAAATTAGGAAAGTGCCATGTGAGCTTTTTCGGATTAACGGACCGTTTGGACTGCTCGAAATCTCGTCGATTTTTCAAAGCCTGTCATGAGAAAACGAATTGAGTTTCGACTCAGTTATTCCAACGAAATAATTCCAATTTTTTTTTCATTTTCTCACTCTCTCTTTAGTCCAACGCTCAACTTATACTTTCAAGCCCAACGTACCGGAACCTCACTCATTCCATAAATCGGTGGAAGGTTATCGTAAGCGATGCAGAATAAATTACTGGCCAACCGCTCCAGAATGAATTGCGTATTATTACGTTGGATGAAATTTTTGGTGTAACAATATCGACTGTCGTACATTTTCGGGCGGTGATTGTCGCAGCGGGAAAATACGGATTTTTGAAAATCGTCGCAATCGGGATCGCAGCAACAATTAACGTCGCACGAGCTTATCTGTAAGACAGATTCGGAAACTTATTAGCTGTTTGATCGTAAATTTTATTGAACAAACTCCGTTTTATTATTGCTGTAAAATGGCAGTATTTCTGAACATATTTTAAAACAGAAAAGAGTCAGAAGATTGCGAATAGTTTGGCAACCAGATTATTATTTTTATAGAAAAACGTTTGTACATTTTTTAATTTTTCGTTTACCTTCAGATCGCACGTGCACGTTTCCGAAGACTTTTTTGCAGCGTGATCGATTTTTTGCTCCACATCGATTTTCAAGGTTGTGCTAGAAATCGAGGTTGCGGTTGTGACCGATGTTTTGTCAGTTTCGGAAAAGGGGGTCGTGGAATTATCATTTTTCGTCGCCTCAGTACTGGAAGCAGTGAATTTCTCGTCGCTCCATTTTTCTGTAACTTCGTCGCTGTTTTTAGCAGACAAACTCGTACTTGGAAACGCATCTTCACAGGATGAGCCGTCGGTACAGTTCGATAAATTGATGTCGTCGATGTCTATGCCAAGGCCACCGTGCAGGAAGAAAACTATGCCGAGAAACGCGGAAAGCTTCATCGCAAATTTTCTCGGAAATTCCATGCATTCAATTATCAGGCGAAGCCTCGTTTCGTTGTCTGGGACACTCCAGGTTCACAATTGACAACCAAATTTGGTGAAATTTCTGGCTATTATGTGAAGCTGAACGTTCACTATTCCCATGCTTTCTGTGAGTAGTTCAAATCGGTCGTCACCGTTGGCCAACAAACTTGGGGTTTTTAGCTGAAGCGTCATTCCCAAAAATCTATCTTTCAACCGGTCCTGCCAACCGCCTGAATAACGCGTGAAAATATTGTGAGAAAATGCACATTCTGGAGGATCTCGAAACAGCAAAATTCAGGAAAACTTTTATTATTTTCTGTCAGATCAATTTTTCGTAGCTTAGCTTCGGTACAAATGAATCAACGAGCTCTCGAGTTCACCAAAATTTTCTCCTTCAGGCCCAATCAGATTTCCTGAATAGCAGCAACAAAAAATGCGACGGAAAAACGTTCCAATCGCATTGAATATTTGAGTTTCCCCAAAGTGCACTTACCGACCGGTTTCCACGTGTGACATTTGATGTCGTGTGCACCAGGAGACAAGGGCACGTTAGAGACCCCGTAGCCGATGAACAAAACTCTGTTATTATTGTCACGACAGAAAATCTGCAAAAGTAATTTCGGCGCGCCTTGGAGCGTTTGAGTCGAGTAATGCAAATCAACGGGATGATCCCAAATCGGTTTGTTCGTGTAAGGATCGGAGCATTCTTGAGTCTGACCTTCGGAAGATCCTTCTAACAGTTTCCATCCGCTTCCTTTTCAGTCAATAAAATACGATTGAATGATTTATTTAAAAAAAAATAACAGGCACGTCATCGCCGAGCAACCGATGGTGCTCCGCAATCAATCGAAAACGTACCAGCATGAAAACTCCATTTACAGAAAAGAGAAGTTTGCTTGAAATCCTCGACTGAAACGATTTGTCCCAAAATATGGAGTTCAGCCATAGCATTCGGTCATATTGTGATCCGAAAATAATGTGACCTTCTGAGGCGAAATTCAGTCTTTCAAACGATCTTCGTCGCGTTCACAATGAAAAAAGTTATAAAATATTTGAATTCAAGCTATATTCGAAAAGGATTCAAATGAATGATAAAAAAACAAAACACGTTTGAGTGGAATCAATGAAAATTGTGATAAATCTAGCCAATTAATCATTTCAGTGCATCATTACATTCGGGGTGTCAAAATACCGAAGAATTCGAGCACAGAATTTGATTCAATAGATTAAATAATGGAATGTGTTCCATCGACTCACCTGCTAATGAGAATTCAATTTTTCACCAATCCAATACACGTAACAAATAAATTCGTATATTTGGTACAATTTTACAGTTTTTACTAAAACATAGTTCGTCAAGGTTTCGTGGCTTTTCCACGAGTGACAAGCGTCCCTAACTAAGAGCCAAACAAACCACCTGAGCAGGTGCGATGTTTCGACGTTTGTAAAATCGATGTAAGCAGCGAGTTGCTGACGGTACTGAAGCGTATGGAAGAGTTCTACTTTATCTGCTGCCACTTTATGGCTACTATCAACCGAGTGTTCGCACACTGGAATGTCGAATTTCCTGAAAACTTTCTTCGTGTCGTCACTAGATGGAGAAAACAGTTGGTTTCTACCGATTTTTTAATTTTCCAAAGCTATTTTCAGTTTTCTCAGCAACAAAGATTATTTATACTTTGTAATTATGTGAAAATTCGCGAAAGATATTGAAACAAGCTCATTGGATCATTGAACGGGAATATTATTAAGGGGGCCAGTCCGTGTGGCAGCCGGATTTTTTTATTTGTAAAGCAGTGGCTACCACCTGAACTAAAATCATACAGAAATATTAAAAATTGAAGGATTTTGAAAAACGAAATGTCAATTTTCAAAAATCTTTCGAAACGCGAAAATCCTTCAATTTTTTATATTTCTGAATGATTTTACTTCAGGCGTCATCATAGATTTGAAATACCAATAAATAAACCCTTCAAATTTCAAAAGTCTACGTATTTTTTCCTCGCTGCAAAAAAATCGCGAAAAAAGCCCAAAAAATCCGGCTGCCATACGGGTTCCTCTTAAGAGCATGGATCAGTCGACTAACCTCACTCGTTATTTTCGAAATCGAAATTCTTTGATACAGTTTGATCGATTAAGGTGGTTCCTCCACGAGACAGTTAAATTAGGAAATTATTTAAATTTGGCATACGTATTGTTTAACATATGAACAACACCTCTATAAAATTTTAACAAGTTTCACCATCCCGAACCCGAGATATATGTAATTGAAGTTGACTCAATTAACACGTAACATATGGACCATACATAAGCAAACGGCACATTATTAATTCTACCGCTAGTACTAAAATTAGAAAGTTTATAAAAAACGAGGAGGAGCTAGAGCAGGATATCACAGATATTGTGAAGAAAAATCAAGGTGATTGACCATCTAGTTTGACAGATATAGCCTCGAGAAGTACGAAGGTTTAGGCTGCATACGATATATTTTGCAAGCGAACAAGCGAATGTCGTCTGTATAGACAACCTTTTCTGTGTGTTGAAGCGTAACCTGGATAGTTCCGTCAAAAAATTTACTCACGATGTCGGATTAAAAATACTTTTAGAATAAATTTTACGAAAGCAAATGATATTTGTACTATATCTGCTGGCACCGAGTACGTATATAGGGTTCTTACAAAGTTATTGATTACGATCCGAACGAATTATCAAGCCTTTTAATATGCAGACAGTACATAACTTTTGGTTGGGGCTGTCGCAGAGGATCAACCTTAAAAAAAGGCTCTGTCAGCCTACGCAGAACGATGGCAAAAATCAACTGACAGAGCCTTTTTATTTTAATCGGTCAAACTGTGTCAAAGAATTTCGATTTCTAAATTTGCAACTATCTCTCTCGCACTCACGGTTGCGATATACCAACTGATCCATCCTCTCAAGGTATTCCTTTCACGAACCCGAAATCTCTCTAAAAAAAATTGATTTTAATTTACAGTAAAGTACAAGCGCATGCGAATAGATTGGCGAAATTTCCGGTCAGGTTATCGAACATCTAATGAATTAAAATTTCAAAAATCATAAAATTTGTATGGCAGAAGCAGAAGCTTTTCCCATACAACAGCGACTTCTGACCATTGTTTAAATTGAGTATGAACTTCCGGCGGAAATGCTGTTCCAATTTGCTTGAATCACGACTCTCGACATTTCTGTTCAATCGGATGTTTATCGTGACACGTGTGCTCGATTGGAATGGTTAAATATGTTATAATTTCACTGAATAAGTAAACAAGTATGAAACGATATAAAAAAGCCTGACGCTCTAGTTGTTTAATTCGAGCATAAATCACATGAAAGTTTATAGTGCCAATAAATATCAATGTCGAGTACCCACTTCGATTATGAATTCGCATGCCCGAGCATAACACGAGCTTTTATCATGTATCGAGTACGTGGATTTATAGTATTGAAATTTGTGCCAAGATAAGTAGTTTGACAGAAGAGGAAGAGACGGTGAAAAAGGAGTGAGGGAAGCAGGAGTGTGGGGTTCGGAAAAACTATGGTCAAGTTTCTGGAAAGCTTGGGGTGTTATCGTCCGTCGACACGCTCGTTCCTCCGTCCATGATTCTTCTGCTTCGACCCTTATTTTTGTTGGTCTTACATAACCAATTTTTTTCCAACGTTTTTGCTTTACCGAGGTATCAGTTCGTCCCATCCGGTTGGGTGTCTACGATACCGGAAGTGTCGTCATTTTTGGGCTCCGTGGGATTGGAGGACTTTGGGCTTTACGTGCTCCGTACGCCGGGAGGGTATGAGGAAGAAGGCGCAGAGGACGCGAGAATGAAAAATAAATGAGTGAGGGTGTGATCCGTGTTTGAGAATGTCCGTTAGCACGGAATCGAAATGAAAAACGTAGGGAGGGCTCCGAGCAGGGGAAAAAAGTACAAAAGCTTCGATTTTACGTCGTCCTTGCGCTGCTTTCTCCCGGCGAGCAGCAACAACCTCGAACAAATAATTCAAGTCCTCGTCCCAGCGCGTCAATTATTTCTTTCGTCCCAGCCGCTAAAAACCGCTTGTTCAACGCGATAAAAAAGCATATTATCGGACGAGTATCTGGCCTCTGATCGCCAGCGAGGACATCGCTCGTAACGCAATTACGAATGTGTTTTTCAATCGACACACCTCCGCGAGAAAATCACTCTAATTCGTCACCCCGAAGAGAATCGCAGCCTCTCCAAAATCCTTTTATAATAATAAAGCACGAGGTAGAGTTAAAACATCAACGTTGCGAGAGACTTTCAACAGGAAGTCATAGAGCCCCTGACGTTTATACATGAGACTATCTACATATGTAGATAAGCATATATTTACTTATACAATATATAAACAAAGTAAGAGGAAACGCTCTCATTGCAAAGAGGCTCTTAATCCCAAGCAAAACGAGTGCAGAGTCAGGAATGAATTTGCGTCGTTAGCAAGACTTGGTGAGAGTACAAGCCTACGTGTATCACATACGTGTGAACGCTATACGTGTATACAAAGAGGTAACGGCATGTATATGCATTATCCTGATACGGAGATATAAGCTCTGAGAAGGTCCAGTCCGAAAATTCAAATGAGTGTAAATTAGGATCCTCCGTGCAATGTAGTTTCGTACGTAGTTACTTACATACGTATATAAACACAGATATATTGGTATGGGCGTTAAGAGAACGCACCGGTTGAGCTGGAGACGCGTCTAAGCCAGAGCTTCCGTCTATCTATGCACTGAAAAGAGAGGATTTTTAACTCGACGCGACGAGCGGGTGCGTACAGTAGAAGCTTTCGATGTTTTTGAGTCCTCGACGATTTGGGTGATCCTCGGTGAAGTTCGATCACGTCCTCCGTGCTCCGGAGGACGAATCCAGGCCCCGCGGGTGGATGGAGCGATCCCGGGACGCTGCGCGGTAGATGAGATCGGCGTGGATTACTCACTTGGCAGTTGGCAGTGTTTCACTCTTCGTTGTTAACTGGATCAACGGAAGGAAGGCTCTAGTGTAGCTTCCCGAAGGTTGCGAAGGAGCACCGGCGGCCTCCTCTTGGCGACTGCACACAGACGAGGACAACGGACATCCTTTCCCACTCCAAAGAAGAGAGGCCATCCACGCTTCGTAGGATATCACGTAAATTTGTGGCTGCGGCTTCGCTGGATGAGCGGAGGAAGGGGAGGGAATTTCGCATGCGAAATTCGGGCCGAGCCGCGAATATTTTCCTCTGTATTCAGCGAATTATTATTCTTCGGTCAGGCGGTCGCGGCTCGAGAGAAGAAACCGCTCGGAGGCGCTGTTGTGACGGCTTCCGTGACCGCTGTTGCACGTAATTCTGGAATAGAGACGCGCACCCCTCTCTCCTCCTTCTCCAAACGCTTTTTTTACTCTCCTTTTGTCTCTTTTTCATTCTCGCACAGTTGTCCCGGGTACTAATGCACGTGACTATCGTTGAAAGAGGATCCATCTCTTCAGACTACGGACTTGTTCCCCACCAATGGAATTATCCCCTTGACGATGCACACCCGAAGCGAGGATGATTCAATCGACGAACGAGTGCCGAGGTGCCGGATTAAGCCTGCGGACGGCTGCGGCGACGGGGAAAAGAGACGCTTCCCAGGATAGCTTTCGTCAAGGAGCAACCCCCGCAACGACCAAAAAAAGCCTCCCACAAATTGGGCTACGTAACATTCAAATTTCAAATGATTCGATCATCCCGAGAGGAAGGAAATAACAGAAGAGATGCAAACTATTCTTGCGATTAAATGAAAGTCGGGAAAGAGACTATCGAAGAATACCTGAAAGGAATGATTTGCCTAAGAAGGCTAAATAAGTCGGGATCCTCGCCGCTCGGCCTGCAATGGCGAGCACTGCCAAACACCCGGTCTATAACTACGTATATATACACACGCTTACTGCACTACGTGGTATTCTACAAACGCAGGCGTTGCCGAGACGTCGGGCAACTACTAGCTACGATGAAGTAGCGAGAGGAGAGCTTGCTTCAAACGAAATTAGCTACACCGGAGAGGCAGAGGAGAGGGCTTGGCATTTTATTAGTCGGCGACGAAATAAAAATGAGGTACGTGCCAGGAAAAGCGAAACTGTTATGGAACGGGGCGAACGCCGCGTAGAGAAGAACTACGAGACGGCACGTTGTTATATGACTGACTCTACTTATGCTAAGCAACATATAGGCCGTTTCACATCAAATTTATTGTTCATCATTTCAAACGTTTCGCCGTTTCTTTGCTTTGGGAAAACTTGTTGAGGAGCGTCCCCAAAAAATGTGTCGTTTTTTCGCTCTTCGAATGTCAACTGGAGTACTTGAATCTACGGATGCTTAAAAGATTTTTTTATTCACTTGGTATACCCGCCAAAATGGAAAGATTGGAAAAACGATTTATCTGGGAATCGTTGAAAGATCCTTTCGCTCATTATACTCTTCTTTGGTTTCCCCGCGAACTGATGCAAACGACAACAGTGTTTGATGGATCGTCAGAAAATTTATGGCGGTTCCGCTATTTTTGGAGACATTTCGAGAAGACAAAATATGTATCAATTTCGTCGTTGATTGATTGGAAGTCACTTGAGTTCCGGAGCAAACGTATGGATTCCGCGAATGAGTAAAAAATCCGTTTGAAGCCGGAAGGAAAAAAGAAGGATCGAAAGTGCAAGTACAGAGGAGTTGAAGCAAACGCGCTCACCGAAAGGAGGAAGAGTCGAAGGTTTGCGGTTAGCCAAGGCCGGTAATAGCACCGGAAGCTACACTTAGCCGAAGTTCCGGTGACTCTCAGCCGTCACGATCGGGCTAAAGCGGTGTCCTTTTTCCACCCTCATTTTCGCCTTTTTGTTTATTTTTTCTCGGAGCATAGTCCGAGTATCAGCGAAGGGTTTATGGGGCTAAGTTCTCAACTCTCGCCATATCCGTAACCCATGAATCCTCTTGTTCTCGATTCGCATCCCTGAATTACTACCAGACTCTAAAGCGCAGCGAGAAATCCTACTTACTACCTACTTTTTATCCACCCCTTAAATCTCTCGCGAAAAAGCTCCCGCCATTTTTTTCACCCTCATCCACAAAAACTATCCAACTCTGTCACGCCGCTCCAAAGTGCATTGAACTTCATTTCTAATACACTCTTCATTCTCGTAATTGAAATAACTTTTATAAATGACCAAACTGAAACTTAATTATCGAATATAATTTGACGCAGCAGAGGCCGAGTCTGATCTCTCAATCTCATAAATTTAAGGGGTCTACCCTAATTAGAATTTTCAACAAATCAACTTTTTTTATTGCATTTTTCGAATTAAGTTTTTCGGACGACTCGATGATAAAATCTTCGAAACTATTCAGCTGATCCTTACCAAAATTTTACTCTTTATGACTAAAGCTACAGAACTGTTGTTTTTTTTTTGCAAAAAACGATGAAAAAAACGTGTTTTTTTTGTAATTTTTGGAAAAATGGCCGTCATTTTGGCATTTTTGAAAAAATCGTATGATCAGCGCTACAGCCATTTATCTATTGAATCTAAAACCATTTTTATTTTTTATCTCCAATCATCCATTCTAGAGATCAACAGCACACAGCCATCTTCTTTTCGAACCTATTTTCTCCCACCTTTTTCCGCACGAAAACTGAGTAAAATAAACATGAAAAAAAAATTTTTGTGTATTTTAAGAGTGTATTTTTTAGGCCTAACACTTTTTATATCCATATTTATAACTGATACCGGTCAAAAAAATTCGTGAAAAATATTTTAAAGTTCCAGCAAAGCCTTCAAAACGATAGTTTTCAATCAGAGGGCAAGATCACAGTTGCTAAAAATGGAGGACGAAAAATTCTTAATTAAAAAAAAACAGTCAACAGATAAGAGAATTTTGCATGAAAACAAAATTCTTCTTCGGTGCTTTTCCAAGTGTGTGTGTGTGCATATCGGAGGAATTGAAAGTCTGGTAGGCACGGACACCCTGTGGCTTGTCAAAGCCCTTCGTGGCTTTGCGGTCTCATCTCACCGCGATTCTATTCCCAACGTCTCGTAGGAGAAGGACCGTGACTAAACGTGTGTTCGGCTCGCTCGGTGGCATGCAATACTGCGTCGCTCTGCCTCCATGCACTATGCATGTAACCCGCTTCTCGGAGGGAGAGTGCATAACCCCGAATACTAACTTTGTATCGCATTCGCAGACGTGTTTACGTACGTGTGGCTAAATTGTCACGACAAAACGTCAGTGTGTACCGCAATTTGTGTACAGGGTGTCATTGGATGATTCAGGACTAAAACGACTGTGACGATCTCAAAAAAGCTTTTCCCGAGAATTTTATTCGGGTGGAAGGAAAGGTGATATATTTGGAGGAGTTATTACGTAGATAGTGAACTTTACAAAAAAAAATTGTGGACGAAAAATATTCGAAAATAGCGAGGCTCGTTGCATTCGAGGCCCTCTCGGGCACGCAGCGTAAACGCTCCAATTTTTTATCCAGAATTAAATAAAACACTTAATCCAGACGCTCTGGGCTGGCGAAGTACAGGAGAGTATTGAAAATATTCGCTTTCGTATCGTTAGTGAAGGTTTGATTGAAGAGGTTCAATTTTCGATTGAAAAAAAACGGTTCGCTGGTCAAAAATGTTTTGATTAACTTGTCGAAAATTCCGTTGGTATTTCACTTTGCAACGTCACTTTTAAAAGTGTTAAAAATTCAAATAAAAAAAAACAAAGAAAAATTGTTGGCTTCATACGCTGGGAGTCCTTCTCAAAAATAACATTTCGAAAAAAGCGTCTGAACTTTTAAAACGTGATCGGAGCAGACCGACTCCTTATCAGGTTTAAACGTTTTCGTCTCGTGTTCCAGAGGGTTCGCGGTGTGTTTGAAGCCGATAAAAGAAAATCGATCTTCCGAAAATTCTGCAGCGCTTCTTCCCCCTTCGATTCGTCGATCGATGGAGGAGCGTCGACTTGAGTTCATTCGATGAAAAACTTCACAAGACTCGTCCTCAGAATCCAACAAATTATACTCCAATAAATCGAGCTCTGTTTGTCTCGAGCCAAAAGCTCTCCATTGACGTTCAGAAAGTTGTTGTTCAACGGAGAGAAAAAAGGTCGGACAAACGGTGAGTTTTGTCAAGAAAGATTCTCCAGTATCCATGAAACAGCATTTTCTCGAAACACCCTGTGTACAGCCATTTTCAAGGTAGTACAATTCAGGCCTTTGCAGCTTTACTTTGGTCTGTTCAGTCTCGGGCCGTTTCTACTGAGGTGCCTACTCTGCTCTGCTCGCCGCGCTCTTTCTTCTCAGCATCCCCGTCTCCCTTTGAACGCGTGCCTCTCCAATCCGTCTCTCTTGCACATCCATCTTTTCGCGTTCTCCGCTTTGCTGCAGCTTCTGTTCTTGCTGCTAGACTTCTTGGGTGCATGGTATATTGGGTGTCTTAAAAGCAGAGCTCGGAATGCATAAAATGAATAGAATCCACTACGCCGAAGGGCGAGGGCTTTGAAGATGTTTCTCTCCAAGGCACGGTCGATGATTCTATGGAATCGAACTGTGATTTTCACCAGCACTCAGCACTTTGGGCTGAGGAGCAATGCGAAAAAAAGTGTGACACCTGCGCACCACGGCTTTGCTCCGTCGCCCCGGATTGGCTAACGCAAATTATTTAATTTCTTGTCGAACATTAAATCCGAGAGGAAGACGTTCCGGGTAGCGAGTTTGGGTTTGTGCACGACTTTTAGGATGGCCTGTAGAGGCACATCAAGCTCCAGAGTCCTCTCTACCTTGGGCCTCCCGCCGTCTCCCTTTCTCCCTTTCACTCGGCGTTGAAACTCGGGTATCAACTGCGAGGAAGCCACGGTCCCGCAGCCTCGGTGCTGCTCCAACGTCCGCGTGCGGATATAATACGATTCGAAATTAAACTTCCAAGGCACGCTCGGCATCCGAATAATGCGCGAGGCTGCCTAAAACAGTAAAGATATTACGTATTATTACAGCGTGCCAACGCCGGAAGGGCAGATGGAGAGGAGCGAAAGAGGAAGACAGGGGCAAGTGGTAGCGAGCAAAGCTATGCGAAAACGCCTCAGCTTCGTGCATCTTAGCCCATATAGTGCTTCATGGCGCTCAGATCTCTCTTTCCGCTCTCCTCGCTCTTGCATGCTCTCTCCCCCTTTATTTTTGCCCTCTTCTTCTCCTTTTTCACTTTCCCTCCCGCCCTCTCTCTCTCTCTCTCTCTCCTGTGCTTCACTATTGCTGTTGCTATTGCCCACTTTGTCTCCTTCCCTATCGAAACTTTTGCATCCCCTTCTTCCTGTTACTGCATTGTACTCATAGCTGATGTTCTCATATTACTTGTAAATCCCGTTCCAGTGCATTTTTGTACCCTCGTGGAAGAAGCCTTGAGAGGAACGAAAACAACCGTTCGAAACAAATTTGTGGAAGAAATTGCAAATACCTTACGAGCATCAAACTAATTTTGTGCAACAATGAACTCATTTTAACGTCAACGATTTCGTACCACAGGTAAATACTATTTTCAATAAGCATTCACGACTTGGACTCTTCGTACTGTCTACGAAGTTTATGCCACAAAGCCACTTTTCCCACTTTTCTCCAGTTCCAATTCCCAAAACTCCCTTCCAATAAAAAATGTGATGCTTCCTCCGTATTTTTCGGTTTACACGGAAAAAACGTGGCGATTCAGGGCTGAGGAAAAATCAATGAGATCGATCACTGTTGGATCAAACTGAGTTTCACTCGCAATCAGATCTGGTCCGTCTTCGTACGGTTTACAGAGCAAAGACTGCGAAAAGAATCGTCGAAGAAAAAAGATGAGAAAACAACTGCAAACAATCCTCGTGATTGAATATTCGTACGAGCACACGCGAACGAAGACACACGCACACACGTGCACACTGCACGTGGAGTCGACACGATTACTATACGTGAAAATACGAGGATGGCTACGACAACGACGAGAAAGGCAATAAGCCTGCCGTCAGAGACAACCGCTTCTCCCGGGGGCTATCCATTACTTAGCATGAACAAAGAAAGTTAATGTGAATACACGACGGCTGTGGGGGCGTGCTCGTGTGGATAGCCCAGAACGCTCCTAGCTCGCTTGCGGTCCAGGCGTTTGGCAAATTAAAAGTTAATGTAGTATAAGCGATTCCATCGTGAAATTAATTCATGAGCTAAGTTGCTGGCCACTATACATGCAGTACCAGCGCGCCTTTAAAAACCTCTTTTTCTCCTTTACACCATTTTTTTCTCGTTTCCCATCGCTCTCGTCCTCTGTCCCTCGCTCTCTCTCTCTCTCTCTCTTTCTGTCTCTCCGCATCGCTATGCTCCCATAATTCACTTATTTCTCTCTCCCGCTTCCATTTTTCATTTTCTGTTACCATTTATCTCACTTTATTCTCCTTTCATCCTTTCACACTATCTCGTCCCGGTGCCCGGCTAGCTAAGACGCTTTTTTTCATCTCGCAGCGTGTTTTTTGTGCCTCGCGGAATATTCCGAACAGCTAATGAGCCATTACGGAGTTTGACGCCGGTTCTGTGGTGACGGAAGACCAGACGGCTTGAAAAAGCTTATTTCCGAGTTGCGCGAGTGCGTGTGTTCACGCGAATTATCATTTCCCGATTTCCCACCATGAAAATTCGCCCCCTCCGCGCTGAGCGGGCCTCCAGCAATCTTCTCCGCCCATTTCCATCGAATATTTCACACCGATTGAGAAAATCTTCCACCCCCCCGTATATATACCCGTCCGGATCTCATAAACGAGGAAAAATAAAGAAGGAAAGTGAGCATCTTTCAAAAAACTTGGCCCCATAAAATGGGGCGATCGGGTCCGAGCGAGCGGGACATTTTGGTGTCGGAAAGGAGAACGCTCCCCAAGGGAGGCGTTCCGAGCCTCCGCGCACTCTTCGCGAATACAAGTCGTACAGAAAACACCAGGTAGAACCTTTTTCCCCTGCCTTTTCCACGCTCCCCGCTGCTCCCGAACTTTCTCAGCGTTTTCCCCGAGCACTATCAGATTTAACGTACTATTTCACAATCCATACGAACGACTCGCACTGCTGTTAGATTCCCCCATATTCTCCCTCTCGCCTTCATCCCTGTTACACTCTTTGCCGGAGGAGCTTCGCTCAACGAAAAGAGAAGGAGATAAATCTCTCGATCCCTCTGATTGTACCGACTCCAGTTTCCACTGAACTCGTCCCGTCAAGCACATTATCATACGCATGAATATTGCACAAGATTTACAAACTTATACACAAAACAGTGGTATATTATCGCATTTTTTCATAATGCATTAGCTAATCCTCCCTAAATAACGAATCAGGGTAGAATAAAAATTGGTACACTAGGATGGAAGTCCCGTGGGTCGAGGGTGCGGAGGAAATAGGTCGTGTTATTCCCGTCGAATCTTTCATATACGTATAAAACTCGCTAAACCTCTGCGCTCGTCCTATATACTCGAGAATCCAATTCGTAATCCAAATTCTTGCGAATCCCATCGATCTATGTACACTTTTATACGCGTGTTATATTATGTATATAGGAATGTTTGAGTACATAGAAAGTGGGGATGATACCGTAGAAGAGCGGAGATTTAAGCGTGTCGCGCGATCCGGGAATATCAAATTGAAACGTGAATTTCGAGGGTTACAAAGTCACACGCCTCTACGTGTGTACGTGTGCATGGACACGTATGCAAACTTATGCAAGTATATTTATACAGACATAAATACATATGCGCATGTTGAAACATAGATAGGTAAAGGGGCGATGTGAGAAGGCAGTAAAGAGAGGACGGAACTTGAGCAATTTCAGTAACTCAACGTGCCGAGCTACGCCGTTTTCTTAAAGCCTTCTCTCTTTCTCGAGTTATACGTGTGTCGACCGCTGCTGTACGAATACATGTATATCGACGAACGGAGGAAGCAAACACGGGATAGATGGCGAGGTAGTAAGAGAGGGGAGAAACAACCAGACCCTGGAGAAACACCGAACGTGATTGGTTTTGGCCCCGAGGGATGGTTGACCTACCGATCCACCTATACCTTCTGTCACTACATAGATTCATACAACCCACATATATGGATGTGCATGCGTGTATCATCCACGCTTCTGTACGTCAAGGTATACGATGTCCCAATGTTTCTGCTGCGTTGTAGCATTATATTTGCGTGTGTCGAATCCTGGCACGTGGAATCTCACGTGGAAGGCTTTTTTTTATGAAACTGTCAGTGTCGATCCTGAGGACGGTGAGCTTGATGAATTCTTGATGAATTCACTGAAAAATCGTCTCCGTAGGTTTCCGTTGAATGCGGGGTTGGGAGATTATTTATGCATTGGAGTCGATTCGAGTCGGGGTGGTGTCCAATGCCAGGGCTGGAACGATCGAGTGCGTTCTCGCAGGCTCTCGCAATGCGCGACGCAACTTCGGGCTTTTCCGCATTCCTTAGTCAATGACTTGGGAATTCTTGAGGAAAGGAAACGAGGAAAAGAATTGTTGAAATTTTTGCATTTACGCTGATTTCATAAGGTGGATCGTTGGGCCACTTTGCTCATTTTATCAATTCCGTAAGAGCCTGATGTGACAACCAATCGCTCGGGCACCAGCATCGCCACGTGTCCCCCTGGGCTTTGTCCGGTATAGGAATTCATGAGCGTTGCAGGATCTTAACCTCCCGCAACGATTCTCTCAGCGGATACGATTGGTTTCGAAATTTCCGCGGTTATACGCTTACACTGTGACGTGCACACCAATGGAAAGTGGGAAACTTCGGGGCCGACTTGGACATGCTTACTCGCTGTCGTTGTCGCTATTTTCGTACATCACAAAAAGTCTTTGGAACAAGTAAATTTGGCATTACGGGGTGCCAATGTAATATATGGTCATCACAAGGTTAAACATAACTGAGGAAGATCATGCGCTACTTGTGATTCAAAAAAGCAAGTGAACTTTTTTGCTCTTTTGATGATCAGAGAAACGATTAAAATGTATTCTCGCAATAATTAAAATTATGTGTAACTTATTTGTTGAGATTGGTCAATTTTTAATACAATGATTTTCTATTTTGTGTATGTTTTTTTTTAGCCAGTTTTTTTTATTCTCGTTTTTGGCTCTTTAAAGTTGGGCGGAAAACATTGCGGTTAAACGAAGCACTTTTCCAAAAGCATCGATCGTTATTGAATCAACAATTTTTTTTCTCTCTGATAGATTCAGACAACGAATGTCGGTCAGAGGTTCAACAGTCCCGGAAATAAAGTCAGGAAGATTAATCGGTTTTCGAAATATCGATCATTTAGCCTATGAAATATGACGTCAAGGAGCATCGGTGCTCTGGTATTTTATTATTCGTTGAATAAATTAACAGAGAAGTTACCTACAGCAGAGATTCACGTAAGGAACCAAAATTCGATAAAATGGTTATTCCTTTTCTTATAAAATTTTCTGTTATATTACAATAATAGTTACTGAAATACACTCAAATGGAACGAATTTTCATTGGAACATTGTTCATCGTAACAAATGCTAGGAAGGTACAGGAGTCTCGAAATAAGTGTGAAAAATCCGTGAACCGACAGCTCGATTCTGTCAATCAAGAAATTTCGGAAATAGCGGGCCGTTCATTGAAACCGTTTTCGTTCCATAAAGCGTTAAATAACATCGTTAAATATTGACGAACTATCGTAACTTGAGCTGAAAATACATTTGAGTAGATCAGTATAAACGTACGAAAATGGTTACAGAAGATTTGGATGCAAGTTGAATAAAGTTGGATGAATTGAAAGAGGAAATATGACTAGTAAAGTGATATTTGGAAGCTGGAAATTGGTATGATAACACGTCGTTAATTTGAACGCTAACAGCACGTACCGAGCTGAATTTACTTTATTGCCTCCATCACAATGAAACTTATCGTTATTTTTTCCAATAATAAATTCCAGTGGATTTTTGTTTGGAAAAATGTTGCTCGGGATCCTACTGGATTCCGTCGAGGGTTGGTACAAAAAGTACAAACTGTTCACGAGGAGCTCAGTGCGCTGCAGTCCTAAAAAGATCGTTCCGTTGATTAACCTTGCTCGGACCTCCTGTTGAGGGGATTACCTAACTACTGGCCACTGCTCGCAAGAGTCGGATCCACATTTCTCCTCACGGATAAATGGTAATTTGTTCATTCTGAGCAGACACATCCGGCAGGTCTCGGAGGCGGTATATGCTAACATCGTTCATTTCTTGCGACCTTTTACTTTTTTCAGTTGTTAGCTCACATTTTCACCACAAAAACCAGTATAGCAAACATCCAACAATTGGATAAAAACATTTGAGCTGGCTCACACCATTTTTTGTTAGTCCATAAAAGTCTTTGGTGTTTTTTTTTTTTTGTTTTTTGTTTTTTAAGAATTGGCATGAAAAAATGTTGATTTGGAAAGCATTGGAATTCGAAAAAATGCACGTCCCGTTGAATTGAGAGTTTCCGCGGAAGCTAACAGCCGAAACTAGCAATCGAAAATCAATTCTTTTCAACAACAATGGCCCCGGACCGCTCTACATTGTTTTAACGACGGATTTTTTTCGGGAATATCATCCGAACACAATCAAATTAGCGTGTAGCTTTGAAAGAGGTGATATTTCTATCGGCATTGTCTGCCTGCCTCGTACCGTGAAAACCCGCTTCCCCAAACACGTTTCGTATCCCGCGTTCTGACGAATTTCATCGTTAATTTTTTTCGAACGATGTACCCCCCGTCCTTTTGTTACTAGCCGTTCAAAAATCGCAAGCGGAATACCGAAAGTTCTTGTAATCGAGTAATGAAATGCCAAAAATATCGATTGTGAAACGGAAATAGAGCGCGTTTCATCGAGTTTTACGAGCCCCGAATCTCTGACGTTATTCGCGAGGGACTTGTGGAAACGAAGCGTTCTAATATTCAGCCGCAATTATCTTTATACTAATTTTCTTTTGACAGCTATTTTCGGTCATTGGCATCATTTTTTTCACGCGTATTTAAACAACTCGATCCAACTGTCATCGTTACAAAACATTTACTTCTTGAGGATTATTCATTTTTCGTAATTCAACACTCTTTCAACGCTGGCAATGATATCTCACACACTTAATGTCTCATGTTTATATGTATTTCCATTAGGTTGGTGAATATTTGCCAAGAGGATGGGAATGACAAGGGCGAGCATCCTCTTGAGATTGCGAGTGAAAGAGAGAAAATAAGGGGGGAGCCGGAGGAACTTTCTCGTTGTATAAAAGTGAGGAAAACGTGAAAAGCACCGAGTTCTCGTGTGTGCATACCGCATTTCGGAGGACGATTAGATCCTTCCAACCCAGCCGATCCCACTGGGAGCTCCACGCACACGCGGGCGCGCGCAAACACACACAGGCAGTTTCTCAGTGTCCGAAGGATCGTCCGGGTGGTTTTGCTGTGTTTTTCCGAGCTTGCCCTCACCCCGCCCTTAAATCCCTTCAGTTTTTCTCTCTTTTCCGCAAAACTCCGTTGTTCCGAGTTCCGACTAGGGGGAAATAAACTCTGATCATGTGGCTCCCGCATATGACTATTCAATATTATCTTCTCTCTTAATTATATCATCGCACTTGCAGGCAACGGGTAGTCATAAAAATAATAACGTCCAATGTGGCTCGGGGCTGCGCGCACCGCGATCGAACAATTTCTACTCCGCCCTCAAAATTTCTCGAAGCACATTCATTAAATTTATTGAAATACCGATGGAAATCAAAAATATTTACGATAAACACTTTTCCAGGGCTAATTTTCACTTTTCCAGGCCAACAAGAGTCTTTTTACCCCAAAAAAAGTCTTCTTTTTCTAAATAAAAATTGCAATTAATCATTGAGGAAATGAGATTAAGGGGGTCCTGCTTTAGAAAGTAAAAAAAAAAAAATCGATTCTGTGAACACAGAATCTCGTAATCTTTTCGGCTTTTTATAGATTCGTATGGAAATGGAAAAAAAAATTTACAATTTTTGTTGCAGATAATAATTACGATCTCCAAATGGTACACAGCTGAGAAATGTCTAAAATCAAACTTTGCGCATAAACCATGTACAAATTCGTATTTCTCACATTAAAAAAATGTTTCAGTACTCTTGAGATGTCCTTGAAACCACACCAAAAAGTTCACTACGCTGAGCTATTTCCATCTATCCTCAAAACGTTCCCGAAAACAATAGATTTTTTTGGCTTTCTAAAGCAGGACCCCCCTTAATTAGGCACCTGCACGGAACATAGAACGTCGCTGTTCGTTCGAAGATATCACGCTCTCGAGCAAGAAATAGACTCACCCGTATCTTCGTTTTTCCACAATATAAAAATGTTCGAAAGGTATTTGTGACGATGACTAATAACTCGTCACTCCAGTTGAGTTTTTATCGGGATTCACAGGTGATACGATCGACTGATTTTGATGAAGCAATTTGGGTGAGCTCGCCACGTCGGACTCCGCTTTCCTACGTGTCTGATCATAGTTTGGTTACACTACTGACAGTTTAGCAACGTATACACAAAAGTGACGTTTGAAATACGTGTTTTCAGAGCTGGTTGCATAGACCGCTCTATTTGTGTAGGTATGAATGATGAACCTTGGCTATTACCTCGAATATACGCGCATCAATCGTTTCGATAACCGGAGATACATATTCGGCACACGCGTCGCGAAATAATCCGGAAATATCGATTTGATTTCTGGTTCGATTGGTTTGCCCATTTCTACTCCGTACACAGGCTCCCATTCCTCGGTTAGTACATAACTCTCTTGCGCCTTCTCGCTCTCCCCCTCGCTCGCTGCCACCGCGTTGAGCATTGATTAAGCATCCATTTCCATTGTAAATAAACTCGAATTAACCCAATTATGAGATGCTCGATTGCTTGGGTGAGTAACCATTCGAAAAAATCGACGTTAATGCACCAGCTAAATAATTACTCGGACGCATTTGACGTTCCATTTGCCAAAGATTTAAATAGCAGATAAAAAAAAATTGTCTTCCTCAACCAGAAACACCATGAGTGTTCACTCCTCGAGGTCAAAGTTAGAGGATTTTCAACTCTTAGCCAAGTGTAATTCGTCCATTGTTCTCATCACTGCTTCGAATCCGGTCAATGAGAATTCCTTCAATTTTCTGGCAATTTACCTTGAGACTTTGAAAAAACGCGTAACAATGCAAAGGAACTACGATCTGCTATACAAAGCTTTAAATTTTCATCGATTCCCCGTGAAGACAAGCACCAATTTACATTGAATAATTGGTCGCCGAAATATTATCCATCACTAAATGATAGCCCGACCACTAATGACGATCTCATCATTGGAAATTCTGAATTAGGGTGATTAGAGAAGCAGGCCCACCAAATATAACATGATCGTTATGGAACATCAGAACGAAGCTCCGAATTGAGCCAACTCCTTTTTATACTTTTTAAACTCGTACGGCGATTTCTCTCCACCTCGTCGTGTGTGCAGGGGCCAAAACAAATCGTGCTTCTTTTCATGATCGACGAGGCTACGAATTTTCACGCGGACAGTCGTTTCAAGCGATGGTCAACATATTCATAGCCCTGCTCACAAATAGACAGGGCTAATTTCATTTTTCTGGGCAAGTTCCTCAGTAAAAGAGGCGTAAAGGAAATGGGAGGGAAAGAGGAAGAGCGCGAGGAAACGATCAACGGGTACTACTTCCGGTAAAATTGTTCGCCGTAGCACAGTTACCACGGCAAAACGAACATGCATATCACATGTGTATGCAGAAACGATTTATCTCCCGCATACTCGTTATTTCAGCCTTCTACGTGTATATGCCCACGCGGTTCGCGCGCCATCGCACAAAATTACATTAACATAAACACGCGGGTGTTCACGTTCGAGCTCGCGGGCTAACGCGCGAGTAACCTCGTGCATGCATCAAAAACACTGTACAACAGTACAGAGAGGCCCGTATTTCATATACGTATATTTACAATGATTTTAAGCCGGTATTAAGGCGGTTTGAGAAAATTCGTTGTTTCTAATTTTCTCCCAAGTCCAACTTTTCCAATTTTTTTGTATCCTTAAAAGTATAAGCTTACAAAAAATGTTAGCTTGGGAATATTTCAGTCTGGCTGTCCCGACGAAAATATCTTGAGGAGTGGGCTGAAATTTCGTGGGATTATTTTTCCTGTTGGAAGCCTTCTGGAAATAGCTCCGTCGAACCAGTTCAATTTTCATAATTTCCGACCCGAACATCCACATCTAGATCGAGGCAAACTCATGGGAAATAGTTGTTTTGTGAATAACGCGTGTGACGAATAACAGTCGTTATATTTTCCTGCATGGATTTAAATGCGCACAATGAAATTCTCTTGATGGAAATATACAAGCCAACGGGAAGTGAACACAAAAGGAAAAGTTTCATAAAAAGGAGGGCGGAATAAAAGGTTGGATCCTCTGTTATTATAGCGGCAGTTAATAATAAAAGCACACAAGTTGTATCTGCATTTTATCCGGGAGGATCCGCAGCTATTTGCATCTCTTTTCACAAAAGTTATACCACTTTTCGTTAACGAGCCAGCATGGGCCGTCCACTTCTCTGCCGACAACATCTCGCACCAGGTTTTTCTAGCGTGCGTACAGCGCTCTGGATCAAATCAAATATTTCATCGTACCAACTCCGCTAAATTAATTCTGTTATTTGTTCCGAGTCCGGTTAACGATTCGCGAGCAAATCTGCTTCTCTTCAACTGTCACTTCCTCCGACGCGATATTCTCCGAACGATTTTCCTATCTGAGAATAAATATATTTGAAAGAATTGAAGTGATCAACGGAGTTTGAAAAAAAGCTGACCGAATCCACAGCGCTGCGAAACGTTGTTTGCTCTCGAAAGTTTTCACTCTGTGCAAATAAAGAACGTGAAGAATCCGCGTGCCTTTAATGCTATTGAAATGACCTGCTCGTTTCGAATCCTCTCACGCAAACTACCCAAAAGTTGTGGAAAAGGTCGATTTTTAATTTGGGTTAGTCCGTCACAGTCAGTGGAAATTTTCGACCTGTTGATCGAGCCTGGAATCTCCTGTACAAACCTCATGCCCCAGCTTCTGTCGAATTCGAGCGGTTTGTGCGGTAGTTTTATATACCCCGCACCACAATGTACACGCAAATACTCTCCGTACATTGTGCGTAATATAGTCGCTGACATTGGCCCTTAATACGAAACATATTCAGCAATAAATAAGGTTATTAATCTATGCCATAAAATAGCTCAACGTGTCCATATAGAAACGATTGATGGTTGAAATTCAGCGTATTAGCGTTATCATTTAATCCACAAAATACTGAGGAATCAAGCAGCCATTTTTCTTACGATTTTTGTCATCGATTGTTTTAAATTGAACCTCATTCGGTTTAAAAAATGTATGATTTCTCGAAGACAATAGAAATTTGATTAGAATTCAGTGATCAGGTGGAAAAATATTGGAATAATTGATTCGGAGCAAGACTAATCTCACACGAGAAGATAATTTTAAGGAGGCTCGTGTGAGACGATGGTGTACTGTGTCTTGCTTCAGTTTAAGAATTTGGGAATTTATTGATGAGGCATAACTATAGAATTGAGGTAAGTTTATTGAATTAGAGAAGAAACTCGAGTGCGAGCAATCGAATAATATGATTATTCCAATAAAAGTGTAAATTATAGAGAAACGTTAAGTTTTAGTAGATTACCTGACGAAATCTTGGTTAACTGTAATTCAAGTGGAGGAAAAAATGTACTCCATTAATTCATCTCCATCACTCAAGTTCCATCTCAAGTACAATTTTAAGGGTGAAGACATAATTATAACACAAAATATCGATATTAGATAAACTGATTGAATGTTTCCAGGTTAAACTTTACGTCTTTTTTTACTGTTCGTCGGAGCAAAAACTGTCTTCAAACTCCAAACAAACGTCTTTTTTCTTTTTTACATCTAATTTATATATCCGAGCTAATCAAAGACCATCTTCACTGATAATATTAATACTCAATTCAAAGAATGAACCATTGTTCAAACAACAATAAGTTCCTCTATTTTATAAAATCTTTTAAACAGATTGAGACACCAAAATGTTCATTTTGGAAAAAACAAAAATCGGAGCTGCAGCCTTTTTATTTCAAATAAATTTGAAGTTTGTTTTTTTCGATGACACGAAAAAATACATACGTCAAGTAATTTTGCTTTACAGAGCTATAATTATTTGAAGAATATCGAGATTACCGCTGAACCCACGAAACCAGGACTCACGATAATAATCACAGAGCTCTGGCAAAGCTCGTTCGTGTATCTGTATATAACAGACGATCATTTCGAACAGCTGCTCGAGAGGCCTTGGTCGATAATTGCTCACGGTGTGCTCGTGACGATTGTAACGCTCTTAAACGCGCGTGTACGCAATCAACGTGATAGTGAGGCTTGAGCGAGGAGAGAGCGAGAGAGAAGCGAGAAGCAAGGAAACGAGGGAGGATTTGGGGCCTCTGCAAGCAGAGATTCAATCCAATGCGTTACCGATTGGGCAATCTCGATTCGACGACACAACCTCGACTGTAACCATATTTATATTTGTATATACGGTGTTTTCCGTTTGAATCAAAACAATTTTCGTTTCGTATATAACGTTCGAGGAAATTCGTACAAATTTGCCCGCCAACGAGATGAATTATTCACGTTTTTGGGCACGAATGAAAATATCGCTCAGTGAGTTTTTCATAACAGAAAATTTTCACGCATCATTTCAAATTCTTTAAATCTATTCCATTGTCATTCTCGCACAACAAAAAATCGTTGATTCAATAGCAGTTGACGTTATGGGAAAATTTCGGTCGTTCAACCGCGTTGTTCTCGGTCAAAACGAATGTGTGGTTTCACCGGAAGCGTACCATTGAAATACTCTGCAGTTTCGTCGTAGCACAATTCTTTCGAAACTGTGTGCTAGCCTGTGTAGCTTGGAAATCACTAAATAAGAAATAAAAAAGTGAAGAAATGAGTAAACTCGAACTCGATCCATTTGAAAATACGAACACGAGTCACTCCACTTTTCCCTTAGTTCCATTTTATTTTTTGATACAGAGTAAAGAAAAATCGTGAGTAGCATTGTGCGCAAAACTTCGTTCATTATTTCCCTGGACAAATTCGATCAAAATTCCCACAAAAATGAGTAAAAAATAGTAAAAACCAAAGCAACAAATTCAAGATTTCAATAATATCTCGAATTCTTCTACAAGACGAAGATTCCTAATTGGCAGGCAGAAAAAATGGGAATTTGACACGAAATTCGGCATGTTAATCGCCCCTATGGTTGATCGAACGTTTGAGTATTTGAAGTCGGGAATGCGTGTGTTGGAGGAGCACGTGCTCCTCGATTATAAGCGGCAAGGTCGTGAGTGGGATTGAAGACTCTCCAGGTCATCGTAACACAGTGTTCAATAGGGTACTGTACGAAGTGCATCGTTACTGACGAGCGGATATATCGAAGTGGGCTTTAATTCCCACTTGATGTGTATAAACCACAACTCGTTATTCGGTATTGTCGTGTGGCAACGTTAGTGCACATTAAACTTTGATAAATTTACTTGGTAATATTGAAAATTGAAATAGCGATCGAGCCGAGTGTCGGAATCGTCGAATGTTTCGTTTAAATGCCACTGGCGATGTCCGATGAGTGAAGAAATGATGGAGAAGAATTGTGAAGATTTTCTTTCCCCTCGCACAAGAAAATAATATTCCGAGTCAGCGTGTTGGGCTTTTGTCCCTCAAACGAGCTGCGCTTCGTTCATTAACGGAAGATCGAAAACGCTGAACGTACTGAAAGGAGAGTGCAATTTTCCTGTACGCAGATCGAGCATAATAGAAAGAGAGAAAAAGAGTAAGTTAAAGATGGAAAAGCAGAAGGTGTTGTTAAGGTTCTCGAGGGAAACGTAACGTGGTTTTGCACGGTGAACGTAAGAGAGACGTCCGTTAGCTAAGCCAGAGCTAGACGGAGAGGGAAACTGGAAAAAATCGGAGGGTGCAAGTGCAGTGGAGCCAGCGAAGGTGGATGCGAGGGAGGGTTAAAAAGCGCGCGGGTGAGAAGGAGAGCGGAGAAACTCGAATCTGCCCTCTAGCGGGACGCTCTTGCGTCACGCCGGTGTGGCGTGCCGAGTTCTTTCTCTTTTCCTCCTTTCCTCGGCTCGCAGTCGCGGGCTTCGTCTTTCTCGTCGCCCCCTCTTCGCGGCTTAACAATTCGCGGCGCGTCGCGTTAACAGCGTTACGACAACAACCCGGAGTTGTAGAAACTTATAACGAGAAAATAATGAACCCGGTTCACCGGGTCTGCTTGGAATGCAAGTCGTCGTGCTCCTTCTGACTCTCAACCCTCCCCGACGCTCCCCTCGCCCCTCTCTCGGCTCCTTTCACGTTGCCATTTGTCGGCATCTCTCGCTTTGACTTTGAGCCTCTCTTTCGGTCTTTGTCTCTCGCGTTCTCTCTCTCCGGTTTTCCCGGTTGGACCAGCGACCACTTCTCAACTGCGAGACCGCGTCTGCTTCTTTGCACAATTCCTCAAACCGACTTTTGCCAAGCTCCTTCTCTTCTCTCGCACCGCTTCCCTATCAAATTCACTGAAATCCATACACACGCCTCGTCGTTCTTGCCTTGCTCGAAATTCGAAAGGGCAGTCGCGGATGCGGTGACTGCAGCAGAAACAGCAACCCCTCTGACCTGGCCTTCGAGGAAAAGCCATGCCAATACAAATCGAGCTTCTCCCTCACTCTCTCATGACACATCAGTCGTTACCTTTAATGTTGTATATCAAGCTGCTGTTTCCGAATGAACGTCATCCACTCGCTCCAACTCCAGAAATCACTTGGCTTACACGTTTTTTTACTTCCTCTTTGATGTGAAATCTTTTTGTCACGTGCAGGTTCTTTTACGATGAATTTCCTGTATTCTCGATCCTTTCAAACATCCCCTTTTCTATGTTTCCATTTTTTGAGGAGCAATTATTGTTTCAATGACGCAGTACCACGTTTTTTGAGAAAAAAACAAATTGGTGGCTCGCTACCTGAAATTGTTCTGAATTTATTTGAATAATGAATTTGAGAATGAATGAATAATTGGAATGGACTTTTTTATTGACCGAAACAATTGAAACGAGAGTCATTCGTTTGGCTTCGTTGATGCGCAGTCGAGATTCATCTTCAAGAAATTTTGTTGATTTAATTGGATACTAAATGCTCCATTGATCGTCCAATCAAATGAATTTACTTGAAAATATGAATTGAAATATTTGTTGGATTCGTGATTGAAAGAGCTTTTGAAATTCCATACAAAAACTCGAAAATCCATGCCCATTAAGGGAGCAGTAATGTGCACAGAAAAAATGCCTGATTCTAAGTTTCCATCGATTTCGGGAAATTCCTTTTATCCGTGATTTACCTAGGCACGGGGTCTCGAGCAAGTGGGTATTTGAATTTCGTGAATTCCACGTAACCGGCTACCGGGTTAGTAATAAAATGAGAAAACGTTCTGAGCGTAAAAAAGTGTCGTACTAAAAGATCGCGTGTATTCGAATAGAAAGACGATGCACGTAGGGGAGAAGTCCCGAGTCCTTGGAATCTCGTCGTGCTGATGTGTTGTCGAAAGAGGAGCCATGCACGACGCCCTGGAAGTAATTTATTGTTCTGACAAGCCTTGCTGCATTTTTGTATTACTTTTACCGGCAGCATCGCTGCCAGCGCTGTGCTTTGAGAATAATCAGAGGCAACTATGGTTTTAAATGGTCCATGAGAAAAAAATGGACGCGTGGGAAGAAAATGTGAAGCACAGAATCCAAAACAATCGTTCCAAAAATTTGTGTTCCGTAAATATTCGTGTTAAAATGTGAAATAAAATGAGTCCACTTCGACTTTGGAATTGAAGAAAGAACTTTCGTGTCCGATTCGCTCCAGTCGAATCTTCCAGTGTTGTAAATAACCTAAAGTCGGCAGGCTCTCAATAAAATCTGTTTCAACTCATTATCAACGATCGTTATAACTCCGGAACACTAATAGATTCTCGAGCGAGTAAAGAATGAAAAAAAAAATGCGACATTATTATTTTTTCATGGGAAGAAGGTCGTTGCAAAGTGAAAACTTTAATTTCGGCAAAAGTTTAAATCCGGCGCGCAGTAGTGCCCGGGCGAAAGGGTTGGAAAAGTGGCCAAGAACGTTGTCGACGATAGTTATTGCTGCAGCGACTGTTGAATGTCTAACCCTCCATCCCCGCGTGCCACCCCGTAGATTCCGCCCTCACCCTTGGACTTTTCGAAACGGCGATTTTTATGTAAACGCTAAATAATAAAATTAGCGTAGAGCCCGTTAATACCTCGGCTTGGTGCACCGGTGGTTCAAGCTAATTTAATGATTTTCGTTATTGGCTCCGACAATCGTAAAGCAATTGGCGCACATCTGTTGCCCGCATCGATTTTAATATTCGCTTGAGCTTCGCGTACCTCTATATTACACGCTATACGTACGTATAAATTGGTGCCTATATATGTGTATATCGAATGGAATGCTAACACACCAAACATGAGAAACAGCACCTCAGTTTCGCTGACACATTCCAATTCTTTTCGCTCGATTGTGCTGTCACTTGTTTTTCCTAATCGTTTATTCGCTTCATTTTAAAAAACACGCGTCACGCGTCATCAGATTTCCGGTGGAAAGTGAAAAATCACATTAAAGGTGGAAAATCTCATCAGATTTTCTATCAGCCCAGCGCGTTATCGCCTGACGTTGAGTATCCGTTCAACAGCGAGAGGAAGAAAAAGTCTCGAATAATTTAGCACCGTGTCGCTCAGTCGATTGTTTTTTTTTTTTCCTTCATAATTTTAAATTGGTTTCGATGTTGTGACTTATTTAAAAGATGCTGTAAGACACGCGTATATAGTTGCACGTGGGAACTCGGTTTCTCTATTTTTAAAATGTACTTTGGACGTTTTCCGAGCTCGAATTACGGTCCGTCCAGGAGGGAGGGCGGCAGGAAGGGAATTCCTCCGACATCACGCCCGATTTCTTCTCGCGTTTACGGACCATTGGTACGCTGTACGTGCGTCCGAGTAAAGCAGTTGCCCCCTTTCTCACCCCTGAAAATTCTACTTTTGTTTTAACCCTCTCACTCGCCTCGCCGCTCCGTCCGCGTAGGTATATTCGTGGCTGGGGAAATATGAGACACTTGAAAAACTTGAAAAATATCACGGACTATTAGTACGCTTGTGCGGCGAATTTAACGACTTCCGGTGCTTTTTCGCTGCCCCTGAAAACATCGCTGAATCGGGAAGCAATGAAGTATATTTCATCTCGAATCACGGACAATCCATACTATCCTGCTGCTCAATGAAAACTCTTTTTTTCATCGGACAAATTCTCAAAAAATGGCGGCCACTCAAACTTGACGAGTGAGGAAAAATCGATAAATCTCGAAATAAAGATACACGGCCCGTCGCGACTCGCTCTGCGTCAAGACGCTGCCGCCTCTCTAGACCCAAACAATTAACAATTCGAAAGAATTGATGATCGAAAGGTCAGTGCGAACTGTGGAAAAATCCTTTCCTCGAAGCAACTTTTTCTTCCTCGAGTTCCTATTTGCCCCACGGTTTCTATACCCGTGCGAACCAATATCGGGTACAGAGTGAGGGATGCTGCACACGCCTGGTGCTCAACTATGGAGAAAAGTGTCGGCTATCAACGTAGCAGTGTTTTCCCTCAGTGTCTTATCTCTTTCCTTGTCGCAGTTGTGCTCAACGGGCATGCTCGTGTTTTTCCCCTGCTCTTGCTTGCCTCTAACATGGCCCTCGTTCACACGGAGCTGCTCCGTTGTAGGAGGACGGTGAAGTGGCGGGTCTCGGAGAGTCTCGCAGCGCAGGCTGTGCTCCCACATAAGCGGGCCACACACGTATCCCCGATAACGATCGAGCCAATATAGCTCTCGACTTTCCGATCGACGTCGATTTGTTATTGCGTTATGAGCAATTACGAAGAGTTCAGCCACTTTCCAATCTGCTCCTTTCCTTCAATATATATCCCCCGCCTCTTGCGAGCGTTTTCATCTCGAAGCGCGGAAAAAAAGGAGGATTATTATCATTTTGAATCTTCGCTCGCTTGGCGTTGAGGGAAAGAAACCGCTTTTTAGTTGTAAAGAAAATTCATAACTCTGGGAGAGCGAGGGTACGACGGGGCGGAATTCCTGGCGGTCGATTCGAATTTTATTGAAGCGGAAATCTTCAAGAGCGGGTTATTAGGTTTTCGAAAAATCTTGACTCTCTTAAAGATCCTCGGAGAAACGGGAGCTGAGAATTAACAACGAAGGTATGTGCACGAAAGTCAACGCGCCGAAAGTCAAAGAATAACCGATGACACGGCTTGTCGTGGCGAATTGAGCGTCAAGTCGTTTCCTCGAAGGTGGCCAATGCCCATGCTCCTCCAAGGCTGCCTTTTTCCATCTTTTTAGTCAATGATCCCGCCATCTTATTATCGGGATGTCCTTCTATCTGTTCCTCCTGCCACTAAGTGTCTATGTGTAGATCGGAGGACCGATAATATTTGAGTTGTCGAAGACCATCGAGTATGAACTGAAGGGTGTTGAACAAGAGAGCGAGAGCAGAGAGAGAAGGCTCGCGAAGAGAATAGCGTATAAGGCTCGAATGCTAGGGATCCTACATACAGGACGAGGGGTTAGACAAGGGGCGAGAAGGTTCTCTGGGTTAAGTAAGTGGTTAAGAGGTCGCCGGGTAATGGAATAAAAACACTCGACCCCGATGTCTCTCGATAGAGGGCTTTCGAAGAGATCACACCCCTACCCCACATTTTCTGCTTCTTCTCTTTTCTTATTCCCCTTTCCTTTTTGCCACTGTGTTCACCGTACTTTTATCATTTTAGGCCACTTTTTTCTCCATCTTTATTCCGTCTAACAGCACACGCACGCCAAGCAGCTCTCCATTTACGGGAAAAAAGATCAAGCAAAAACGAGCTCATGTATACCGATCGAGGTATTAAAAAAATAACAAAATACACACTCACAGTCTTGTGCCATCTTAAGCTGCCCTTCGGCGTCAAATAATGTCGTTTCTTGAACGTCGGATAAAGAGGCTTGTCACTCGAATATCTTGGAGAGACATATATTTTTTCAGGAGGCGACTCTTCATTTTTGAAATTGGGCTTTCAAATGCTTTTTTTACACCGAGTTTTTCTTTTTTTATGCAACACCAGAATGTTATGTCACAGACTTAGTATTATTAAAAATTCCTGTTTATTTAAATCTATGTGAAAATTACGTTTGATTTAACTAATTTCTCATCGTATTTATTGAGTGAAAAAATATCGATATTGATATTTTGTTCTTTTGTTTATTAGGAATTTTATTCGTTGTAGGATTCCAATAATGTTTATCAAAACAAGCAAGCTTTCCCTGCACAAAAAAAAAGTTGTTTCGCACGAGGTTGTTTATTCACGAAACGATTTAGTTAAGAAAGTCTTGAAACTTACACAGGGTTTGAGTGGATAGTCGACTGACAAGCATATCAAATTTTAAAGGGTTCGTCTCATTGGTTATTACAATAAGCGTGTCCAACAAACCTCACGTTTGCTTATTTCGGCATTTTGTTTCTTCTTGGCTTAAAAGTTTATTCACAATTTCGAATTAATAACTCTGACATTAATTTAAGATTATTACATCTTTAATTAGGATGTAAAAATCGACCCAATTTAGACACCCATAAAATACGATCCTTCGGGCATGTGCTACTTTAATGATTGAGCCGTCAAATAATTCGAGACAGAATATGAGTCGAAGTGCACTTTCGAATTTGAACCATTTCATCACTTTAAGAAAATTTAGTTTCGAAGTATTCGGTTGAAGGAATTACTACACAGTTTCCAGTAATTAGATAATAAAATTATAAAATTTTAAGAATTTATTTAAAGATCTCATGATTGCCTAGATTCCTGGCAAGTTGCACTGACTTAATTTTCACCATGAAAAATTGTCATGCGTCGTCGAAAAAAGGTCTGAAAAGGGAGTTCAACTGTTTGATGGTGGATTCGGAGAGACCGGTGAGTAACGGCATCCCTCTCCGTTGCTCTCGCGAGTGTCTTTCATCGCACTTGGTGTGCACTCGAACGGTAGCGGTGGCGAACAATCTTGAATTTGGTAGGGGTGGCTTTTCACGAAATAGAGGCGGAGCGAAGTCGCGCGTCGGAGCTTTCGTGGACGACGGGGCGTTTCAGCCCCTCCACCCCTCGTCATTTTCATCCCCGTTGGAGCATAGTGGGGAGTCACATAGTTCGCAGTTTCCGACCAAGCATCGGCAGGAACTAACGCGACGACCGCTGCTCTCTCCTTTATTCGTGTATCGACGAGAGTTCGTTTCGGGCCCGGGCACGTGTCCAAGAGACACGAGACGATCGAGCTGAGACTTCGGTCGAACAATCTCGTTCGCGATATCGACCAGTTTCTTGGAAAAATTAAACAAAATTTTCACTGAAGCAAAATTCTTTTTCTCCTCAATCACTCAATTAATCTGTCACTTTGATTTTCGTTACTTTTCTATGATTTTCATTCTTGCGAAATTCCATCCAATAAAGCTTTCAATTATTCGAATAAAATATTCTTCTGAATATTCTTCTTTGACGAATTTAAAAAACCAACGAATTCAGGTAATTGTGCGCGATACTCGAAGTTTGTGAATAATCATTTAGCCTCAAGATCGTGATAACGATGAAACCTCTCGTGTCTCGAGCGAATCTGGCCGTGTGAATCGTTGCTTAAAAATTTAAAAAACGTGTGCTCTCTTCTCGTCCCCCTCGCTCCGGGGTTGAGAATTTTTGTGCTTTTTTCTCCTCGCCGCACTCGTTGAGGAGCGTCGAGGAAAATATTTATTCGACGAGCCTGTGCGACATAGATCGATGCAGTCTTTGACCTCGGACGTACCGCACGAGACTCGGAAAAAATATCGGATTACATCCGGATTATTGCAGGTGTAAGGTAAGCGGAACTTCATTAAAACAACTGGAAATACAATTTAGCATTCGCTCAGTAAAACGTGGATCGTTTTCATGGGATTTTTTTTTTTTTTCAATATAAATGAGAGCCAAGTATTCGGGTGACTACGTCCCTTTCAACATCCATATTTCACCCTATCTCGTTCATAAAATATGAAATAATAAACGCTTGATGTCCCAAGCCTTGAGACTCAATGTCCTTAATGGATTTCTTACGAGCCACTCTTGAGGCATTTCACACTTGACCATTGCTCACATTATCATGTCACGAATACACGAATAATTCAAACGTTAAAAATTCATCGAGCTCGCTCTGCTCATCATCATCAATCCTTGCCCCGAAACTCCACGGAAGTCGTAAAGCGCGTAATTGCGTTTTCTACTCCCTGTTATTCCTACGCTTGTATTTCCTCAATAAACCAAGATATTTGACCTACTTCAGAGCTCAAAGTGTATCAGACTCCAGCAAGCTTGCTGGAAAAATCAAATTACAAAAATCTTGCTACAGCCAATCAAATCTTTTACAGAATTTTCAACAAAATTTTCCCAAATAATATTCTAGATTTTATGACTTCTTAAAAGAGTGAGTTACAAATTTGTCAAACGAGAGTTCCCAACGAATGACAAATCATTAAAATTTGGATGTCGATGAAATTCCTACGGTTACAGACCCATAAACGTCAAATTTTAAGCTCCATTCGAAATTCGTACTGGCTCGCGTAAACATTTGCAATTCCATGAGGTCGCGAGCTCCGTTCTTTTTTTCGATAATCGATCGAAATGTCGAAGTTTTGCATCGATTGGTACATGTGGCTGACAATGAGGCGCCCCGTTACGGACCTTTGTGTTGTTTTTTTCTTTCTTCCCATTCTTCCTGTGGCATTGGCGTGCTTCATGTGGAATGGCAACAGTCGAACATGTGGGATGTCTGGAATCACTGGCGTGCCAGACCAGGAATAATCCCGGTCAGATTGGCTCTATCGTCAATGAAATAAACGCGCGTGTACACGCTGTGCATACCGTTAAGCACACACGCGTATGCATTTTCTCAGTGTTCGTCTGACCATTGCCGGCTGTTTCTACTTGCGCGCGTTCTCTCGTTTCCTCGACTCGTGCAATATTTAAGGGAGCGATAATGAGCCCATTTTTTTTCTTTTGCCAATATTCTCTCGCAGCAATTGCCTCCCTCGATCTTCGAAACCCTGCTCACCATCCCGCGTGCTGTTTTCATTGTACAAACCCATTTTTTTCTTGCTGCCACGCTCTGCTGCGAACTCCGATCGTTTCAGGCTCGATATTTCGCTCCAGTGACGAGAACAATTGTCTTTCGTTTTCACGAGACGACCTCCCTTACTTTATACACATCGTGAAACAACGCTATCTTCCATCGTTTCTTTTGTCCGCACTTGACAATTTCAGTCGAGAAGAGTTTCGATCTAGGACACACTTTTTCCCATTTTTTCTTTCCAATCCTCTTCTCGCTCAGTTCGATCAATTTTGTTTTTTTGTCAAATACAGATTCATTCGCACCTTTTAACAACGCCACAATTTTTTTGTACGTTTTCCAATAGCCCAATGGTGCATTTTAGTTACAAAATGAACTGGCGTCTCGTCGTGAAATCGTTCATATTAAGCATCATTCCAGAACATTTTTCACCCTCGCACTAATTCATTTTTTTGACGATTTTTCTCAAAATTTGGAGTCCCAGGGATGACGAAATAAAAAAATTTCATCGCACTCGCGTCCTTTGAATTATTATCAATGATTTTCCACGTTCTTAATCGTCGTTGATATTTTCAGCGAGTCTATAACGGGACCTGAGCTCGTGCTTGCCACAATTTTATTATAAATTTTCAATAATTAGAGCAGCCGTGCCCGTAACTCCCAACATCAATATCATTACCGCGGTGACTCGTGAGCGTATTCGCCTTAATCGTGAGAGCTCTTTCAGCGCAGTCCTTTTATTCGGAATATGTGCCAGTACCACAAAACGTAGCGAGCGAAGGTCCAAGTGTATCGCGACTTCATAAGCAGGTTGCTCGCCGCGTATATACGTTGCCCGGCTGGAATTACGTACGCTCGGTAAGCAGATAGCGGTGGCCGAGGCTCGAACCCCTCCCCCCATCCTCCTCCTCCTTCGTGCTGCCTCCGACGCCGAGAAAACTCGACACTCCGCAGCACCCTCGTCTTGTGCACTCTCCGCGATTACGTGCATGCACAATTTTTTTTCACCCTTTCCCGTTGAACAATCGCGGGGAACGGCACAGCCGTGGAACACCGTTTGAACCATACTGAATTAGGGATGGTTAATATTTTTGCGAATTTTTGGATCGCTGTTTCCTAGACAAATTCAATTTTGTATGTATTAATTATTACCGAGTCTGCATTCGTTTCACTTATTTCATTCGAAGAAGGAATTGCTACTGAAGGGGTCGGCATTGCTGAATGTAGGTCGAGTTTCCGGCGGTTTTATCGTCATTTCGATGACGCTTTTTCAAGTTCAGCCTTCAAGTGAACTCTCGTTACTCCGATCTCATCGATCGCTGACAATTTATAAACATATCGCGACTGCAGGCAGTTTGGCATTGAAGATTCGAACTTATGATTAGCTACGCGCAGAGTGACGAACAATAATTAAGGCCTTATGTACACTTGTCTTGGGCGGAAAAGTCGAACATTTTTTTATTAGATATTCTTCAAGTACAGTATGTAGTAGCTATGAGTACTTCAAGTTTATACCACTGATTTCGTATTTTATTGGAAAGCAAAAATTGTAACAAAAAAACCGAAAATTTAGCACCTCAAGAATGAATTTTTCATTGAAGCTGTCGCCACTTTTTTAAATCAAATTTTTTACAAATCCCTCGTCCAGGCCTAAGCTATTATCGTAACAAATAAGACATTGTAATAATATTGTAAAAATCACGTTTTTCTCCCTCTGCAAGTGTATACGAGGCCTTAACCCCGACGAGCCTCTTATACGAATAATGGCCGGAGTCCTCTCAAGAACGTCGAGCAATTATCAATCATTTTCAACAGTTCCTATTACCCGATTCTACCATTTGAGGTCGCTACTAAATTTCCTCGAGATCGAATCGTAATGGAAGCTTCCCTATTGTTTTATGCCCCGAAAATATCGATGAGGACTATCAAACTCGAATTACCTTGTAACCAATAAACATTGTGAGCGTAAACGATATGAAAGATCTCTAAAACATGATTTTTAATCGATCCAAACAACAGCGACTGAAGTGCGATAAAGAAGCAGAAATTTATCGGATTTGCAGTTCGGTATCGATACGAAATAATGAAATTCGACGGGTGATCGGAGTTCGTACGTGTCACACGATGATAAATACGAGAATAATCCACCCAGTAAATTGTTACTGATGCCGATGCAGAGTTGATGAAGTAGGAAGAAAGATGGGGAGGGAATGAAGCGGGGTGTAAAACAATTTAGCTACCTGGGGGTTGTCCCTGGAATTTATAGTAAATATATACAGGCGTTTACACACAGCGGAGGCATCGGGGAAGAAAAGACGTGGAGGAAATACGTAAACTGATGAAAATTACGCCCTTGAGCTTGCTAACATTTGTGTATGTGAACGGGGAAGAGAAAGCTGGAAGGTATAGAAGAGGGGACCGCTCGGTGGAACGGGACGAGCGTAATGGCCACAATTTGTGGTGTTTTGCCGGGAAGCGTTGGGGGTGCACAGCCAAGGCGGAATCGTTTAGCACGCGATCTTCTCGTAATTCTACTCTCGGCACGCCACAGCGTCGAGCAACGTTATAACCATCCCGAAAACGCATCCCCGCTCTCCTCACACGAGCGCAAAAGACTCTTTGTTACTTTTCGTTCCTTTCTATTCTTTTTGTTGGACAGATTTCTCTTAAACGTTTTCGTCTACCAAGGAAAAAGAAAACGGCAAGAATTTCTGGGGAAAAGTCTCACTAGGCGAATCGTGATTGAAGCTAAATTCGTGCAGTCCAATATAGGACTCTGGAGGCTTGATTTCAGATTGAAAATATCTTTAAAAGTTAGTCGACTCAAAGTTCACACGAATTATAATTTGTCGTGGAAAGAAATTTTTCTTTGCTACTTCGCAGACTCAGACTTTCGTCAACAGAAAACTCGAACAATCCTCAATTAAGAATTCATTCTGCAGGAAAACGCATTCATGATAAAGACACATTCCAGTTGATAACTTGCTCGCCGGCAAGTCATCATCACCGCATGCTCCAAGTTGGCCAATTAAATTGTAGCAAACGGTGCAACTAGGAGCTTGTGTATGAGAATAAACACACTATTATGTTAGCACAGCAATATCGAGGAAGTGTACAAGCCAATTTCTATCTCACTTTGTACTCTCGTCTATTCTCCGTTACAGTGAGTACACGCTCTTTGAACATTTACTCCCTCTATAATATTCACGCCTATGCGTGGCGTGTATGCATTTATTTTAGACTCTACACCTTCATAAATGTGTAAATATGTAAATACGAGGGATTCCGTTGCAAGTTAAGGCTTGTTAGATTATCATTATTTAGTATTGTTACCCGAAATTGTTGGCGGTTCATATTTCTCCGATAATTTTATGGAACAATAAGTGTTTGGTGTGCGCGGTAGAGAAAAAATTTGTCGAAACAACGTTGAAACTGTTCCCATGGAATTCCCGTCGATCGATTTCCACGAGGTAATTTTTTGCTCGTAATTCTTCCAGATTTCAGTGAAATTTCGAAGGACTGCATAAATATCGCATAAAAAAAATGGATGCTTGATGAGATTTTGAAAAAATGGAGTCTCGTGCGGAAGTATTATCTTCTAATACAATTTTTCTTCAATTCATTTTTGCTTCTACCAACCTTTTTACATTATCATCGCTTTATTACCAATTTCAACATTTTTCCGCAGCCCCATCCGCGTGCTCGACTCTCGCTCTATCTATGCATTCGTTCCGTATTGAACTTGCGTTCAGACGCGTTTGAGCTCGGGTTTGCACAGAGAAAAACCGGGGAAAAATTCAGCAACGGAGGTGGCTATTTCCACCAAAACTGATGTTCCTACCGGGAATGATCAGTCTCCGTGAAAGTTAGCAATGTGCGCGGCAACAAACGAGACGGAATGCGAGTAGGTTTTCGACTGGCGCTTTGGCCGCGAGGAGCGGGCTGGAATTGGTAATGGCCGGCAACAAATAGCGCTGGGAAACCACGTAAAATACGCATGTACGTATGCGCGATGTGATGCACTCGGACGGTGGATTCGAAAAAATATTTTTCCATTCGAAACTGCGGAAAATCATAGCGCCAGAAGTTCCGATAATTTGCATAAAAAGAAACGACGAGCCAAGGGCCAAGAGCGTCGATTTTTCCTCAAAACTTTCATGCTCCGGAATGAATCTCGATGAACGAACGGAGTCAAGGATTTTGAGTTTCGTCGTAATTTCAATGTCGACATCCCACGATGACGGATTTCTTCAACACTTTTTTCAAACTCCTCACTTTCATGTTTCATCTTGCCAGCTACAATAGTGTTCAACGAAACGTGCAGAACATCCTTGTTCACGTGATCCAGAATATCCCATATGACGTGCCCTCCATGGCGCAGTGATTGCACGCGAGGGCTAATTGATCAGTGGATCGTCAGCACACGCGTTACACGAGTGCTCGCATCTCTCACGAGCGTGTTAATTGATTACGCTGCCATCCCGCGCCTACGCATAACACACTTGCTTAGGAGCGTGTTCGCGTCGTGCCAGACTATATTAGAATATTGTATGAACTAGCGCGGGCGAGGTCACTCGGGTGCTTGATTCCGTACGCGGAATTCGACTGGAACGCGCGCGATCAATATTTTCACTTGATCATGAAACTACTTATTCGATCGAAAACGTTGATGGAAATCCTTTTGAGGTTGTTTGAAAGGGCGACGTAGACAAAACACGATTTCGTGTTTGGTAGAAAATCATTTTGCCAAATCCATCAACATCATTCGGTGATGAGAAACATTTCGAAAATTGGATGTGCCGCGAGCAGATTTTAATCGGCCATATTTTGTTGCTCCGCGTTCAAATAACGTTTTGACGTTTATATTCATCGTGTGACGAATTACACAAAATACCGAATCGATCCAACCCGGCTCATCGGACAATCGTAATCAAATATAAAATGCATTGCAGTTCAAAATCTCGAAAATTCGATAACAACTGCGATAAACAGTAACGAAGTTCACTCCCAATCAGGCTTATTCCACGAACAAAAATCTTACTCCCTTAAGGGCGGGATCACGTTTATTCCTTACACAATTGATCAGTTATCTACGAGAGGATTCGTTTTTTCGATTTTTTCCATTTTTTGTGACACTTAGCAGTGAAAACATTGATTTTCGCCTAAATAATGAGCCTATTTGTTATAATAAAATTAATAATTATGAAAAATTGTAAGAAAGCTCTCGCAGAAACCCGTTCGAATTGTGTAAGAAAGTAACATGCCAAATTTCGAAAGGATCGGTCTGTTAAAATAGAAATCGGAGTATTAAAATTTCAGGAAATCTTGGTCGTATATTGTATTATGATGTCACAATCAATGAAATAGATTCGTATTGTCTGCAGTGTCTAAGAAAAAGCTTCAGATTTTTTTCACCGAATTGACGTTACTCGGCCCTTAAAATAGGATTTTATTCGTGCATATCGAACGTGATAAAAATAAGTATGCAATTCGGATGTGCATCCGGTTTCCTCGATATTTGCTGGACGCGATCGCGACGGAGTTTTTCTTACAGAAGAAAGAGAGAGAGATGAGTTGGAACGAGCAGCTAGCAATGTGCAAATTTAATGTGAATCCTCCAGTTTTTATATCCGAGTTCGACACTGATTTGACTAGGGAGTATAGTACGTATTCCTACTTTCTTAACGCGATGTTTGAGGGAGCTCCGGAGAGTGAGAGCAAGAGATTTTTGCCAGGTATTTTGTGAAACACCTCGTGTAGACTTTCTTTCTATCTTCCTTTCTTTTTATCTTTATCTATTTCGTTATACTCTTTTCTAACGCTCTTCCCACTAGCCAGAATCTTTTATATTCGGATCTGCACAGTGAGCTATGGACCGAGATACGCAGCTCTGCAGGGAAAGCGGAGTAGGAGCCTTAGTGAGCTGCTATATATGCATTCGTCTAAAGTTTCTTTCACCGTTGAGAGTCTCGGCGCTTTCGTCTTTTTTCCAACGTTGGAAATTATTTTTTTATGTTTTGTTTTGTTTTTTTTATTTATTTTTTTATTTTTTTCGTTGTGTAATTTTTCTTTTTTCTTTCGTTTTTTTTTTAACTTCTTCTGTTTTACTCGTCTCGTTGCTTCCTTACAATACAACAAAGTGTGTGCATCTCTCTTTGGGCATCCCCTTCGGAAACGAGAACCTCCTCTACACCATCAACTGGAAAACTTTCTCTTCCAGCTCTTCCTTTTCTCTCTGTTTTTTATCTTCCTCCCTCGTTCCTTCCTTCCTTTTCTTTTCTTCTCTCGCGTTGATCTTCACCATCTTCACTGCAGATTTGTAATGGCATACAGCTGTAACGGAGAACACTTTATAAAAAATATGTGACAATTCTCTATTTTATTGGCAATTTATCTGCTTCAGTAGAAACTTTTCGAATGGATTTTATCTCAGAATTTTTTAATCTTACACACAAGCCGAAGGTCAGGCAGCTTATGAAAAATAAGAGAGAAATTTTAAACGGAAATATCTAAAGATGCGACAGCGTCTTGAGACCCGTATCGAAAAAAAAATCCAATAAGCTAGTGCGGTGTATCGGGACTCGGGATTGAACAATTTCTCTTCACTTTTGATTTACAATACCCAGCATCGATTCGCTCGGTCAAATGGCTTAATTACGTTTTCAAAATATGAAAATTCCGTGGGCAGGTATATTAATATCCAAATTGAAAACTTCTGTTCTGCGTAATGAAAAATATTAATTATCAAGAAACTCGATATTTATTGAGTAATGAGAAATTGTAATCAATCTAATTTTTTTTTCTTTAATTCATTACAGAGAAATTACTCTCTTGCAAATTTTAATCTCGATGAAACGTCTCTAACCACACGCTGACATATTTTCCGCACGACAGTTTTTCATTTACTAGAGATTTCCTCGAAAAAGTCTCGTTGTCCTGCGCACCTGTCGAAGATAAAAAGGACACTCTTCCCTTCGGCCCTAACGTCTTCGTAATCGAGATAAACTTGCAACGGTTTTGCTTTCTCAAATCGTCAGTCTGTCTCTGTGTACAAGTGTGGCTGCGCCTATTGACGTGAGCGTACACGCGTGTGTGTACACTCACGAAAAACTAGACACTCGCGTTATTACTTTGCTCATAGGATGCTTCCGTAACGTCGCTTCCTGTCGCTATATTCTTTGGTGTACACACATCATTGTTCCGTATAAGAAAGCTCCCAACGGTTCCACCCGAAATCACAATTTTTATCGATCCATTAAATCTTCCATCTGAGCCACCAGTCTCGATGTATTTTCTCAGAAATATCGATTCCCAAAACCTTTTTCTAAGTCTACAAAATTTTTCGACGAAAATCACAACGACTAAAAACGTACGTTTCCTGTCAAAGAAGCTTTTATAAAAATGAACTTCGGTGAATAAACTCTACTAACGATAGCTAAACAAATTCGCAGGATGAATAAACGAATATTAACTTCAGTCGGTGCCAGGTTTCTATTTTTTTTCCCTTCCTTTCGTCCTTTCTCGCTCAATTCAGGCGTGTGTCCTTGCGCCACATTTTTTCGGTTATTAATATTTTTAATTGCACAAGCCCACCAGAAATGTAACTGTGAAAGTGCCCATTTGACGATTTTTACATTTTGTCGACATTCCACGAGTGTCTACACGTCCCTGCGACTCTCCATAGCCGAATGTCCGTCGTGTGTGCGCGCATCCCCATGCGTATGCGTTGGATCTACATCTGTATGGAAAAATTCGTTAATGTTGGCACAGAGCAGAATGTGGTTTAACGGCAGCAGCCGCGTTTGGCATGTCCGCCCTTAAAACTCGTGCTTTCGAGGATGCATCAGTTCAGCTTGGCAGCGGCACTCTCCTTTTATACAACACACTTTCGTTTATATGTATTATTTTGCACATGTATAGCAACCATTTATAATATGTGTGTGATGTCGAGTGGACAAAAAAAATTCAGCACACACAGTGGCCCTCTAAGTGTTATTATCCTTTTAGCGTGGAATGAAAAACCGCTCGTCCTACTAAAGCATATATTCACAAATTTTTTAATCTCCTCTGTAAAGCGTTTGTCATTTGAAATTAAAATGTTTCTTTTATTAAGTATTTTTTTTTTTTTTTCAAAGGAAAAAATCACGGGTTTTTTCTTCCTCGGGCAAAAAAGACGCTACATTTTATTACTTCCGGCCGGTAAGAAGAAGCGTGATGGCAAACTCCTATAAAACGGAGTCGCCGAGGTGTGTGTACATGCGAGGAATTTTTTATATATGAATTTTCATATAAATGGCGGCTGTTTTGAAAGAATGATTAAATAAATGTGTAAATATTGTTGAGCCTGCTGGGATTCAACAGTAGAAAATGAATTTTCTGATTTGATGAGAGAATCTAATTTTTAATGTCGCGGTCGACGTCAAAGAACAAGAAAGAGAAGTAATAGGGGAAAAAGTGTGGCATCTGCGCGCGAATGTAACTGCGGCGCGTAACACTGTAAAAAATCGCATGTAAAATCTCGTTACGCGAGAAATATTCGTGGAATGCGCGAGCCAGCGCGTTATGAAACGTCTCCGTGGCCGATACAAAAGTACGTAGATAAATATACGGGGGAAAAGCCGGTCACAACGACGACTGAGAACGAAACAAAACGGACTACGTTCGCTAAGGGATTTTTCTTTCTGGAGAAAAAGTTCTTTAAAGCACCTTGTGAAAGGCACGTCTCACTTATTATCCTTGGGAAAACGACGAAAGAAGAAAACGATCGGGGGTTTCTCCGCGCTCGCGGTGAAAGCACCCCCGACTCTCCCTTTCTTTCTTTCCCTTTCTCTTTCCCTTTTTTCTCTTTTTCTTTCTCCCTCTCCCTTAGTCTCTCTCAGCCGCTCTCGCAAAGCCTTGGACGGTGGTTCTGCTCTCTGTGACCGTTGGAGCTTTTTCCACGGAGCTCAGCACCCCACTGGCTTTCCTGTATCCTCTTTTGCTTTTCCTTTTTTTCTCTCTCGTTCGTTTCTCGTTTTTTTTTTTTTTTTTTCAATTTTTCTTTTCCTCCCAAAGACAAAGTCTTTGCTCCCAGTTTCTCTCAGCTTTAATATCCTCTTCGTACTTTCTCACTATAAATCTACTCGTATATACGCACAAATCCACGTGTACGTTAACCGAGAACGCAGCACAGTAAATAAGTCGACGAAAAATCGCATTGAACCGTAAACGAATCGATCATTCTTCTTCCCTATTCACCTACAAAAATCATTTCCACTGTCAATTAAATTCCAGCACAATTTTACACGAAAAAAAATCTGAAATTCGTTGAAACAACGGATTTCGTTTTGATTGTGTAATGAGAAAATTTGACATGATCCAGGAGACGGACAGGTTCGACGGGAACTGGTAACTGCTATCTTCAATCACTCACCAACAGCAGTCACTGCAAATCCAAAACAGATGCACAGTAACGGTGAAAGTCTGGTCATGTATTTCTGGATAACAAAACGAGACGAATCCGTTCTGATAAAGCACTTTCATTTTATGCAATGTCTCGTTCAACCGATCGTTTAACCGGTGAGAAACGCACACAGCTCGAGGATCGCAGGAATAATCGAGTCCGTGGCTTCGAACTGAACGTTTACATATCCAAAATCTTGATAATACTTTTCACTAGATTGCTCGGAAAATAAAAACATTTGAAGCAAAGATTTTGTTTTTTTTTTTTTTTTAGTGGAACCGAAATTTGGAACATATCCCCACTCGTGACAATTAAAAAACGTTCGAAAATCATAAGCAACCTGAAATCATTGTTGTTATGTAAGAAGCTATCTGACGTTTGACTCCACGATGCTCGTGATATCCACAAAAATGTAGGAGACTCAAGCTCATTTCAATTGCAGCATCCGCGATTATTGGGATTTTCGTATTCGCAGAAGTAATGCGGTCGGAGAGATCTACGATAGCCCTGTCAGTTTCGTAGCTATGTCGAAAATGTACCTCGAGTATCAAGCCCTTTACCAAACTCTGCGAGATTCTTCTCCAGCAGCATCAATAGCTCGTTGCCCTTTTTATGGATTCAAGCCAAATTCAATACTAAATATCCTCCTCACTGAGCATTACAAGTTAAACGAACAAGTATTCAGCGAAGTAACCTCGAAACTAATAAGTCCATTTAGCCCAGAAAAAAAATTGGTCACCCAAAGTTTTCTTTCCCCCAAAAGCTTAAATGTTCGTTAAACATAAAAAAATGTATTCAGAAATGTATTTGAAACAACGAGCTGAGGCAGAAGCGAGGGAAAACAGCAGTTAATGGACACAGATAAAATACTTGTTCGTCGAGAATCGCATAAATCCATTAAAGCGATACTCCGTAATGAGAAGCACTAAACAAAAATAAAATAAACACGAAAAATGTGTGCGGAAATTCGGCCCATTTTGCAAGATGAAATTGAAATATAAATAATTAATATCTCTTCAATGCGTGGAGCTCGAAAAGTTCGCAATCGAAAGAAAAACAAAATAAAAAATAGCCCAACTTACAGTATTCTCTGAGCTACTCTAATGAATTTATTATAATAGAAAAAATGTTGAAAATTTTCTAAAACAATTGGAAACGCTCCGGTACTGGCAGCAGCTCGTCATAACATAAATGTACTTGTCCCAGAGTCGCTGCCGCGACTCTAGATAAAAATACGAGCATAAAAAACATGCAAAAAACTCGAGCCAACAGAAGTGATGGGAAGTGAAAAAAAAAGCAAGAGAAACAATGCTAAAAGCGTATCGATGAATAAAAATAAAAAAGTGACGATAAAAGAGAAACGAAGAGGAAGAGAAAGAGAGAAGAAAAGACGAGAAAGATGTCCATGTGGAATGATAGAATTGTGATGGGATATGGGAAAGGTCGAAAACAGAGTGGGCCGCTCCGACGCGAGGGCAAGGGCTGGAGTTCTCATGCTAATGTATATTTATGTATTAAACAGGCATTATTTATACGTCCGATGAATATGCATTGTTTGGTGCGGCAGTGGCGAGGTGTCGAGTGCAGACCCGTCGCTATCACAGCCTCATCAATCACATACAGTTCCATACATATATGCACGTCTGAAAATACCCACGCAAATTTGTCTTTGTCTATACATGTATCTACATGCATATTGTTATCTGTGTATTATCGGCGCGCGCTCGCGGACGAGCTCGCCTCACCGGAGCAAAATCTGCCGGTTCTCGCATCCCGCAGTCCGCCCATGTCATTCCTCACCCTCCATTTTACGCGACCTGCTGCTACTGCTGGTGGTGCTGCTGCTGCTCGAAGGGTGGACGTCCGCAATTGACACTAATTTACGTAACTTTTTCGCAGTCCGCACATGTCACCGTGCTGCCTCCTCTTCCTTCTTCCCTTCCTCTTGTCGCCCTCTCTTTTCTCTTTATTCAAATCCTGTGTCTCTCTTGCCACCCCCCTGCCCTTGCACTGTGCTTTTTTCGTTTGTTTCTTCGATCGGTATCCATGCAGCTCTTTTGCGTCGCCTCCTCCCAAATTTCCAAGTGTTTTTTTTTTCACGCAGTTTTGTCGTTATTATAAATTTTAGTTTCAATTCTTGTAGAGACTATGAAAAACGAGGGAATCGGGGAAATGGATTCTCGATTGTGTGACTCGGAAGTACGTGGGACAGAGGGAAACGTCGTCGCTCGTTGGTCCAGAGTTTGATATTCCAAAAGAGTGGCTATTTGTACGAAGATGTAGAGACGAAAAAAATGGGTTTATGACGAAAAGCACAATTCTGTCGAATGGGAGTTTAATATCAGGGTTCTCGTATCCTGCGTCGGATAAGCCACTTCCCAGCGGAGAAGCTTTGTCCTAATCGCTTTATGTACCCGCGATGTGTGGGTTCAGTTACTTTTGCTTTTTAGGCCTTTCCATATGTATATATTAGCACAGATTCGAGGTGAATTGTTAGGGATTCGGGGGATCGCTATATCATCGGCATTGTGCGGTTACGTGTCAACGCCTCTGACGAAATATTGGCCGATGAAAGAGCGGCAGAGGGGGAGATGAGCGCCCGTTCGAATCCCCTCGTTGCCTCGAATGATATTCACAACGTTAATCGGTCGGATCAATGGGCCTGCCACCACAAAACTCTCTGATAGTAGCCGCTCGTACTAGCAAAGCTAGCCCGGGCTGGCTCACGTGACTCCTCGAAACTATAGACACACGTAGATGTGAAATTTCGTGTCAAATAATCTTGCGAAATCCTTTTACTTTTTTGGATTCTACTATTCGAAATATTAATGATGAAATGTTTATTTCTAACTGGATAAAATGGACGAGGAAAAAGGAGTGGAAGAAAACTGACGATCCACTCGATCCTCGAATGAAGCTAATACCAATCCCTACTCGAATACCGTCCAATTGAATTATTGAAACTGGTCAGTCTTCCATTCCAATTATCCGGATAAGCGACTCGATAGTACAGGATGGCTTCGTCTCAGTATCTTGTCACTGATCGCACCTGCTCAATGATGACTGAATCAATGCTTAGACAAAGCTTTGAATGAAGCAATGTGACTAGTATTTCGCATTAAGGGGATGAATCAGTGGGTATATCACAGCGGTAATTGCGAGAGGGATAGCTGCAAATTTCGAAATCGAAATTCTTTGAGGCGGTTTGACCGATGGAAAAAAGGCTCCGTCAGCCGATTTTTGGCATCGTGTGTCAAAGAAATTCGATTTCGAAAATTCCAAGTGATGAGTTTAGTCGACAGATCCTAAGTGATTTCATGAAAAGGAAATAACGACTCCGAATACTTTTCAAGTTCGAATGTACTCAAATATTGAAGAATCGATCACTCCTCGGACGCTCGATGATGCGCACTTTTATTGGCGCTCTCCGCACATTTCCACGTCCCTCATAAATCGTAGAACTCTCATCCGATGAATAATGCAATTAAAACATAAATTTCGATAAAGCTTATTCTCACAATATAAAGTACAATCAACAGCGCTCACGAAAATGAAAAATAATGAATGAATTAATGAGTAAAGTAAACAATAAAATGTTTATCTATTTACCAACGTTATAGTTGGTGTTTGTCGATACAAGACGTAATTTAATATCGCCGGTGGTCGTTTCAGCGTACACTGACCCGTATATCTTTGTATAATACATAGAAATGCAAATATATTTATATGGGAGAAGGATCGAACGTGCTAAAGCGAGAAAGTGAGGGAACGATGGAATAGCCTCGCGGGGGCGGTTTGGCTGGTGGACGTAGGTGGTCGTATTCGGGGTTTGCCCTCGCAAATCAGTAATGACCAATTCAATCGAAGCAATTTCACGCGCGAATTCGTTGCCGTTAACGCCGCGGATCTCTGGGCCTGTCACTGCGGAAAGTGATAAATGTAAGCCCGTCGGCAATGGCTTACACATTGTATCAGGACGTGTCGTCGCGGACACAGAAAGGCCAAAATCGCCGGTGGGGAGAGAGACTGACGATATATGACAGCCAGTGAATAAAACGTGGCAAATAATAAAATAAAAAATGGGACGTATAGAGCCGCTGGTTTGATAACGATAATCATTCATTGTTGCCTCGTTATTAGGTCATTCAAATTTTACATCGAGGATATTATTGCGGATATTCGAAGAGAAAGGGCTCGAAAAAGATGGTGTTTTTATCATATGATTTTTCATGCGACGATTCTTGACCAAATTCCTCCAAAACGATTCAGATTTATACGATAATTTAATGAGCTTCGCGTGGCTCGAAAAATTTGAATTTCAATTATTCGGGATTGCGATTGAAACGCCTCGGAAACAAAGTTCTGGTTTCGTTCCATTAATTTAACGCTTTCATCCGAGAAAATGTTAGTCTCGAAATAATATGGAAAATAATGCAAACAATCGAAAGATTAATATTCAAATGGGATCAGAATAAAATATAAACGAATAATAAAGAAGTCAAGCATGGAAAATTCATGAATGCTGCACCGATTAGTCATAAGAATAGCGCCCATTATTTACGAGTATTTTTCCTGATAGTAAAACAGAATAAAAAAAGACGAAAATTTAAACAGAATTTGGGTGAAAAAAGTTATACGTGTTCTATCTCCGGGCGAGAGCTACCGAAATTCGAATCGCAAAAAACAACGCTCAGCCACACACGCGCCAGTGTTTCGGCATCCCCCATTCAATGGGGTATAGAAGACAAATTTTTATTTTATCACGAGCAATAAAACGCGACGTAACGATCCCATAATTTTTGTTTAAAACAGAGAAACTGCAGTGTTATCTCTTATATTTTTCATGATGGTGTATATCCCCAGATACATACGTAAACATCCGGTCGAAATTTTCATCAAACAATTGCACAATCCATAGGTATATACGAATAAATTCGTATCTGAGTGAGCGTCTAGCCCCCAGAAATAAATTAATCTCGCTCCGTCAGGTAGCGGACGAGCTCCATCTTTCTCACTCTACCTATCAACAACGGTCTGGCGTTACATTCATTTGACCGATGGTGCTTCGGCCACAACGAAACATTGGATCCGGTAATTCCGCTCGTACGCTGAAAAGGGAGAGCCGAGGAAGAGGGAGAGAGAGAGAGAGAGACGAAAAACGAAAGAGCTTTCCCTCTCGCCGGCAGAGGGAACGATGAAAACAGCTACACTTTCCACTTCCCTAGCGCGCGCGACACTACACCAAACGGCGTGTCGTTACCAAGCGAGCTTTCCAGCCCGATGAGATTTCCCGAGGACGACGAATGGGACAGCGTTTTGCCTAAACTGGTGGAGCGCTTCGTCCTACTACTCTCAAATCCCCGAGAATGTGTATAACCGAGAGAAACAGAGACCAGAAGCGACGAGAGGTCGAAAAAGCTCTTTGCAAAACGTTATATTGGTAGTTACGAAGAGAAACTTGCTCTCGTGGATGCGAGTCTGGTTCTGGTATGTTGTTCCCCTTTTCTCTCTCTCTCTCTCTCCCCTTTTTACCTCTTTTTCCTCCGTCTATCGCACCAGCTCTTCCAGCTATGCCTCACTTCCTCTTTCTCTTTATCTTTCCGTCTGCTATCCCTCTCACGTCGGTAAACTATCGCTCAACGTCAGGCGTCGCTCTCCTTGAAACCGCTCTCGCGTATCAGTTATCGGCTGTCTCGTCAATCGTCAGTTATTTCGTTTGCTCTTGAATAGCAATCCGGCAGCTACAACCTACAAACTTCTCGTCTTTCTCGCGTACTTAATGAACATTTTAATTACTCGATATCCTTGTTTCACGCGGGATATTTCTTCTTCGCGCTTTCTCCAATTTACGTCGTTCTGCGTGACGTTACTTGTTACTGTTCCCGGATAAAAGTCGCGTCGTCTTGACAACGAATGTCCGAATGGATGACTCATTTTTTCACTTATCCACAGCTTGAGACGCTTCTCGGTTTGAACAGTTTTGGACGGACGGAAAGTCGATCGAATCAGTAATTTAGCGATGGAGTCCCGAATGAAAATGTCCGGAGCAAGCAAACTTTGACAGCTGATACAATTTTTTCTTAGATCCTGTAACATTTTCACGTGAAAGTTACGAAATATAATGAATCGAGTTTGAAGTGCATTCGGGCTTGATGTATCGGGAAGTATAAATAAAAAAGTGTAACGCGCCAATGAAAACTTTTCCCGGTGGAAAAAGAAACGAGTACGGAAAGAGGGAGGGAGAAAACGCGCGAAAGAGAGAGTATTAAACAGGGTGAAAGACTATTTATTTAAACGTCTCCGGTTAAAATCAAAAGTGTGCTCCCGTAAACCTGATGGTAGTTGGAGCCTTCCGTCTATGTAAAGGAAAGGCGCGAGGGAAGGAAAACTCGAGGGAAAGACGAAGGAGTTTGGAGCCATAAACTCGACAACTGCCTCCCCATCTTTTCTCTGTCTCTCTCTCTGCTTGGCCATTTGGCAAAATGTTACCCCTACGGTGGCTCGGAACCGACGAACGCCGTATTACCCGAGCTATGTAAATGAATTTCGTTTAATTATCTAAGGGAGGTCCGGGGTGGTGCTCCAGTCGCCAATGGGGACGAAAGGGGGCGCTCGCTATACGCCAGTTCATCCGAGGTGCGTTTGTGTAGAGCTGACTACGTTCCTACGTCGATGCTTTTTCGTCTTTTCTCCCTCGCTCGCTTTCTCTTGTACCGTAAGCGTCGAAACGTAGCGAACCGACGAGAAAGCCCCATGCGAACGAATCTTGAGAATTCACTGCGACAGCTTTTTGCGCTACAGTCAAATATACGGAGGAAAGTCTTGTATTCGATGTTAAGGATCAACATTTTTAAACTTTGTATTGTTTCTTTTCTCGAGGAAGACAACACTTTCTCTCTTCCGACGCTGCGAAGGTGCACGCTCGTGAACTTTCTGCTGTCCTTAATGTCCGGAAAGCTTGCCCCTCGCTTAATGTGCAGATAATACAAGCTTTCCTTTTTTCTCCAGTCCCCAGTCTAGCGAGAAAGTACGACTTACTTTCTGGTTGTGGAACGACTCTTCGAAATCTCACGACGAAAAATGAACTTTAAACATTCGATTTCTATGAATTTGGTGGCGCTCTTAATTTGCTAAGTAAATTAATTGCTAAGGAAAAACTTATTCATCTCGGTTCCTCGCTAATAGAAACGATTACGTTAAGGTAAGAAAAAAATTTCATAATTTGGCTCAACTACGAAATTGAAAAGGTTGAAAAGCGTTCGTGCCAAGGGGCCCCGTTCGGAATGGTAAACCGAGAAACGAACAATAAATTATGAGATTGATTTTTTCCGACTTCCTCCTTCGCTGTTCCTCGCTATTGGTAAGAAAAAAAGAAAGCACAAGAGGAAGCGATGGAGAGAGCGAGAGAGGGGCTTTTCCCTAAAACTACCTATGCTACCAAGGGACGCCTGCACGGTATAGAGGACTCGAAAACGCGGTGTAAAATTCTCTCGTTATAGTTCGTCGGCGGTTCGCCCCGGGCGAGGACCGAGGAGAGGCGAGAGGAATTTAATTTAGAACTTGATTTATATTTTAGCGGGCCATAAAATGGGGAAATAATTTGTCCCCTGAACCCGTATGAGATGGGTTAGCCTACCCTCGGGCAGGCTCACACTATCTATCTGTGTGTGTATCTACATATGAGGAACAGAGAGAGAGAGAGAGAGAGAGAGAGAGAGGGCTCATACGTGTGCATAGGTCACCATGGGTGTGAAGGAGAAAAGGAGAGAGGAAGCACGAAAGAGAATAACGAGGAGAGTCTGCGTGGAAGGGTGCTCCGCTGGTGGTTTTGGAGGTGGCAGATGATAGTGGGCACACGACGAACACCGCAGAACCACACGCGCGAACTTTCTAGCCTCCGTTGTACAGTCCCCATACATTATATCTCTATATCTTCTTTAGCCTCAATTTCCAACTTTTTTTCGCCGCCTTTCACACTTTGTCTTTTATTATTTCTTTTGCTTTCTCTCACGGAGCTTCTCTTTTCTTTATTTATCACCCTCATGGATTTATGCAGTTCAGTTATTAACGCAAGTCACCGAGAAGATTGAATAATCCATAGTGTCTGTAGGATACTTCGAGTTTATGCATTATTCATGGAGTTAAATGTTTGCCGGATCGAATGCGAGAAACCGAAAATATAATTTCAGTCATTATTTTATTAATCCTATGACAAAGATCCGCACCGAAGAAAAAATGGGTTCGTTTAATAGTTTAACGAGAATTGAAACACGGGTGGTACCGAATCGTAATCCTCTCCCGGATACATATGATTAAAGAGGAATCCTATTTAAACAGATTAGCGAACGAGTTTAAAAAGTAAATTAATATTTCGATTTAATGAAACGGGGCATAAGGGAGAACCGGCGAATATTCAATTGAACTAAAAGATTCGCTGTCCGATTAGGAGCTTCAATTGACAGCGCGTGTCTGATTAAATTGGGAATAAACTCGCGTGCGTAGTGTAACTCGCCTCGTTGATTCAAAGCGTTTGCATAAATGGTTCAATGCTTTAATTAACCATGAAATAGCTATTGCCTCAATGAATTTAGGCGCTACAAAAAAAAACAAATAAAATAAAAAAGCTCGTGCTCAATATTCTCTCCTCTTATTAGGATGGCGAGAGCAAAATTTTATAGTGCGCAATATCGAACAATTTGGGTAGCGCGCACGAAGTAGTTGGTTCCCTCGTCATTTGCCGAGATAATATACGAGGGACGAATTGAATCTTCGAGAATCGCGCCCAGGATCCTGGCGCTTTAATGGCGACGTGCAGGAGAAGCTTCAAGAATTTAGGGTTACGATTACACCCTACATGTATACATGGATTTACATACAGCAAAGTATATATTCATAGACGATGGATATACGGTGTAGTGAAAGCATCGAAGAAGAAGAAGAAGAAGAAGAGGGAGAGAGGGAGGGAGGAAGATGTGTCTTTCTCTTCTCTCTTGTCTTTCGACGTACTCGGCGACTCTGCCAAGGAAGACTGAGAGATTCATTAAAGTCGGTTGAAGGTGTTAATATAGTGAACATTGCCGCAGGGACTTGCTAACACTTTGGTTCTCTCCGTGTGAAAAGGGGGAGAAAGACAAGCTGCTGCTCTCTCTCTCTCTCTCTCTCTCCCTCTTTTCCTCAAATTCCTTCTTTCTTTCTCCTTTCCTTCCGGTCCCGTGGCCGCTCTTCATCCCTTTCGCCTGCGGCTCCTCCCTCCGCCTCCTTTTCTCGCATTTTCTGTCTCGCACTCCTATCTTTTTCGAGGACACACACGAGGCTCCGAGCCCCAGGAGGAAGAGAATAACGCTCGAAGACGAAGAACTGAATTCGGGGACAGCTCGTACAACTTTCCTCCTCGAGAATCCAAGAGCGGTCTTATAGCAGCGTTCATCTCGTCTGCTTCACACAACCGAGCCTCCCCCCCGTGCTGCAACTCACGTCCATCCGATCCTCACTGGCACTCGCTCCTTCTGAATTCTCCGGTATATAAATGCTGCTTCGGCTTCTGTTGCAGCACAGAAACGCAGGCAGGAGGGGAGCGGTGGGCTCGTCGAGAAGCTCCAACGTAAATGAGGCTATAAAGCTAAATTACGACCGCCTTTCCGACATGTCTCTCCCCTTCGCCTTCTCTTCTTCCCGCTTTCGCTCCTCGCCTTTTCCATTTCCCTCTTTCTCGCTTCTCCCTCTCTCCCACCAAAACGGAACTATTAGCCAAGATTTAGACACGACTACCACCCCATACTCCGAGACACAGAGTCGGAGCGTCAGCGAGACTTCGCGATACGCGAGTATCCGAAAGCTTCTTCATTCAGCCGTCCAACCGCTTCGTTCTGCTCCTTTGTATATTCATATATATTCATACCTTAATATATACTTTGTCGACGATACAATTTTCATGAGGCAATGGAAATACAAAGTGTATTTCACTCTTTTTTCCTTCGTATATTTAAATTATGCAAGAGTCCATTCGCTCTGAATTTAAGTGGAGATAAAAAAAGCCAGAATATTTGTGAATTAACCGGTGAATTTCACTCGCGTTTATTTTAACGTTCGTCTCGATCTCAGAGTTTTCACAACAAATAAGTTGAATTACGATATTAATTTAGATTCCAGAACTTGTATTAATTTTCATCGAAAATAGTGCGGGCTCCCGCACTTTTTAATGATTACTTTCATTGGATTTTCCTACGCAGTCGAATCTACCTCGGTCACCAATCAAAAGCTATTTTCAAGCTGCGATTGCTCGCTGGAAATAACAATACTCGATGCCCCACGTGGGGCCATGCCTTTCGCTAGGCACGCGTTTAGCTTTCAATAAAAGGTAGCTTTTCACCTGTACAACTAGCCCGATTATAGAGTAGCTCAGAGTCCTCGGCTGATTGTCAATGAATTTATAACCATGTCGAAAGCGTAGTTATCTATTATTTCCGAGACAAATGAAAAGATCGATTCCCTAAATACGATATGAAATGCTTCGAGGTAATTCGGGAATGATTCAGCGATACTTTCGAATGAGTTAAAAACGTCCGTCGCCTCGGATGCGCAGACTGAAACATTTGTACACACTTTTTTTCTTTATTTATCGGAAGTGTCCGGTCGACGCGTCATGTCAGTAACGGGATTAAATTTTTTATGTTATTCCGAAGAAAATGGAGAAGTTACCGTTTTAATTCTTTCGCTGCCTTAAATTTGGTCGATATGCAGGGAAATTAAACGTTTCTGTCACATCGCTATATGGGACGCCCCGAAATAGGGTTTCCACACTTTTCGGGGCTGGCGGAATAGGGTGAGAAACATTGAACGAATTCAAGAGCACATTGCCAGAGAAGCGGTGCAAGACAAGGGTGGTTTCGTTTCCGGTCCCGAGTGACGGTACGGATCGAGTTTCTCCACTGTCTTTCTCCTTTTCTCTTCGCCCATTCCCATACTTTGGCTTCCTCGCCTCTCGGTTTTTCTCCCCCGTCCTCTTTCTCTGTACTCCCTCCCTCTCCTCGGAGCGGCTAGACCTGGCTGCTCGAACAAGATCGACAATAAAGGCAAATTGGAAGCTCCGGTGCAAGGTTGAATTAGTGCCGACCGAGGCGTGCCCAAACCATTTCTCACGGTGTTCTACCACCACCGAAGCATTGCACCGTTATACCACCAGCGCCGCTCTATTATTTCTGCTTCTGCTGCACCAACCTACGTGTTAAATGTAAAAGTGAAGATTGTAGCAGTCGTGCACTTTCCTGATGATATTTAGCTGACCCCGTTGATTCGGAAAGAACGAATTTTTCTCTCTCCTCTTCCCGTTCGGCCATTAATATATTCGGAGGAGTTGAAACACCTGAGGGAATGTCGTTGAACTTAAAACTCGATGAATGGAAAGCCTTAATCATGTCTTTGTGCGAAATCTACCACGAAATTATACGGTTAACCGGTGCAACCTGACACGAATCTTTCAATCGCGATAAAAAAAGCGAGCTTCCAGCGCACCGGGAGTCGGTAGGACCTCGATCTATTCGTACAGGTTTGAAGTTACCGCTCACGCGATGCTTCGCTCATCCCGTTATTCATGGACGTTCCGTTTTTAATTGGATGCTGGATTTATCAAACGGTACTTGGTGAAATAGCTGTTCATTAAAACACATTCTGAATTTGTTGTGTGATTCTCTGAAAACTCGATCAAGTCTTTGTTGTCCGCGAATTTGAGAAATAAAACCGACGTTCCTTCGGGCAGTGCGAGAGGAATTCCAATATTCCGCTCGTATTCGTTTCATCGCAGATAAAAAAATTTGTGGAACGCTATTGTACGAAGAATGTTCGTGATGGGAATTAGCGTGATTTATTGTTGAGTGGTTACCGTTATTCGAAAGGCTCGAAAAAAATTACCCGTTTTTTCGGACTTGATAGCATCGGAATACGTTCGAATGCTGAGTGAGGCTGAGTGAACGTAAAAAGCGAGCCGAAACCAAAATATCGAAGGCTTTTTAATGTCCATCAACGAAGCAAGGCTTTTCCACTGGAAATACCATGCAGTTACAGAGTGATATGAAAACTGCGACTATTGTAGACAAAACTTATTTGGATATAAAACATATTCGTAATTATTTAAGGTTGTTGCTTGAAATTTTTGAGGTGAACAGATCTCTATAAAAATGTTTCTATTTGTTGATGAATGTCTCCTGAATTTACTGTTTCAAAGAAAACTGAGGTTACCGAACTCATTTTCGAGAAATCAAAAGTCGAAGTTGAGTAAAAATGTCACTTCATTGCATCTTTGAATGGGACGAAGTCGTCACCCTCACACTTTTTTGCTTATATCACTCTTATCAATGAGGAAATTCATTTGAAAAATGGCAGCTCGGATCAGGACGATAATATACAAAATGATTTTACTGAAAATAACAGATAGTTTACCGACTTAAATAACAAGAAATCACCGAAAATATGTGACTGCATCACGATCATATCGGCTAAACCGAGACTGCGGCGTAGAAATGCGACAGCGTTGCAACTACGACACCAACGGGAACAATTCCTTGACAGGCAGTCGTTGACATAATAACCTCCAAAAACGCCGGGCGAAACAAGTAACACGTAGAAAGAAGAGGCATAGGGCTCACTGCATCCAACCCAACAGCTGAGTACGAAGAAATTACACAACGTTGCCAAACTTTGTCTTTGTTTCAACGCAATTTTTAGTTACTGAGAATAAATTTTCCATCAAGCTTAAGTGATTAAAATAAAAGTATTTCTGAATAATAATTAATATTATCATTCACGGGCTTGAAAATTTTCGCATTGTCCAATGAATCGTAATACATTGCTGACGTCACTCAATTAGCATACGAGCTTCGTCTCTCCTCCACCCCCTAAAAAGATTTAGCAACAACCTTAAGTCATCAGAAGCGAGATTATTTCAAGTCAGGATAATCCAAGTACCCAACTTCGAGTCATGAATGCATCCAAGTACGAAGCTAATTATTATCGAAATATTTTGTCGGATAAAATGAAAAAGAAAAGGAGCGAGGGACTTGCATGTTAAAGATCGACCAAATATTCGTTTTTGGGTGTTTGAACCAGGCTCAAAAGAGACGAGGCTGGTGATATCTTTGCTCTGATTTGGTTCCGTGGCAAGTCAAACAGCGAGAATACATGGTTAGCTCTTGGTACATCGCGTGTACATCTTGTCACTGGAAGTATATGCGAGCTTCAGTAATCAGTGAGACACAACCGGGCAGGCTTGCCTCTACGTTTAACGCTAATGTTTGCTCACCTTAGACTGAATTCGCGAGCGGACAGTTTCGCACCAAGAGCCTTGGCGAAATCAGGAGCATCGCAACCTCTTCCAAAGAAGCTCTTCAAACCCTCGCGCGCCATCCTTTTTTCGTCCTTATACGCTATGAACTTTAATTGGCCTCTGTACATTTTTCAAAATTTGTGCAAGCACGAGCCGTTACCACGATTTAATTGCATGATGAAAATAACAGTAAAATAAAGTTCAACCACTCGAAACCTCATCGTCGCACTTTTAATGCGAACTGAAAAATTCCGGGAATTGTTCTTGCGAAATAATACATTTTATATTACGATCCAATGTACTTTCGAGTATTCCCTTGGTATGTCGGAAGCGGAGAGAAATTTAATATACAAACGAGCAACTGCCATCGGAGATCTTGCAATATCGAGAAATTATTCGACGAAATATCAGCATGAGGATCCAGGAGCTGATTACACAATATCAAATACCTTCAAATTATGGGAACGATGCTGACTGAGAGCTCGGCAAAGTATAGGAATTTCATCGCAACCGTATCTGTAAACAATAATCAATGAATCTTCGTGTTTTTTTTCGATTTAACTAAACTTTGACTCTTTCGGTATTTAACATTGTCATGAAAAGTGTTTTCATTTTTATTGAAACATTATCGAAGGGATCAAATGTCGGTGGTTTAAAGTACAATTACCTTTACATTTATCACCGTCTAATATACTGGAATGGAATAAAACGATTCGATAGATTGATATAAAAATGAGTCACTTCATCGAGTATAAAGAGTGCCATTATTGTACAAAAAGCTCTTAATCTTGCTCCAAGGGACATCAAGGTACACAGAAACATAGAAAGGACAATGAAGGCGATTGTGTGTCACAAACGACGACGACGACGACGACGACGACGACGTCGAGGACGAGGATGTGCAACAAGTTGCCTCCCACCCTCGACGCTACAACCCTCCCACCCTTCCTCAGAACAGCGCCAACACCAATACACTTCCCTCTATTCTGCAGCGACAGTCGAGATCTATAGCTCAACCGTTTGCCATGAAATCATTTTTAAACGTCCTTCTCCGGGTTTATGTCACGATACTTTTAGGACTTTTATTTAAACAACTTCGCCACGGATGGCGGTGTGCAAAGCTCGTTCAACTATATATCGTGTCCTCCACCAATTTTTCTTTCTTCGATGTACGAATGACAAAGCCTCTGCAATGAGTTTTTATGACAGCGGCGCTATTTATCCGCTTTGGTTTTGCACTTGTATGGAAGCACTTTAAGAGATTCTGTTTCACGTCTACGCTGAAAGTGATTGTAGCGTTTGTCGTTGTATTCAAATAATTAGTTAATTCGATTTTAAAGTGCAAAATAAGTTTTGTCACTGAGTAGCTATAAATATATTTTAATAGCAAACCGAGTTAGAGGAACTTACGAAGTTGAAGTGGAAGAATTAATTGAAGTTCCAGAATATTTAATGAAAGGACACGGCACTCAAATTCTGCTGAATATCACGGATGCTGGTAATGAGAATCTCTGATATTCAAGACATCTCATTTTCATGCACATAATGAATCGAATAAAGGACGATTTCCTTGCATCGGTTCTGTTGATCCAAAAAGTCTTTTCGCTGTGTTCCAGCATCGCGAACATTTTGAGCAGTGAAAATGTTCGCTATCAAATGTAGGTCACGTGAGACGGAAGCGACCCGCCACAAAATATGTCTCCTTGTGGACAGTCTTTGTCTCCGACGAATCGATCGAAGTTCATTCCCGCATGATTGCTTTTGTATCGCCAAGTTGCCAGTTACTAGCCTGTAATTTTCGCAGTCGATCGCACAGCCTCGGAAACAGAGACGATAAGATATATCGCTTATATTCGATGTGCGCTGGAGTTTGGGTGGCAGAGATGACAGTCTGCTCCCACATTGCCAACCACATAATTTGACCTTGTCTCTCAGCAGTTTATATTCCATTATCTGTACAAACCACTGCAAGTACACTGGAATTGTGATGTATATTGTGCGGTTATGCACTGAATTAATAGCATCCTGCGAGCTAATTTTCTTGCTTGGCTTTAGAGTGGAACAACTTTCCGGACGCTCCGCACTCCACCGCTCTTCCTCTGTGTCAAACTGAACAGGAGCCATTGGAAATCCTCCAAATTTATTTGTTGCAATGTCATAGCATGATGCAAATTATTATGAGAGCCACAAGTGATGCAGGAGTTCAACAAATTCACGTTTCACTCAATCATAAAGTCATTTTTGCCCCCGATAAGAAACTCGTGTTCCACAATATCCGATAGAGGATTAGCCAGAGAGAGAGAGAGAGAGAGAGAGAGCAGGCTGCCCCTTGCAGTCCGCTGCAGCTTCCTATGAATGTGCAAAGTAAATCTCGGGATTTGCGGCCGGTACAGCAATGGGGATGGTCCGGTGAAGCTATTCCGAGTCGGATGGGCGAATGGAATGGTGGTGAGGATGAAGCACGAGTCGATGGCAACCGGAGAAGGTTTGTGTGTTGCAGTAATACTCAACACACTTTGTGTTATAGACACGCTATACGTGTAGCAACGAATGTGTTATATACATTTGGTTTGTGCACTTGCACGTGTACATCCAGTGGTCAGTTTGTATGTAGTGCAGATACGTCTACATATCCACGGAGGCTGGCTGGCTGGTTTGTTGCTCGGTGCTTGGTAAAGTCTGCTCCAGGAGGGCTAATACATCAACATCAAAGCGGTCCGGCTCGCTCCCTGACCCTTCCACGTACAAACGCAGTTATTACACTCAAAGGTTTGAGCTTTCGATCCTGACTGGGCGTGCTGCACATTGGAAGCCTTCGTAATGCGCTGGCTAGCCACCCCGACAACGCCACCCTTCCGCCTGTGTGTATCAGAACCTCGCATGACTACGTCACGAATCACGCAGCCTGTGGGGGCTAGTTCTTGCTGGTGTAGCGACTCTTAGATGCAGCAGGCACGTCATCGCGTCGATAATCATTTCGTTAAATTCGCATACAAATTACTATTCATAGTGGCAGTAATACATTGCAGTCCTGAATTTCACTTTGAGATGGAACATTTAACACGAATCGGTTTCACTATCAGCGATGCTGTACTCGGTGCACAAATGCCTCGTGCTAATTTCTTTAGGCACCGTAATTGGACAGTCTCCGTATATAGAAGCTCGTTCTTTCGCACCATGAATTATTGGATTCATGTGGAATTTGAATGACTTTAAATAACGTGATATTGAAATCGCCCATCACTCAACTACGTTTCGATCCATCTGCCAACATCGTCCTCACTCATATTTCGTCCTTTCTGCAAGAGAAAAAAAGATTAACCTTTGACTGGAGCTCCGTCATAAGAAACTCCGGGTATCGAGCCCCGTAGAGTTTCATTTCCATTGGGTGTTCCCTATGGCAACAACACACAGACTTGGAACAACCTCATCTTATCTTTCCTCGTACTAAATTCAATATTACCAGGAAGGAGGATCGGAAATATACTGCATATCAAACGATACATGTGTCTTTTGAACGTCTACGGTATTAAACAAAGATACGACGGATCAGCTAGTCCGAAGAATCCCGCTGGGGCGTAGAATTTCACACGACATTCCCCTCGCTGTGCGGATATGTCGTTGAATATCCGCCGGTTGCTGTTGAATGTGAAGACTCGCTCGTAAACGAAAAGCTCGCACTTTATTGCTATTTTCCGGCCTCAAGGCTCAACCTGCTCGAACCCTTGGGCGGAAGAATATTGTGAGATGCCATATACGAATACCAGAGTGCAGAGCCACTTGACGATTGTCATAACATCGTCCTCGAGAAATGCGTTGAAAAATTCTGGGTCACCGAATCCTCCTCGTAACTTCATATAGTAGTTTCATGACAAATAATCCATTGTTCAGATATTCTTTGTATACTTTCATGCATTTTTACGTTTCTAGCTTTTTTAAAAATTCAATATTTATGAAAAAGAAAAAAAACAGATATTGAACTCCCGCTGGAAAGCTGATTCCAGGCTGCTTCCATTGCCAATCTAGCCAACAGGAAGTCGTAGAATAACAACGAGTAATCGATCCAAAAATTAACGGTGCATCGCAGAACGTCCTAAAATTCAACTCGAAATCAGTTCAACGCGCTACTTGCTACGTAACGAGTTAATTACTAACGATATGGGAGACTATGTATCTCTACGTAGTCGAAACCGTATGTATGCATGTAGCATCAGCTTCTGGGACACGGAACTCCAGAACCAACGTTCCTAATTAAATTGAGTATGCTCGATGGTTGGTGAGAGTGAGCATCGCTGTATCGCGTGGCTTTTGAAGGTTCCTTACTTTTTGATATGGTATCCCGAACACGATTTCTCTCCTCCTCTCATCTTTTGCAACTGCTGCGCTGCTGGACCAACTTTCTATCGAAGCTCTATTTTCCCCTTGCACAGCCACAGGCTTGTTTTAGCATAAACCTATTTGAATACTCTTTATTCACGTTCCATAATAGATGCAACATGAAGTCGATAATGCTGCGAGTGTTGATTAATCAACAGACTCCACCTCTGATCGGGAGCCCTCAAAGGTTTCTACGACGTTAGAAAAAACCAGCAGCATAACTTCGGGTTTTCGGCCCGAATTCCAACCATTGAGTGGATCACTTTAAAAATTCTTGTTTTGAGGTTTTCACGACCATCGTCATTAACATTAAATTTCAGCATATTGTCAATTGACATTGTGTTATCGCGTTCGAGGAATGTTTTCAACGCTACGAAAGTTCGAAGCTTCTGATTGGATGGTGTACAATATTCCGGCATGCCATCAATCGGATTCGTGTTACCGCGTATTGCCATTCGTTGTTCCGGTATCCATCTGGAAGCCTTAAATTCTGTAGCATCGAAATCATTCCTGTAAGAGGTCAAACTCACATAAAATCCTATTTAAATCCGAGAAGAGCCCTCTCAAATGAAATGATGGAGCGTGTCAGAGAAGCACGAAGATTGCGCATAAAATGTCTCGGCTAACGGGTTGATACAGTTGCATGAATAGTGGATGAGATACAGGTAAGTTGGAGCAAAGCTTACGAACCCGATACTGGTCTTCTCCTAACAAACATTTGGACCACGTTCGATACTCAGATTGCTGTCTTTCTCTCAGCACAGTCTGTGTGTGTGTGTGTGTGTTTTCTGTGTCTCTTTGGTTCTTGTTCCTTCAGCATAGCGCAAGGTGCAACGAGAGGTAGTTCGAACTTGGTTGAGTGGCCGTTATATGGGGTTCTAAGCATTTTGATTCTGCTGACCGCTGCGATGCTTCGAATCCTCCTGCTATACCATCCTCTTTCGCAGCTATACCCCATTCCCGGAGGAATACGTGGTCCGCCTTCAAACCACCCCTCTTACATGCAACGGCTCGGCTATATACCGAGAGACCCGAGTACATCTCGTTCTATCGTGCTGCTGGAAAGAGCGAGAAGATTTCTCGCTCGGGCCGTCGGGATTCTACTAACCTTGCAAGTAGCATCGTCAGTTTCGATGCCGTTACTCCGCAGGCGGTTCTTCGATTCTCGTTCACGTACCAGAACCGACTCGAACTATCGACACCTAGATCCGACGTCTACCGCATTCTTGTAACGAGATCTTGCGATTTTTCTGCATTCCAGCTTGTCGCAGACTTTTCTCGTCCTGGCACTACTTATCAGGGCAATGTCAGAGAGGATGAAACAAAAAATGGCGATATTGGAGTGATTTTTTTTACTTTTAAGTTGGTCCGGACGCCGCTCCGCGATTGGCTGCTTTGTGAAACGATCCCATTGAAAAGATCAAGTTCGGCTGGAAATTATCTAACCAAGGCTGGAACCTTGAAATGACAGGGAAACGCGATGAGGGGCGAGGAATAAAAGGCCTCGCCTGCTGGTTGCACCGCCACGTGGCGTATCGGCGCTTGTATCCGGGAGCGCCGCATGTGTGGTGCAACATGACGATCAAACGTACCTTTCCATTTTCGAGGGTCTTGGATCGCTTTGAAAAAGCGGCGAGCCTGAAGAGACCACTTGTTTTCTTAGTTTTATTCTCTACTCACAATTCGTGAAGTGTCAGAAGCGTGAATTGAAAATAAAATGGATTCGCTCGCGTACGATGTTTCCGGCCTTTCTCCCCCGCGGCCAAGGTCTCAGTGTATCTTTCGATCGGACGCTTTGTTCTTTGATTTCCGTCAAGCTCCGTATTCCAAAGAATTTAACACAACTTCCTCGTACTTCGATATTCCCCTGGAGCCCGAGCCCGTGCCCTTTTTAGATGACTTTTCGGGCGAGACCATTTGCTTTTGGTTGATTTTTTCTTCAATCACTTTCCCACCGCGTTCCATCTCTCTTCCATCCTTTATCGACAGTGCTAGCTGGACCAACGGTACGGACCGAACTGGAATGTCACAGAGGCAAAAGTCCCTCAATCTTCTTTCTTGGCGCGCATGTTCGCAGCGGAGCTTTATCCCGCTCTCTCCGCTTCTCTCTGCGGCAATCGTGTACTCAGAGCCTCTTTGAAATGCCGCACGCTCGACGGAACCCTCGCTATGGAGCTATTGATTTGAAGTACCTGAAGCGTTCTTTATACACAGAGATAGCCAAACGCCTTCCCTCCTCGAGCATCGCCTCGCGATCAATTTCCACGAATCGAGAAGATACCAAAAGCTCACAAGACTCTCGGAGGTTCGAGTGTGGTCAGAATGGCGGAAGATGCGTTCATCAATTTTCGAGCGAACGTCGGCTGTGTCTGTGGAGAAACTTTCTGACCCACACGTAACCGCGTTTAATCGGGCTAAGAAGAATGGCATTTTCGCGGTTCGAATAATGGCGATGTAAGACGGCAGCGAGTATAGCATCGGATCCAATACGAAAATGTCAATATCGCGCAGTCAAGCTTTTCGGGGCTTTATAACATTCCAAGAAAGTCAGGATCGACAAGATTTTTCAAATGATTCAAATCAACTCAACTGAGTGAATAAATATCTCGCGAGGAGAATGTCAGAGCCACTAATCCGCAGTGCAGAACCGAAAATCCGTGATGAAAGTTTGTTTAAACCGTCTCACGATTCCTCGTAGTTTATGAGCCCCCACGAAAAGTCTGTGGATGAAGTGCCGAGTGCGAAGAGACACACCGAACCGCGAATGATTAGATACACATGCGGCTTCGGTGCGGAGAGTGGATGTGCGAAACTTTCAACGCCGCCGGGGGAGTCAATTATTTCATTGACAAGCGGCGAGCTCCGAGAAACAGAGGAAACGAGGAGATCCCAGTTTGCATGAACTTTCAGTGGCTAAATGTGCCAAGAGAGAAATATCGCGTTTCGGCTAACTATATCTCGATGGAAGTAGTTTAAGGTGGTGCGGATAAGGATGAGGGAGAGAAAGACGATGTGAGAGCATTAACAACGGAAGAAGAAAGGCCCAATGTATGATAAGGCGAAAGAGGCAAGAGCAAGGATGTGCACGGAAGGGTTGGTTACCCTCTCGTCACGTTCTATAGCCGTGCGACGCCTACATACCACTGAACCTATGTACCATTTTCAAATCTGTAGATACAACACACACACACACACACACACACACACATGATGCAGTTCTGAACCGTGGGAGATGCCGTTCCCGAGGGCTCTGTCTCTTCTCTTTCAACCCCTCACCACCCCCAACTTACCCAACCCATTTCGGTGCTTCTCCCGTAGCCCGAGCACGCTGCACTCTATTATGCAGTGTACGCACGTAACGCGTTTCGCATCTCTATGTACCAACGTACCAGCCCCTTTCCAGCTATCCTCTGACCCTCCTATTTACTACCATACCTGACACTTATACTGTAAGCGTCAGTTATTACAATACATACTTGAAACCAGACCGACTTAGTATTGCCTTGGTATTCTTGCTATCAAAAAGTGCCATTTTTAGTCCGTGGACACCTTCAACAGGAGTAAATCGTGTCATGCTCCGCACTCTTGTTCACTCGAGTCCATAAAATCTGCTATCGTAAAAGGCACAGATTTAGGGAATAAAAAATACTTCAAAGGCCTTCCCTGACTGAGGATACAGGGGGTCCGAATTATTCGGTCTCTCAAAGTGTAACGATCGTGAGATATGTTGAAATAAGTGAGCTTATTCGAGACATTTATTGAATCGTAATCGTGAGGTTTCTGTTTTATTTTTCAATGCATAAGTAGGCATGATAAAGCAAAAAAAAACTGGAATTAAACCTCACTCGGAAATGTTAACAGGAATCGGAAATTTTAGCTCGACTGTGGAAACTGTGATGCAAATCCGTCTGACATTTTCTGGAGAAAAATCACAATTATTGTATCTCGATTAAAATAGTGAAGCACGAGTGAAAACGAGCACGAAGTATGCAGTGGCTCTGGTGAAAATGAGAGCCAATTTCCTGCGAAATGCTTTTTAACTGACATAAGGAGAGCAATTTTGTTTCAACTGCCATTCACCTGGTAATCTCCCTCCGGAAAACGAAAATTGAATAAAAATTATAGAAACAAGAAACGGTAAAGATATACGAAGAACGAATTCCTGAAAGTCCATTCAAAGTTTCTTGAATAAGTTAATAAAAGCTGGCAACGTGACACCCCGAAATCAACAGAGAAAAAAGTAGACGTGTAACATTGATAAAATAGCCATGATCATGTCCAGCTACGTACGTACCGAGACACCTCGAAGACAGGTGAAAAAGGGGCGCCGTCGAGCGTCCAGAAAATATGTCAATTTAACCTACCTGACATTTTTTCGATTACCACTTTCTGGTGCTTATAGCAGGTGCTGGACAGGCTGAGTAGGAAAAGCGGACAGTTTCGCGAACACGGGAACACCAGTGAATGTCTATAGCCTGGGGCCGGTGTCAGGAATTTCCGGCGACACGGAAATCGTCAGGAGTCGGTAAAACGACATCTGAGTTGTGTAACGTGGACACTCCGACGGCGATTTTCAGCATTGGACATCGCCCATCATCTTGCTTCCAGATCGCATCAGGTTTTTTTTACGTTTGTCAATCTCGCCATTAATATTCCGTATATATTTTATAAATGAGGCGTATAACGGCGAGCTTTTTCTTCTCGTTTTTTCCTCCGTCGAGTGCACCATTTTTTTCCAATGTCACTAACGCCCTCGCGGAGCTCTCGGTCTCGCTATTTTTCCACTCGCGACTCATCGAGGTACGAACTTTCTTGCAGGGGAGAGGAATGCAAATTCTTGGGAAAAACTTAACTTGAATGAGACTGCACGGGGGCCCCGTGTTTGGAGAGAGGGCGAAAGTAGATTCAAGGGGGAATTTGAACATCGGCCACGATACCCTCGAACTTTTAAACTGTCTAATGCAACGTCTGTCTGCTCGGTGAGCCTAATTGCTCGTTAGGATTGAGAGAGACAGAGAGAGGGATGGAAATGAGAAAAAGAACGAGGGAATAAGAGAAAACGAGCGACTGAGAATGAGGAATCCGCCGAAGAGAAAAGAAACCTCGAACGAGAAGGGGAAAAAGGTGAGACGTCATGTCGATTGCGTCGACCCTCCCGGCCGTTGGCATTGGCGAACATGGGAATCGCGGCCGTGCGCGCGTGCGAGAGAGGAGAGACCATTTGGAGTCTGGAATGTTTAGCTGACTCAGCGTTTTACCAATCTCAGGAACGACCCTGCAAAATTCCCCGTTCAATTGACAAGTGGAATTGGAAATAAACTTTTCAAATTCCATACAATTCTTCATTCTTTTTTCCTCCATTTTACCTTTTCTTCTTCCACTTTCTTCGGATATCAGCTCCGAAATATTGCTAGAGTTTGTCTCCTCACTTTGGGCGAGGACCTGCCGTAATTAAATTTCCCAAAGATTCGAGGATCGAAAGACACGACCATCGTTATCATTGATTACAGCGTTTTTATTTCAATTCCACAGCTCCCAATCTCGTCGTATTCGATGAAAAAAATCATTAAAGCATATTGAATAAAATTGTAATAAATTATCCTCAGCGTACCTCACTATTACAAACTTTTTGCTTACGTAACAAGATTTTGTACGAGCGCGTATAAGCAAAAAACGAAGATCACCGGAGCCGCGTGTTCAAACGATTCAAAGTCGCTGATAGTTCCGGTTAATGAAGTAGCGTAACAATGCAATTTATTGTTATTAAAGCCCGCTCTTTACAGGCCACGGAACGTCGAGGCTTACCGGTAGCCTCTGGCATGTAATGAGAGCACAGTGAGCTCGTGATGCCAAGCTTTTGGTCGTGTGGAAAGGGATCGAAAGCAACACACCAAGGGGTTGAGCACGCGCTTAACCGGTGTGCACGTGGTAATTAGCAATGTTCAGCTATGTCGAGGAGGCGGAGGAGAGACCGAGAGGACTCGACTTTAATGGAGCGCGTCGCATTAGCTCGCGTGCTTCTACGTCGAGAGCTAAGATCGAGTACAGACAAGAGGAAACCTGGTGAGCGGAGATAGAACGAGGAAGATGAGATAAGAGAAGAAATGTACAGACTTTCTATTTAACAATTCTCCAAGTGTTCTCCTAAAATATCGAAGAAAGCTAGAAAAAAACGTCTTCATGAGCCATCGCTTTGTTACACATGCACGGAGAACGCGAGGCCGAAAATTCTAGAGGAAAGTACTAGGAATATAGTATCTCGGGGACAATATATACGCACTGGATTGCAGCATTAATTCCAAGAGCAGACATAAGAATTGTTCTATCTACCATAGTAAAAAGACCAATACTTCAAAAGACTCAAAAGTCTTTTTCTCTATAAGCATAGTCAAAAATGTTTTCAGACACTTCAAATGTTTATGTCGTAAAGGATTGTGAGATTTTAACATCATGGAGGATATCAATTCAGTTGATAATGATCGAAATATTCGCTGCTCCAAATCTCCTCTCCAATGTACAAATCCCCACTTTCGGTGGGTATTCGAAAGATTCCTCGCCGATTATTCTTCGCCGATAATTCGTAATTACTCGTGCCGGGACCGTCAACCGATCAACTTCAAATTGAACAACTCAATCAAACCCCGGACTGGCCATTCTCGATTTTTGGGAATTTATTGTATTTTTATTTCTATCATATCGGAAGGACATCGGGGTCCCGGAGCGACACCACGAATCTAGACGCCCATATAACGAATCTAGACGCCCATTCACGAGATAAGTCAATTTATTGTAACTAATTATACCTCTCGACTTACTCCCGCTCGCAAATTGTATATCGACCATACTTTCAAAAAGAAATATCTTCGGATGATATGTATAAAATGTAAAATAATATTATTTGTTCTGATTTCAATAATTTTTGTTTAATAAAATAACATACAAGCTTACAGCATGCTCGGGTAACCCTGAAAAAAAACTGTGGATATTCGTGTATTTATCATCGAATTTACTGTGTTGACAGTCCAAATTTGTGGTTTACAATACATTTCCACTTTTAAGTAAGTGCTAGTCTGACACGATGAATAACACTCGAAAACAAAACGAAATATAGTTCTCACGTGCATCACTTATTGCTATCCACATAAAGCTGTTTAGAATTTAAGGGAAGAAAAATAGCAAAATTCAAAAAATACTGTTGTAATCGGTGCTTAAATACTTTTAAAAATCTTTTAATATAATATATTCCACACTATACAAAAACGAATCCGTTTTCTCCGTGTGAATATCATGATGTTCGTTTAATCGTTTGCACGTAATATACAGGAAGCACGTAGAATCAGTAGCACGATAAAAATAACTGAGAGAAAATGAGTAGTAAATTTCGTTACTGAATAAAATTCAGCAATTAAATTGTCACCGAGTTTCCATATACGTTTATTTATAATGAGCATCGATGAGCAACCTCTCCGAAGTTTATTCAAATTCCACAAGCTCCTTCAACCGTTTTATTTGACATTATGAAACAGAATGGTTTATAATTGGTTCAATCAATTAATGTTATACCGCGAGGCACGCAACTTCAACTTTGCGGCGGTGTTGCCTACTAACGTGGAACGAATAAGAACGACGTAACTTTGAATGGAACTATTTTAATTATCGCGAATCCTCGTTACGTGTCATGCGTACGTAAATCTTGTAACGATTTAGCAATCACAATTTTCAGGCACTGTGATATGTAACGAGAATCAGTATTCCGGGGCTGGAATCTCAGACCCTTTGGCACTCTCGACGAAAACTCTCCATAAAAACTCCGCACCTCATCTGGACATCGAAGATCGCTGGCTCATTAGCACTCCGGTACTTTTCGAGAGGGTGCGTCAAGCAGCCCTCCAGTTGGGCTGATTGATGCCAACGTGCTAATTTTAATTTACAAATCGCTTCCTCATAATTTTCGCCCATCACAAATTTTCCGTCATGACCACGTAGTTTTCGCACCGTTTCAATTTCTTGCGAGAAACATTTGGGGGCTTGAAAAAAGTGTTGGAGAACGATGTACAAGCTAATTTACACCTTTCCTCCCTTTCCCTTCCCCTTTGAGTGGAATTTATTTATGGAAGAAACGCGGTAACGAGCTGGGGATTTCTCATAAGTTATTTTGCGTTTTATTCATTCCTCAAAACAACGTTGGGCTGTTTTCCTATTTCTTTGAGTCTAGCGAGTGTTTGAACTTCAAAAAACAATGAAATTATCTTTTCATTCGGGTCTTCAACGCAGCCCGATCACAAGTGCATGCATACGGACTAAGGTGACATGTTCACATGTTGAACATTATCAAACACTCGGAAACACTGCTCCCACGAGCGAGGAAACGTCGCAAGCGTTGAAACCGATAATTCTGCGGTGTACCACTACGGAGGCAGTCAAAGAGAGTTTATTGCAACCGAGATCTTAACTGCTTCAGGCACAAAACCATCTCTCGTATTATGGTGTTTCTCTCACAGCAGAAACATAACCCACGAATACGGAAAAGCAATATTCGTCAGTTGCAAATACTCCGATGACATTACTGAGAAGAATTAATACTTTTTTCGTTCAAAAATATATTTACAGTAGCAGAAAAAATGTCACGCTGAATGAAAAAAAATTAGCAAGAGAATGAGGTATGGGCCACAAAAAAAGTCAGTCAAGTAAGTACCAAATTCAGCTACTTCAGCATAGAACTTTCGGTACAGCAGCAAATAAATTTGTTGATTGATTCGATAAATCACTGTAATTTCAAAAAAAAAATTATAATAAACGTAAATGGAATCTACTAAAAGTGAATTCTTGACGAATCTCTTGAAAAGTCCAGAGAGAATCTGCCACCATAAAATCTGCATTAATCGAATGGTCTACCGCTACTGACGTTTTTCTGGGCTCATAAGCCATGCTCTGGTCCGAATCCCTCTGAACTACATTTGATTATTGGATTAAAGGAGACGTAAAAAATCTTGAACGGAAATATTGGAAAAGGTGAATCGAAAATTGGAGAAAAGCTCATTTACAGAAATTAATGTACGTAGCAGTCTTTCGAGCTGATATTTTTTCAATTGTACAATAAAAAGTTTCGATTTTTCCAGTCAATGGAAGTTTGTTTAGAGGCTACACGGACGTATATTTATATAGGGAAAAAAGTAAAAACAGGAGAGTGAGAGAGACATGCCAAGTGACGTGCATCGGGCCATTCAATTTGCGCAGGTGTTTCACGCCGTTCACTCTTCCGGGGCGCGAAAAACTCCGCCGCTAGCACGTTTCCCATTTACCGTTATCCATGTGACTACAAATTCACTTTTTATATTGACTCCTCGGCGCCGGTCGTTCACGCAAAGTATCCGTAGTATCGTGGCTCAGTCAAGTGGAGGCTGAGCGAAAAAAGAGGGAACAATTGGGGCAAGATAAAGCGAGAAAATTGAAGTAGCGAAGGAGAAAGACGGAGGAAATGAGCACTTTCGTATCCATTGAGAACCATGCAAAAGTATTTCCGAGAATATCGTTGTTGCTATGAAAACCCATGAATGCATTTGCCAAGGAAAATTCATTTGGAAAATCGAGAAATTTTATAAATTCATAGCTGAAGGATTCGCGAGGTGAAAATAAAAATCTACTAACAATAAATTAACCAAATTGAATGAACGATAATAACAATCTTAGCAGAAACGCAGAATAAAAACTTTTTTCCGTTCAAAACTTTCTGTAATATTCGCATTATGAAAAAGTATTAACTGAATTATATTTTCGATCGAGTATCGAGAAAATCTGTTAAATTAATAAGGTGGAATCGATGATACCATGCGGAAGTAAAAAATTCGGTATTCACTTTAGATTCCACGGATTTTATCGATCATGAAACAAGAGAAAAGATGGAACTCTGTAGAAGCGAAGAAAAAGGGAAATGCTGTAAGTTTAAATCTGCAAATTCTTTCACCGAAATCTTATAGAACGTTCAAAGTTTCGTCCGCGAGGGATTCAAAATTGGGGAAGTTGGTTGTAGAGGGCGTTTCTTCGGTCGAGTTTTCAGTATCGCCTGTAACTTGGAGAAAGCAATTTACAAGTTTGAACTTACAGCTTTTTTCCTCCTCGTAATTCCTCAAGTAGTACGTTAATGACGTACGTATCGCTCTAGCAGGGAAAAGGTAGTACTCTCATTTAAAGACTCCCCTCAATTGAGCAAGCACAGAATGAAAATTATTGGAGCGGAATCCGTAGAGTAATAAGAAAGTAAAAAAAAACAAAAAAAAAACAAAACAAAAACATGTTAAAAGATCCATAAAATGGGAATTGTCACTCGGTATATCTTCTAAATCCAGGGTTGAAAAAGATTAAGGATAAATGCAAAAAGTGTTTAAAAAGAAAGAAATGGTTTTGTACAATCTCGTGTAGGTTGAGTGTGACTAAACTTATGGCATTTCCCGCTTCTCGAACTCGATTCGATAGTCAAACTTTCCGAAAGGGTTTTTAACTTACATACTTTGTTTCCCCTTTTCTCGCGTCCTTTGTTCCAAGATGAGAATCCTCCATTTTCCCGTACTCTTTCGAAAGACAACTCAGCTCTCGGAATGTATAGCAGCATCTTTTCATTCCTTGTCTCCTTCCTTTCACAAAACGGAAATAACATTTCAATGAATTTCTGCAAACGTTGTGCATTGAGCTCTGTGCTCGGTACCTCTCTGCGTATTTGGATCTTCAATCTATCGAAAAATATGAATATTTCAGTAGGATTTGTGCGTGTATTTTTCGGAATGATCTACAAAATCTGTTCAGAAAAAACGTATTCATACTCGAGCTTTATACGCTTCATTTTATTTTCATTTCAATATTCCTCAAGAGCATCACCACCGAAAATACGGCACAAAATGAATATTATCTCACAAGATTTATAATTTCATAACGATGAAAAATGAGGGAAAATTTCATCATCGCTATTTTATTAACCATGCCATTAGTGACATCCCCTTTTCATTTCCTTCCGAAGGTGTCAGCAAATTATTCCAGGAAAAGGATAACAATGTTATTCCGGAAAAGAGTACGATGATAATTGGGCGGATATGATTCAGGCTAGTGTATAGCTAACAAGAGTATCCGTGGGAGCGGATGAGCTCGGAAAGGATTGGATATATCGAAGGGCGGTTCATTCGTAGGGAGAAAAGTGAGTGTGAGTACGAGAAAATATATGCAGCGAAGATATTTCATTTCTGTCGTTTTCATGCTAAGGAATATATTTACAATATACATACACGAGAAGAATGGAGAAGCGAGCAAGGGAGAAGGAACGTGAGGGGGAGGGGAGAGTCAGGTCTGGTGGCTTCTGACGGTATACCAAGACATTTTAATGGAAGTTTGGACTTGTTGTATATTGTCGGTTGGAGAAGAAATAGGGACGGGAGCAAGGAAGAGAGAGAGAGAGAGAGAGAGAGAAGGGGAGGGAGAAAGAACGAGAGAAAGAAAACAGGGTAGATGGATGAGTTGGAAGGGCTAGTGGGGTTGGAAAGGCTGGCTCGCCTCGAGCGCGAATGTCGACGAAGAAAGACTAAAAAGAGGACGAGGCTGAGAACGACGACGACGACGACGACGACGACGACAACGACGACGACGACGACGAGGCAGCGAAGTGTTCATAATGAGATGTTAATGGAGTAAGCGCAAAAAATGCAGGCGTCACGTCAGGATATCGACAGCAGGGGACATTGTCGAGCCCAAGACTTCCTGTGCTCCTTGTTCCGCGAAATATATGTATATAAACAAATATAGGGCTTTAAGTTTCGAGCAACCTTTACCATCCCTGCGTTACCATATTCTTCCTGCTTCACTCCCCGATTCTTACGGTGCCATATACAGACATATATATAAAGACGAACTAAAATAGCGGCAAGGGACCTTCCTCAGTTCACCCCAATCGCGAATTCTTGGCCAAGGGTTTGAACAACTCGAGGTAAAATCGGAAGAAGAGATCGAAGTATGGTAGAATATCGAGAAGAGAGCGATGTTCGGTAGCCCGAGTACGACACCGGGGATGAAAACGAGCGGGATGTCACTAACACGGAAGGGGGAAAGGGCGAATGTAGATGGCGGTACTGTTAAGCTGACCCACCCTTCGTAATCTATTTTGTCTCTGGCAGACACCGGAAAAAGGATTGGTCCCGCAATCAATTTCGCAGGAGGATCCAGCACTTCTTCGCGTCCTTCTCCGGGTGAAAGTAACTTCTGTCGTCCTCGCCTGCTCTTTCTCGCTCGCCCTTTTGTCCTGTTCTCGTTGACGTCACCAAACGAACTTTTCGTAGGTTACTAAGGTCCCTCGGTTACGGTGTGACGCGGTTATTCGTTTGATACTTTCCTTCCTTGATTCAATTTCTCTTTCGTAATCGATAAGGAATGTCAGGAGATTGCTTGTAGCTCTGGAAAAAGAGCTCGTAACAGAGTTATGAAATAACTCAAAAACTAATCGAATGCATATTTATCTGGAAAATACAACTAATCAAACGCTTTTTATTTCATTTAATTACAGGCATGTGGGGACCAGTCGAAAAGACCGACGACGCGAAAAGTGCAGCGGCAGACGAAGGAGAAAAAGGGAGAACAACGGAGACGGTGGGACGCAGAATGACGCGTTCCTTAAGTGGATAGAGCTTACTTTCTCGGTGTTTCCGCACGCCGGATGCAGCACACAAGGGGCAAGCGGTTTTCGCCGCGGTTCAGCACTATGCTTTGCCATCGTACCCTCGCCCTCCTATCGATTGTCAGCGTGCCAATCGGTGAGCCAATATTTGCTTGCGCATGCTACTATCGGCTTTGGTAAACACGGAAATTTCTACAAACATGCATTTACGTATTACAATAACATACACACTCGCGATGTGACTTAAAAGTTGAGCTCGAAACACGAAGTATCAAAAAGTCATGAAAAAATCTTCGTCTCTGAGCATCGACGTGCGCGGGGGGTTGAAGGGCGAACCGTGCTCTTCCCTTCCACCGCTTTCGATCGATACACATAATTATCTCCTCGCAATTATTGAGTATCTCATCGGCGGTGTATCCGAGTGGAAATTCAATGAGAGCCTCTATCCTCTGAATTTTTAACTCTAATCGTCTCCTAGAGCTGTTGCAAGACTCCCAAAGCATGTAACTGCGAGCATGGACTTGAGCGTAAAGTATTGAGAAGATATTATCAATATTCCGAGCCGCTGAGCTCATCAGGCTGACAACGAAATCACTGTCACCCGGATATTTGAGAAGCCGATCGAATGGCAATCGTCTATTTCTGGGGAAAAAAAATATGGCTGAACCCGACACGGTCACGTCGCGTTCCCTTTCATCGAAGAGGAACCTCGACGTAATAAAATTGTTTTTATTATCAATGGAATTTATTAATCGATATAAATCGCGAGGGATTTTGCAGAGACGACCAATAAGCCAAAACATTCTCGTCTAGGCTCCTGGCGTATCCGTAACAGCGCCCACGTCACCTGCAGATTCGACCAGAAATGCGTTGCCAATCGGGAACAGCGAACGGAATGAACTTATATACGTACATATATAGAAATAATTGTGAATATACTGTGTGTGCACATTGTATACAGGACATTCCACGTCCGATCCACCTGGCTCGAGCTCGCCGAGTCGATCCCTCTGAACCCACAATTTTGTGCATTATTGCTGCAGTCCGAGACAGGTTTTTTCCAATTTTTTCCCAGCACGTGCATACAGCGATGACCAACTTGAATTGTTTCGTATGGAAGCGCTCAAGTGGCAGTGGAAAGTATGAAAAAATTGCGAGGATCAAAGTACTTTTACTTTTTCCAAGTATTTTCCTCACTCTTCATTGAGAATCACAAAAAACGTTTGGAGCAACAAACATTCTAAGCAACTCCCATACCTCCTGTAACATCAAAATCGATACCTTCGGTAAAAGGGACTCGTGCAAATAGATTTGGGAATGCAACTACCTTCCCATCGGATTTACGTATCTACCGAGTCGGACGTGAACTCGAAGAGGACTATAATCAGAGCGAGATCACTTTGGCATCGATTTCCCTGTACACTGTCACATGTAGAATGAAAAGTACGCCTTTTCAACGAGACTGGGTTGGTAAATGGAAACGATGCGCCAGGCAGCCGGTCAACTTCTGTTTCTGATGTTTATTTGGTGAACCGAGTGCACTTGTCATTCGAATTAATTCCAATGTCCCATTGTTACTGCTGGTACAGTGAGCTTTCTGTTGGAACATTGCTAGTGGCAGTCCTTATATTATCCCCGAAATACAAGTATTACGAGCATCGATGTCAGGTCTGATATGATTTTATACATTCATAGAGGTGAACCACCTTCACCCTTCTTTCCATAAGAAGTATAAGCCTGTATGCTTTTGAAAATAATGTCTTTACAGTAATACTCGAAGTAAAGTATATTTCGTTTAGCTCCAACACAAAGGGAAAACATCTTCTGAGAAGTATGCATTCCATAATGTTATTTCTACATTCCTCTTCCTATCTCATGAACATCGAACTGTGGAGTTTCAATTCTCAGTACCTACTCGAATCGAGGGAGTTCAACCGACGACTCAATAGGAGCTTCAAATACTCTTCTTTTATGTAAACACAATATTGTTTCTAGTCATGGCTTATTGGGATAGTGTTTCGTGCGAGAAGAAATAAAGTTCTTGAAGATTAAGGCATTTTTTTCACAGCAGGCCACATTTTCACTTATCAGGTCACTTATCATGCGAAATTTGTCGAGGTTCTAAGAATGCATCACAACTCATTATTACATCTCGCACGCCAACCAGGTACCAGTATATTTCCCTCTGAGATTAATGAGTTTATGGCGTTACCGAAGATAACCCCTGAAAAGCCGTTGTTACCAGGAGCGTTCTGCTTGTGGCATTTTTTCAAGTCTTTAAATATTCCATAAGCCTTCGCGTTCATTATCATCACGGATTCCCGGAAAATTAATGCCAAGCCCGAGGCAGTTCGCATCCAACATTTAAGGATTTTCAGACTGTATAAATTGTTGAATAAAAATATGTGGATCGCAGAATTTCCGCGAGTTTATGCGATTTTTATATTTTTCTGGCAAATTTAAGTGACACAACGAAGAGTGATTATTTATCCATGAAAATCAATACAAACGTGTAAATCTGTAGATTGACGGAAAACAAATTAAAAAATGTCTCGTTCACTCTGGCGCTCATTACACTCTCATTCGAAATCGAAGCTGGTTGACTCTTGACAACCGGGGCTTCCCAGATGACCCTTTGTGTGGCCCCGGGCGATAAGGATCGAAATTAAATTTGATGGAGCTTGATTCCAATGGATGACAGATCGGACGGCCGAAGTTGGCCTCCCTCCGATGCCTGAATCTTTTCCGCTTGTTCTTTCCTTGCCGACGAAATAGCGCTGCTAGTCTCGAGCCTGCATTCTTCGAGATCGCACGGTTCGAGACTCGTAATTCTCCAATGAACGTTCGGTAACGCGGCATGATATTTTTTCCAGATATATTGGCATGTTTTTTTACTGTACGTTTAATAAAAATTTGTTGTTGGTGTCAAGTGTTTGGGGTCGTGAAAAGAATATTGCGAGGTTTGCTTGTAGTGTTACTGGTCGAACTATCTTTAGAGGAGAGTGAAGATTTGGTGGATGTAAGTGGGCAGGACATGGTTTAGAGTAGATAGAAGGTTGGAAGGTAAATAAATGGGTGTGGGAATCGGGGTTGCCGAGATATCGAAAGTCAGCTCGTCTGTGGAGGAGAGGGTAAAGCATTGTTCGAGCAGTTCACGCGCAGCGGTCCCGGTGGTATCGTAAGCGATTGTTCTCTTTGCTACTGCTGCTTTATCCACAAACAACGACTTTTCCCGATAAAATTGGTTAGCCGAGTCTGGCCAGTGGTAAATGTGATTAATCGGCAGCTACAGAGTTCAACGTATCCTCGAATTTTCGTCCATTCTCTCGACACACTCTCTTACTCTCGCTCTTGTTTGGTGTCTCTCTCTCTCTCTCTCTCTCTCTCTCTCTCTCTCTCTCTCTCTCTCTTTCACTCCCCTGACAAACGGGTCACCGGTTCTCCGAGGCTATAATCCGATAATCACGGTCCAGAACTCAATTGTGTTTCGTGTATGTAGGACCAGGCGTAGTGGCCGCGATTCCATAAATTCGGGATCGAGCATCAAGGTACAGAGTTCATGAGCAATCGGGACAAGAGCCCATATATTTTACAATTTCGGTGGAGAACACCGTGTTCGGATGACATTCGCCGTTATACATTCGATAATTGCCTTTCGACGATCAAAGGTGGCTGCTCCAATCGATTTGATAATTTCGGGTACTAAGCTCATCGGAATCTGGCCATATGATCTGTGTCAAAGTTACTCGATCACTTCGATACTGATTGGACTCATGTCAGTTTTAGTAACATCGACGCTCGATAAGCTCGATGAGTTTCGATGAAGTGACTTCAACAACGTCTGCGACTTGATTGGATGAATAACGGCTCTGAATAAAGGTCGATCGATAGCAGAAAAATAGCAGGAAGCTTAATACAGAACTATAAAAATAGAAGATGTACAAATGCATGATTCGAGCCCGTGAAGATAGAGAGTTTGCTACAAGAATCGTGGAATTGCTTTGCGAGAGGACCGAGAGGAATGTAGGACAAGAAAAAAAGGAGATCCAGAGGCACCGACGGAGATCGAAAAAAAAGAGCTGGGCAGAAGGTAAACACGAGGGAGGAAAGAAAAGGGAGAATGTAGAAAAAAACGAGTAAAGAGAAGAGAGAAGAGAAACAGGGGCTGAGAAGTCAAAGCGAATTGTGATAGCAGAGACATACCACATTCAGGAGATGTTGGAATTGTAGGAAAAGAGCAAAGGTACCGGTTGTGATAAAAGCGATGGTGGTGGTAGTAGCAACAGTGGTGTGTGATAGTAGGTACTGTTCGATTGGAATGCCCAGCAAGGATGGAGAAAGGAGGCAATGTACACCCGAGATCCACTCACCGAGGACAGATACGAGGGAAGATAGGTAAAAGGTTCGAAGCGATAGGAAGAAGGTAGGAAGAGGTCAAACAGGGATGGAATGGGGTGAGAAAAACCTGGGCGAAAGAAAGGTAGAGAGCGTATTGGGGAGGAAAAATAATAAAAAAGAAAGAAAGAAAGAAAGAAAAAACGAGCCGTGAGTGTGCTATAGACAAAGTTATACATACAAACCGAGTGCAGCTGTTTGTTGTCCAAGCCTGGTTGGGTGGCGTGTATACGATGGCAGGGCATCGAAAAAAACGTGTGACAGCTCAACGGAAGTCTTATAAACAAGGCTGAAAAGCGTCGGAAGCGACTAAAGACGGTGGTGTGGTGCAGCGATGTAGAAAAAGACAGAACTATTTCTAGTCACATCGCGCAGAGGCCAAGAAACACAAGGAAAGAGAGGAGGAGGAGGAGGAGGAATAACACAAAGATGGAGTTTGCCAATTCGTTGGGTATGCTTCGCGCAAACCAGTGAAGAAACACAGGAGAAAACGAATGGAATAGTCCGACACGGACCGAGGTGAAATGTTGTAGTCACACACCGGAATAGTGTAAGAAGGACAAATACGATGAACACGGTTTTGTGCACCGGCATCCTTTCAACATGTGCGCGCGAACGTATTCGTGCATTACCGGATAAATTCCACATGGCACGCTGCATATCTGGCTTAGAATACTGTGGGCAAGCTTGAGCGAGCAAAGAAAGGAGAGGGGAAAAGCGAAAGACGGAGAGCGAGGACGAAAAGAAAGGGGTGAAGAAAGGAGGAAACTAGAAAGAGCATAAGAGCTCATTCAGTAGGCAACGTCGACAAACGCAGCTTTAATAATCTGCAGAAAAACTCCCTAGTCAAATAACGATCCTCAAGATCCCGTTCTTTCTCTACTTTATGCCATCCTCGAAAAGCAATCCCGGAACTCCTTAAGCATCCCTCAAGAGGAGATCTTTCCGGAGGCAGCGCATCTCAACGAGGCATTGAAAACTTAATTACATTATTGAATGAACGAGGAGAATTTAAGAAAAATTGTTTTCCCTCGGGTACGCCAAACGTTTAAAGCCCCCGTGGAGTCCCAGCAGCTCCGAAGGAAAAAATATCTTCTCCGGTAAAGTAAGCTTCGTAGGTGAATAGATTTTTTTAAGATCCTCCCGATTTTATGGGCTCTTCCATGGAACGTATCCAAGGAAACAGAAACTACATAAATCATGTAAGCATATCCAAGTACCACGGGGGAAAAAAGCGAACACATTCCTAATGCATTGCACTGCGAAGGTACCATCTTCAGACAATCATCATTGTCAACGATACTTTATGGAATTTAACGATCCTAGTACTCCATTTGAAAATATCCTTAAAGCCTTACCGAGAGAAAAAAATTAAATGCCAGCACAATATGCCGGCGTCTCCGCTCCACCACATTGGTTCTTCCACATCGGATGATCATACTCATACGGAGGTAAAAGAAGGAACCGAAACAGGAACAACGTGCCAGGCACACGAAGTAACAGCACAAGGGAGCGTGTGTCGAGGCAAACGACTCTGCGATGCCCTCTTCTTTCTCATCTTTCTTCTCATTCTCCTCTCTTCCTTCTCTTCCTCCAGCCTCTGCGACTCGTTGATAACGACTCGCGCGCGTCGTTCATATTTTACACCCTTGACTCATCAATAATTCATGCTCTGAATAATGCAGTACTGTTTCACCCGCGCGCGCTAGCGCGCCTTACTTTATATCGCTATCTCGCGGGTTTGCCGCCTGCGTCGGAAAACTCTTCTCTCTATGTATGTATGGATGTTACGCGCCCATCGTTTCGATTCTCACCGGCGTGGGGCTCGTGCATGATGCCTTGCATGGACAGTAATAGTGCGTCACATTTCATATCTACAGCGATATTCCACTCGTGCTATTGCGCTGCCTATGAAAACCCATGCACCCACTTTCGAAAGAGAATAAGCGGCCAGATTTTTAAATTCCGAAGAGAAATATCCTGTCCGCATTCTCTTGTGACGAACCGCTGATAATGGCGGATCTGAGAAAAGCGGCGCCCCGTGGCTTGAAAGAATTTTAGAACCTCTTCAGAATAAACCCGAAGAAAAAACTTTGAATGTATTCTCAAAGCATTACGAATTTCTAAAACGCAACTGTCCGCAGACTCGTTCTGCGAGACTTTCCGAAATCGCTGAAAAATTGGCGGTGAACAAGCGGCAAGTTCTCCGCGCGGCGAATGAAATACGAAAGTTAGCCGGGAACCAGGGCTCGTAGCTAGTTCTAATAGCAAATAATTGTGTAGTAGAATAAATTCGACGATCCACGAGGGAGTTATCCGTTTAAGGTATCCCCGTTTTTGAGTGTTCCAAATTCACCGGTATTAGCTTTTGGTGAGCAAAGAGAAGAAAGAAAGATCGAGGAAGAGGGCTCGCGATGGTTTGAAACTAGGAAGCATTTTGTCGACACATTTGACAGGAAGTTCGCAGCCTAAATGTCACAGAACGGCCGAGTGCAAGAAGTTCCATAGGAATTCACAGAATAGCTCGTGTCGGTTAGGCACTGCCGCGCTGGTGTTCCACGAGGTGTCTATCTGTGACAAAATGTAGAGGAACATTTGTGAATGCGACACAACGGGGCAAAAGTAGGGCGGGGTGAAAGGTGGAGAAGCTGAAGCACACGGGATAGAAAAGGAAAGGAGTAGATAACAGAGTGTACATAGAAAGGAGCGAACGTGAACGATGCTGACGACGATCATCCGACGCTACTCGCCGAACCCTAATTCAACTCCTGGTGCGAGAGTAAGAGCTAGCGTGTTCCCCGTCAAATTAGGTAAGGCAACGCCGCTCCAGCTGCTGATCCTCCAGGGATCTCGAGGTGTTCACGCTCCACCGCCTCCAGACTGTCCCTCCGGACGATAAGTAGCTGTGGCATTGTTCGTGGTATTCGCGGGACGATACCACCGTGCACCTTTCCTCTCTTCTTATGGATCTATCGTGTGTCGTCTATCGTGCATTTGAGTGTCAGTGTATCCGTGTATTTTCAGTAATCCTGAATAAAATCGAGTACACGTGGATGAGGATCCGATTATATTGCGCGATCTGCCCACAAAGCATCCGGAAAGAGCAGCAAATATCTCGAGAATGGAATGAAAGATATTGTGCAGAGCTTGCCTTTGAAAAGCAGTTTTATTGACGCGTGGTTGAGCAAAAACATTGCGGTGAGTCGAGTTGGCTCAACGGTAGCTTTGCTCCCTCCTATTTTGCTCATGTACTTTCAATCCTTTGTAATTATATCATGCCAATGTTGCCAAAGCCAGAATGACACAATTGCACAGTTTTCGGTGCCAGGGCACCGGAGGTCTTTATTTATATCCTTAGAAAACACAGGGATGAATCCTTTTAGCTGGATTAACCGATCGGGGCTCAAGGTTGCAACAATAAAGAACGAACGTGAAGGGAATTGTGCTTGTGTAGGAGTAGAAATTAGCTTATATTTTGTCCAATAGTATTTTCCTCAAAGCCCGAAAAGATTGGAAACTTGGGTATTTTCAAGGAAACACATTTAACGAATGTGTTGATCTTGAAATAAATGGAAGCGGAGGACAGGAGGTTTTTTCAAAGCGAATGGAAAAAGGGGGGCAAGGAATGCAATAGAGACAAAGAGTTTTCCTGGGGAGGGTTAACTCTTTGTAGGTATTCGAGACACTTAATTCTCCGTATCACAACGCTTCTTCCTTTTCCCTCCTTTCTTTGCTGCCCCCGTTCCTCCTGCCTCAATATGCCGTTGGATTCGTCTAGGAAGATAGCCTGGTCGTAGCATGGTTTCCAGGCGGGTGGCGCGCACGTTCCGCAATGTGTTTGCCACGTCGTATCAGCGGAGGGGTCTCGTAATTGGTATGGTAGCAGTCCGGCACAAACGAAAATGAAGGAAATAAAGCAAGCCGAGACAACAGCGGAAGAAAAAAAATGCAAAAAGACATGAAAATAAAATAAATAAATAGGCGAACGAAGAGAAAATGGTGTTCGAAAGTTCATCCGAACGAATGAGAATAAAGGCACTGCGAAGGCGAGCACGAACGTGCTGGATGCCGTCGGTATGGGGGGACGAAGAAATCGAGAATGCGAAAAATAACGGTGGACTTGGATGCACGGCATACCCAGCCGAGAACGCGATCGCTGCGAGCAAAGGCGCCGAGTGTTTTGCTTCGTCGCATCAATATACACTCTCAGAATACGTTTCGATAAAGATTCCCGCTCATTCCAATGGAGAAGCTCGAAGAAAACTATGAAAATGCCGCCTCGATCGAAACTGAAGATTCGACGACATCGAGAGAGAATAAATAAGTAAAGCTTGACCGTGACAAAGGGACAAAAGGTCAGAAATAAGAACGTAAAAAAGAAACAGGACGACGCGAAAATCGTCCCAATCGCATAGTACTGAGGGTGGATGGACAAGCTGTGAACATCAGTAGGATGACAGTGGGACACGACGAAGAGACAAAAGCGATGGGTCGCTTGGACTCGTAGACTCGGATCCCTACGGAACATTCCAGTGCCAATTCCGTCACTCAAGCTATCTAACCGACGTTTTCTACACGGAGAAAACGGATTTGTTTTGTATAGTGAGGAATATATTATTTTTCAAGAATTTTAAAAGTATTTAGGCACCGATTACAAACGGCATAATATTTTTTGAATTTTCCAATTTTTCATCCCTTCTTCAATTCTAAACAGCTTTATGTGCACAGCAAAAAGTGATGCACGTGTTAGAACTATATTTCGTTTTGTTTTCGAGTGTTATTTATCGTGTCAGACTAGCACTTACTGATAAGTGGAAATGTATTGTAAATCACAAATTTGGACTGTCAGCATAGTAAATTATATGATAAATACACGAATATAGACCGAATACGTGTGACATTTTACCATACGTATCGTTTTTTTTCAGGGTTGCCCGAGCATACTTTACAATATAAACATTTGAAATGACTGAAAAGATTTTTTACTATGCTTATAGAGAAAAACGCTCTTAAGTCTTTTGAATAAAAGGGATGAGTATTGGTCTTTTTATTATGGTGGATAGAAAAATTGCTATAACTGCTCTTCTAAATAATGCTGCAACCCAGTTATATACTGTCCCCGAAATACTATATTCTTAGTACTTTCCTCTAGAATTTTCGGCCTCGTTTTCTCCGTGTACAAGTTTATTCGGTTCTCATTCGATTTTGGAGCAGATTGCCATGGGACGAAGTAGTCATGGTCCTGATCCTGAACATCTCATAATTATAAATTTTTGTTGATCGAACTGGACGACACGCGGAGGTAATAAACGTTTTCATTTCTATTTAAACTTGAGTTTAAAGAGGTGAAAATGGTATTCCAATCACGTTGACGGGATGTGAAAACTTGTGATCTCTACTGGTGCCAAGGACGACTTAAGAATGCGATTTTATTTGGCCCGAAACGCCCCATATGTATTCCATCGGACACAGGAGCGAGCGAGCGCGTGTTTTATGGTATGGTGAAAAAGGGGACGAGGGCATTGCGGAGTTTATTCGCCGCACCCAATCAACGTGAAAACCGACGAAAACTCGTTGTTTTTTTCTCTTCTTTAGCCCCTGCGGCAGTGTTCGGGCAGCCGCGAATCTGCTCCGGTGAAGCAGACACGGCTTTAGCCTCGGACCCTTCTCCCACTCCCACGATTCTTGTGCTTTACGTGCAGGTATCACACTTGTCACGTACGCGGAGGTGCGGATTCACGTACACGAGAATGTCTTATCCCTCCGTGGGAAGAGCATCGCGTATATATCGAGTGCTGGCAATAAAATGGGCGGGAGCTCTACCGAATGGTGGAGCTCTTTTGTTTCTCGTGATGCAGGTTGCGCCCTTCTCTTACGCAGTATTAGACATGTGTACTCGGATAGACGGAACAGAAAAGCAAAGAAGAGAGGAATAGCATCACTGGCACTTTACACGCACGAACGCACGAGGCATGATCGAAAACTCAGACGTAGCACACTGGAATGAACACAGGCAATTCATTCCCTAACACTCGCAGGAGAGACTGCCTTGGAAAAAAGTAGAGGAAAAATGCAGGATAAAAGGAGAGTTGGAATAAAACAAGTGAAACGAACGAGAATCATCCGAAAATCCGGATTGACGCTTCCTTCTTAGCCTTCCCTATTGAATTTGTACATGGCTTAGTCCACGCAACCGGATTATCTATTCGATGCCACTAAAAAGACCCTCGCAGGCGACAGATGGTACGAACTCTATACCAGAGTCGATTAAGCTATTCCTTTCGCGAACCCGAATATTCTACAAATAACTGATTTTTAATTACAGTTAAGTAAAAGTGCTTGGGAATGGATTGGTTAAATCTCAGGTCAGGTTATCGCACATTTAATGAAGAACTGAAGCTTCAAAAATCGTTAAATTCATACGGGAGCTTATGGAGGTTCCATCACCACTACATTTCTATTCAATAATTCATGTACTAAATAATTCTAAATTCCTGATACAAACTGATACAAGCAGATAGGAAAAAATGTAAGGAATTCATAGGGATGATAAAAATAAAGGGTTGCCGAATCCTTAAAAGAGATACGAACGATAGAAGTTGGAAAAATTGCAGAAGCAGAAGCTTTTCCTATATAACCGCGACTTCTCAGAGGTTAGGAATAAGTCCGAATTTCGAGTGCCCCAATGTGCGCTACCAAAAAATACGCTCATGCGAAAGGAATACCTTAAGCAGACGTTCGACCCTCGTCCATCAAACAGAAACGCCCTGAGATAGCGTAGCCAAAGAACTTGCAATTTTCGCACTCCTTCAGTAGGTACTTGCCGAGCAATATCAAATATGATATAACAAGATCAGATGAAAGCTCTTGAAAGATAAAATCTTGTTGGAGCTTCGGCCAGGTTAGGATGCCTAAAGAGAACAATATGTTGGCTTTTTTCGTTTATTCTCTGTTCAGTATCTCCCGATTTACTGCTATATTCACGCGATTTTGGTTTTTCTTCGCAATTTTCCTTCACTCGCCTGTAACGGTTATACGTGTCCCGAACTCCACAAGCCCTAGGGATCCGGCGCTCCGCTATCCGCCTCTCTCCTGACCGTGCCACTGGGAAGCGGATGTTAGACGAAGAAAAATGACAGCGGAGCGTGCAGCAAAGAAAGCGAAGAAGAGAAGCTGGAGAGAAGCTTACGAGCGACGTCACAGAGAGGAACGAGAAGGAAAGACAAGTAAAGCAAGCCACGCTACCAACAGCCAGCAGGGACCGGGAGTTTGTTTTTCCAGCAAATTCCAGTTGTCGGGTCTGATTCCCCGGCGGGCCAGATATAGATGCTCTATATATACCCATCCAGAGCTACTTCAGTCGACCAACGACCACTAAACTGCCTCCCGTTGCTGTGCTCCCTTCGCACAACGATGTTGGCTCTTCTCGTCCTACTCACTCGTTCGCTGCTCGCTCTCACACAACTGCGCACCTTCTCTGCCGTAGAGGAAGCCTCGCTCCAGAAGGAAGCTGGACCTACGTGTACGGGCAATTTCAATGAACATCCGTCGCACTCACTGCTAATTCGATCCGCCACTGTAGCTCCATAATATGCTCGTACGAAACGACACGAGACTACCTAACGGAGTCCAACCCCAAAAGCCTCCGAATGGGAGCGTCCTACTTGTTTCACTGTGTTTCGTTGTGTGTTCGCACAAAAAAGTTTGACCATTTAAACTTTTACTGCGTAAACGAGCTATCTTGCAGGTATGGGTTAGTGCAAACGCATTTAGGCTTTTGTTCTCAATTACGTAAGCTACAAATTTTTTCATGGTGGCGCAACATCTTTCGCATGGGCTTTCACGAATTAGAGAAGAGTCATGGGAGCAGCGTATGCTGCCGTGGCTGCTTTAACAGCCTTGTCATTCAGCTGACATGAGCGAGTCGTACATGAAACTTCGGCTTTGACGATACGAACTTCTGTTGATGGAAACTGACGATGAGCCTTCGCGATCACTCGGTCTACCGCTCCATAACCGAACGAAGGAGGTACCGCGTAAACAACGAATGTTCGATCGTCAAGTTGTCAAGATGAACGAGTCCTCGCCTTAGGCAAAACTGCCTCTTCCACCGACTGGATAGAGAACAATTCCCTTTCTTTTGCTTTTAGTGCACACACGTTTCCCCCAGTCCCCGGAGCATTGAGGTGGCTGATTCGCAGTGCTGTGCGCCTCGTCCATGGGAATTGCGCGAATGAATTATTCATTTGAAGCTGTGTGTGCGACGGAGGGAAAAACAACGACGATCGGCCAGCCTGCGGTGCGGTCCCGAATGGCACCACGTGCGCTTGACACATTGTCACGGATTGGCTAGATCGATCTTCATCAAATTGATAGACATTGAATTTCGGAGCTCGGGATCCAATAGATAAACCAATCGACTATTCCTTCCAGTTCTTTCTCAAATTTAAAGAAACTTTTAACAACGATCTCCCTTCCCGATGATGGCCCAGCTCCATGGATCCCTTAACCGGTGTGGCGAGAGTAAACGAGTTATGAGGATGAAACAAGGAAGGGACGTTTGCCCAGAAAATAACGACAGGGAAAGAGACACGCGTTTCTCTATTTTCTTCCGTCTTCCCCTCCCCCCCCCCCTTACTCTCTGTTCTCTCTTTCTCTCGTATCGAAACTAATTTCGCACTTCCATCGTTCATCCTATCGTCGACATGTCGGACTCTCGGTAATTGCGAGGCGTGCGAGGGAAAGTGTTGCCGCGAAGGGGGAAAAGAAAGAAGGTTACAGCAGGGAAAAGCTGTGCGAGCCTGGGACGAAAGGAAAAGAGGAAAAAAGGAGGGAGAGAAAAGAAAATCCGTTTACAAGCATTGCGCACGGACGCCGTGACTGAAACTCACTCGGTATACAGTTGAACGGACTAGACACGGCTGGTGTGTCCCGTGGCATTACGGTTAGACCTTGGGTATTGCGGTGGTGGCACACACTACATCTACTATATCCACTATGCGGGACCGGAGAAAAGCCTCGTGGGTCAAGAGGGTCGCACCAGTGTACGGGGTCGTTCGGGATAACGTTCGCCGTACCTAGCACTTCTCCCGTGGGAATCCGCCATCATCACCATCGCACGATCGGATAAAGGAGGAATGAGGGACCGACTACATCTTCTTCCATCCGATCCTTATTTCTCTGTCTATTCTGCTAACTTCACTATTCTCTACCTACAATCTCACTTACAATACGCGTTTTCCTCAAGACAATATAATAATTACGATAAAAGTTGGGAAACTAAAGGGAACTTGGTACTTCGGGGTTTCAGGGCTTGGAAAAATACTTTATAGTGATGAATTTGTAAAATTCGACGACGTGTCCTTTTCTCTATTCAGAACCCTCAAGCGCGTTGACGAACAGAATAACTGAAAAAATAATACATGGGAAATGAAACTTTCGTCGTGGATGTGTTTGATACTTATAGTGAATGAAGTTTTAATTAGATGAACAAGATTCAGGAACAGCAAGCTGGGAATTCCCATCTAGTGAAATGTGGGAAGGGCAACGAAATGGGAATATTGAAAATCGCCTACGCTGCGAATGACACTCGTGGAAATTAGTCGGTCAATTCGAGAGATTCTCGATATTGGAGTTTCCAATCTATACGTATAGACTCGTTTTAAAGGCGTCCCATTTTTTATTTTTACTCATTTATTTTCCCAGCTCTTACTTCGTGGCGAAGGGAGCCTAGCATTCGTGGAAAAATAATGTATATAGCGAGGGTGCTTAAAATACTGCAAATGACTGGAATGACAAGTGAAAGAAAGCGATTGGAAAATCCTCCGCTAAAGAATTTGCGCGGAACAAGCATGAAGTATAGCAAGAAAAAAAAATCTTGCCAGAGAAATTAGTACATACATTTCTACAAATGTAGCCTTCCGCTGGGGAGTAAAGCTGAAAAATCAATGAGGTGAGTCTCAATAGAATTAGCAACAACGAAGATAGGAATGAGCTGGGTTTTTGTCGCTATTCTTGAAAAAGCTGTCTGCCCAATTTGGAATGACAAAAAACGCACCGATAAACGACACTCTCCAGACACTTATCGCGTTACGTCGCTCCCTTAATTACTTTCTTCCATCCGCTCTCCAGTTGCCAATATTCTGCTTTTTATAGCTCCCCGTACAAATGTTTTTGTCATCTCGCATGTCAGATGAAAATAAAGGTTGACATGCCTAAGAAAAACCGTAAGAACCTTAAGGCCTCCCGACCGGTTAATTGGCATTAATCGAGTCAGATCGCTAGCGTCTTCTTCGTGCAGTCTGCAATTGAATTTGTGTCACGTGGATCCAAAGATACATCGAGAAGCCCGGCAGATTCTCGGTACAAAATTGGCTCATGATTTTGTCAACTTACGGAGCTCAGGCTTGGTGATTTATAATGATCACGAAAATCTGCGATTCGATGAATGCGAAAACTCATGATCTTGAGCCTAGCAGAAATTTGGAAACCACTCGGTTTCCATCGCTCGCTGCAGTGCTGATGTTAGAACATAGGAAAGGGTCTTTATATACCGTACAAATATGGACACTGGGGCCATGAAAATCTTGCGATTTGCAACGATCACAAAATCTTCTCATCACCTTCGTTCATGCTCTCCGTCCAAGATTCGCGACAGGATAAAATGTTTCGAGAAACTTTTGGAGTATTAGAGCGTTATCCTGGAAGATGTTTAGCCCCGGATAACTGAATATAGCAGCTCGTTGAAAGACACGCAATAAAGCGCAACTTTGATTCATAGGTGAAGCGAAGGATCTCATCTCCTCAGCCTAATGCACTCTATATACACAGCACGGACGTATAAACGTGTAAACAGAGAAAGAAAGAATATATATAGGGAGGATAGTATGGAGGAATGGTACGTATCGGTACAACACAGGAGAAGCCGGTGGAGAGAGACTATCCGGTAGCAGAAGCAGGAAAACGTGACCCGGCATTAAGTGGCATATAAAATATTGCGCCCATGTAAATAGCCATCGTAAAATTCAGAACCCCTTTGGGTGAATGTTGCCCTCGGCATGCCAGGCCACGGTCGGAAACCTCCTCGCCATATCCGCCGAGATCTTTGCCCTGTAAATTCGTATTCAATACTCTTCACACGAAGCTTTCTTAAAGGTGGAAAAATATAAGGCTTGCGGAGGATAGAGAACGATCTTGGCGACTGGCTGAGTTAGGGGCAAACAATCCCGAGCGTATGTGCCCGAACGTAAACTTATGTGAGACTTTTATACCCACTGAATCACTCCCCACGAGCGCATACCCTCTTTCCATGTAAATACAGACGGATACTTTTGGTACACCCTTTAGATATTTGCTTGGAGCCGCTGGAATTGTACGCCAAACCTTCTCTCTCTTTCTCTCTCTCTCTCTCTCTGCTACTCGTTGTTTTCACCGTTTTACTTATTTGTTCTCCGTGCACGCTCGCGACTCGCTCTCTCTCCTCCCGTCTCGCTTTTACAGCCATACGAACATCATGTCAGACAGGTTAAGATACACGGATGCGGATACAGGATTCTGCATCTTGCCGAGACGACGTAGGACGAATTCGATGAAACAAGTGCTCGCTCACGTGAATTTGAATACAAAACAGCCAAGAGCCCTGATTTCGTAGGAGGAATACTCGTTCAGAGACCTCGCTCACTATTGTGGTAGCGTATTCTCAACTTTTTTTATTCTCCATATGAATTTATCGGAGGGCCAACTGTTCGATGCAACAGAACAAACCCTCAATGCAAAGACAAGTTTTCAGAATTTTCTGTGCTCGCCCTGGATGTCCATTATTGCCTTTTCCCTTAGAGATCTTCGCAGTTGAATTGTGAAGTAACTTTAAGGTAAGTCACGAATCAGGCCTATCGTTTTCGAACGTTGTTCATGAGACCATCGACAAAGAGTGCGCCAATTCGTCTGCAGAGATCGAACTGTAAAATGCTTTTTGATATTTACAAAGTCTGCTGCCATTCAACAATGTTATTCAATTCAAAAAGAGTGGAAATCATCACGAACTCCACGGGTGGTCAAAAACATTTCGCGACGACCATGTTTGCACTGCTATCACTGAAGACCATTGTTAACGATATTTGGGAATATCGGATTTTTCATGTTCCCAGGAATTCGCTTTGTACCAGAATTCTGTTGAAATAATATTCTCGGCAAAATGGAAAAAGCGTGGCTGCGAATTTCAAAAGCTTGCTCGTAGGATCGTATTCGACGAACTCGACACGAATATTAATTGAAATTGAAAATGACTTCAGTGCGGACTGATATTTCGTGGAGATGTACAATTCTGAAGTACTGACACTCGGTCCGTTATTGAATTAGAATTTGAAATGCACCTCGTTATCTCGATTCGATACGTACGAGCTTTTGGAGCATCTCAAACTTCCGTAACAACGTGAAGAATAAATTCTTTCAAAAATTACTAAACTTTCAAAGATTTTTAAATTCTTTGTTTTTTTGTGAATGTGTGTTTCAGTGACGGGCTTGGGTCCAGACTTCCTTTACCCTTTGGAGAACGTAACGATCCCACAGGGTCGTGACGCGACGTTCACATGCGTGGTGAACCATCTCGGTGGATACCGGGTGAGTCCTTCCTCCTACGCGAGTGGAGATCACAGTGGCGCCAAGGCCCGGGTAAATATCTTACCATTTTGTGTCCGCCTGCACTGGACCCACTTAATAACTACTACTGCACTTCTGCCGCGTGCCTGCACTCACCAGCTCTCTGCATTAATGCACCAACGTTGCTATGAGAATCATCACCCTCACAGACAAAAAAACGAGAAAAAACAACCAAAAAATAATCAAATCACCTGGACGCACGCCCTTTTTAGGGCCCTTCGTATGCTCGCCTGAAACTTATCTAGTCGGACGAATTCTTCCTTACGAATTCTGACGCCAGAGGGAAAATTGTTGTTTTCTGGATCGATCGTCATTTTGAAAAATGTATTTTTTCATTTTCCTTTATCCTGTTGAGGAGGATCATTTGGTATTCAGTAAATCAGAGAGGAAAAACAACTAGCCTGGTCTGCGAGCTGAGTTTGACAACGCCATGACCCCTTGACCCGTACACCAAACCTCCGAACAATCAGCATGTTCTTCGAGACAGATTTATATTCATGCTGAACTTCGTGAGAATCAAAATAACTTCGATTCGGTTTTCAATTACGTCTTCAACAATTCCGGAAATTCTTTTCAATACTTGGCATCGTATATTTATCAACTTTTTTCCAATAGATTACTTGAACTGATCATTACATCCAAATTTAATAATCAATCTCATTTTTTTTTTAATTTTTCAACCAGATGAACCTCCTTAACAGACTTCACGAGTGCTAATGCTTTCGTGATTCTTCAGTTACAAATTCCATTCAATAATTTATGCATCCGCCCCATTATTGATGGAAGTAATTCGACACACAATAACGTTACTTTTATTGAATTTTATTTCCGTTGCTGCTTTCTTTTCACAAAGTAAATCAGTGATTGCGGGACGTGGAAAAATCCAGACCATTTTCCCCCGAGCAGCCAGACTCTTGATAGCGCGCATCTTATCGTCATCGCAAAAACTATACCTTGATAATCTGCCTGGGCCTACTGAGAGCACGCAGCACGTTATGGAATTGGTGCACTGGAAATTGTGACTGCCTGACTATACGAACCCCAAAAGTCCTATTCTGGGACGATTCCAACCACCAATTTGGAATTTTGTGTTTTAATTTTATTTTATTTTTTTTTTTTTATTTAATCAACCTTGAGTCTCAAGGTTTTGTATTTCATTTCAAAATGAACACGAGAAAACAGTGTTTTCGTTCGAATTTGTTGTCTCATTTTTCTCATCAATCAATTTTTCGTTCACATTCGAGTTAACGTTTAACGGTTCTCACGATGTACCCAAATACAACGTTACTGATGTATATATATATATATAAATCCAAAACAAGGAAGCACGCAGCACGATGCACTGACTGGAAAACATGCAGAAAAAAGATGATCATTCAATTTGTTGGCCTGTTTTTTTTTTTTCTTGTTTTTATTACTCCCGCCCACGGTTAAACGAAAATAAATTAAAAACAGTTACCCATAAACTATACGCAATGCTTTTGCTAATGAAGTGAATAAAAAAATCTTCTAAATGTGACGAAACCTTCGATAGAAACATTTGAAAATGAATTTTCGTCTCGCATTTCAAATGCTACCAGTAATCATTGAAGCATTTTTAAAAATAGTACACCTGAGGGCACTATTCTGTTTATAGTATTGGAATTTTGAACTCGTCATGCAATGATAAGCCTCCAGAGACAGCGAGATAGAGAGAGAGAGAGCAAGGGAAAAGAGAGCAAAAGAGGAGGCTCGGTCTGAAATTAACTTTCGTCGAAGTAACATTGAAATCACGTGATCAGACAAACACGTAGAGGGACAGATAGCAGCAAAACAGAGAAGGCAAACGGAATTGGCCAACAACCTATAGCATGGTGTTTAATTTAGCTTTGTCCGCGATGTTGAAGTAATGAACTGGCGCTCATGGCGATGATAAAATTTTCGCATGAATGTCGAGATCCAGAGGCTTTTAGTAGTGCGATTTTGAAGGCACTGAAATTTGGTTATTTTTTATGGTAAACTGAAATGGGCTATCGGAATACTTGGAACAAACACGTGAAACAATGTTTAGAATATGCACATGTGTAAATAGAATCCATCCAGCTCGATTTGATTAACGATGGATTACAGCCACCTTGAGGGATGGTTTTCAATCAGCTGTAAATGATAAATTAAACTGTACCAATGAAACAGTTGTGGCTATTGATATATTACTCGGATTATCCAATGAAACTCGTTGGATTAATTCATCGCAATGAATCATTTGTTCCCAGCGTTTGTTGATTAATTTCCTTTGAGCGGTGAATTCGTATCGAAGAACCATGCAATTTACACCTGCAAATTTCGACGAGAGTCTGCAATTGGTGGAAATTTCTATGGATATCAAGAGAGAAATCAAGAAATAATGAAATTTGAAATGTGTTTTTCTATCATAAAACTTCGGAGCTTATGGGGTTAAAAAGAAAACAAATTCATTATCGAACCCACAAGGAGCTCGAGAGTTGGAATCAGAAATCCAAGATCATCGTCATGGCCAGGATCGAATGCCAGAAAACACACTGAGAAAAAAAAATTGTTGATTCAATAGCAATTGATGTTATTGGAAGAATTTTCTTCGTTTAACTGCAATGTTTTCGGAGTAAATGAATCTGCAGTTTTATCCGAAACTATTTTTTTTCGTTCAAGGGGGGTCCTGCTTTTGAAAATCAAATAAATCGATTGTTTTCCCGAATGATTTAAGGATAGGCGGAAATAACTCAACATAGCGAACTTTTTGGTATAGTTTCAAGGATATTTAAAAAGTACGAAAGCATTTTTTTAATGCGAGAAATATTAATTTGTACATGGTTTATGCGCACGGTCTGATTGTCGAAATTTCTCAGCTATAAAAACCCGAAATGTAAATATATACGATCTATATGGAAAAATATAGAATTTCGCAATTTTTTCGGGTTTTTATAGGTTCGTATGGAAGAAAAATATATGAAAATGTAAAAAAAATTGAAATTTTTGTTGCAGACAATAATTACAACCTCCGTATTGTGTGCGCACAGCTGAGAAATTTCGACAATCAGACTTTGCTCATAAACCATGTACAAATTGGTATTTCTCGCATTAAGAAAATGCTTTTGAACTTTTTAAATATCTTCGGAACAATCAATTTTTTTTTTTTTACTTTCTCAAGCAGAACCCCCCCTTAATCGTGTTTAGCCTTGTATGATGACCATATATTTCATTGGCACCCCGTAATGCCACATTTCGTTGTTCCAATGACTATTTTTTCTCAGTGCACAAACATACTAAGTAATGAATAAAAATCCTAATGATAATGTCGGCAGCGGAATTTTTATCGTCATTCACCAGCACCTAAATACACATAAAAGACGCACATAAAAATACACATAAGTGAATGTTTTTGCGTAGAGTACACGACGAATAGATTCTGACAAACCGAAAGAAATCGAACGAAGAATGGAAGAGAAGAGGAAAAAATGATATCTCGCCGTAATTTACTGGGTGTAGCGCACTGAACGTTTGCGTAACTGTGTGTGTGTGTGTGTGCATGTATGCTATCATCGGACACGAAAAGGCAGGTGAACAAATAATGTTGAAAATGTAGAAAACGTTTTGGGAGAAGCGCGCTAAGGTTTCGGGTGATTGACGTTTTGAGGAAAAATTCGATTTCCGTTTTCGCAAGATTCCTCGTTTTATCATGTTCCGCGAGCGAAGATAAAGTTTCCTTCGAGGCTTCGATTCCACTTGTCAAACAGTGCGTGCTCGATCGATCCTCCTCTCTCTAGCTCTCTCGCTCTTTCCGGCTCTCTTTCACTCTTTTCTGAGGAGATCGAATCTGGTTTCTTGCTGGCTAGTGATTCGGTAAAAAAAAACCTTCGACCTCTCACAATTCTTTCCATCCGTTGTCCAATTCTCATTATTCATAGAACTCTTAGAAAGTGAAAAGTCCCGATGAGACAACCGTCAAAGTCCATTTTCCTAACTACTTTTTTATGGCCTCAAAAATGATGAGCATCAAAAATGGAACATCTTTTCGAAGCCCGAAGTACTCCTGTGTTTGGGCTCCTTTTTTTCAACTTTTTTACGAGCTATCGTATACACGAGGTAACAATATATCGCTCAAAACTCGTAAACGTGTGAAAATTCACTGTCTCGCCGTACGTAAATATAGCACGAGAATTTCTCCCGGAGAGTTTGGAGAGTTAAAAAATTTATAAGAGAACCGCGCGTGTGTAACGCCTCGAAACTCTGTCGCAAGCGTACACGCGATACACCGGGGGTAGCTCACGCTTCCGGGGGAAAAAGTTACGAAAAGCGACCTCCCGCGGACGCGCTCCAGTCCCCAGGAAAAAAATATATGCTAGATAAAAAATATAAAGAAGACACGTCGAGGCAGCGTCTCGCCGATTTCCTTCTTGTATGCGTCCTCAAAAGCCTTTTTAAGCATTCGGGAGACGCGACCGCCGCCAATGCCACGCAACTGTGACGGTGAAAAAGTTTCAATCCTTTTTTTACCTCGTCTGCTTCTCGTGTATCGTGTGTACCAGGTACTGAAAAAGAGTAGGCCAAAAAAAATCCTTGAAATTTTCAACGACGAAAAGCAATCATTTGACACTTTCAGAGAAAACTGTCTCGTGACGCTGCTGCTCCATATAGTTTTTGACGTAATTATAAAATGATCCCCGAACACTCGCATCGAGAGCAACAATTAAATTAACGAATTTCACATTAATCTAAAAAAAACGTGATACAATCCTTCGATTCGCATCTTCAATTCAGAAATTACAGTTATATTTCAATCGATAAAATCAAATATTCTCAAGCTCATTATTCGTCAATTTTCATCATCGCTGCACATATTTGAACCGTTCGTTCGGACGCAATAATCCTGCGAGAAAACTCATGCACCAAATCAATTCTTCGAGAGTTGACAAAAAAACTTCAACCTCCGTCCAACTCTCGACCCAGACGATGCAGCCTGGCACATATGATACATAATTAGTTTACGAGTTAACAACGAAAAGTAGGTTAACATTCCGAAACACATTTGGGACGAAACGGGCAGGCATCGTGCGGAAAGTTGCACTTTACAATTGCACTCTCGCCGCAATGCCCTGGAGACTGAGGGAGAAGGTGATCCTCCAAATAGAATTCCATTTTCTCTTTTAATTTGCCCTCCCCACGGATGGACCTCGTGCGAACAATTATTTCGATGAAATAATTACGAGCGTTATTTAATCGTAGCAGTCTTACTAACGATATTTCTTCCCATTCGCAACCATTATTATTACCGTGTGAAGAATCTATTATTTTTGTTGAATAAACATATCCAAAGTGAGAGTAAAATTATTGCTGGTGGGAGAGAATAATTAAAAAAGTTGGTGAAAGATCAATCAGCTAATTGTTCTGTTCTTCTGCGATTGCACAGTCTATTTTCAACCATTCTTCCAGCTGTGAATTTAAAACAAGAACAGCGAAACGTGCAGTGAGAAAAATGCAGTGAAAATAACACAGAAAACGGTGCGATTCTATGGCAGCGAATGAAGAATAACTCACGTGATTTTGGGCATCGATTGAAAAAACAAAAACAAAAGTTACCCCACTCCACTACAAAATAGGACTAGAAGTATTGGTTAAAAATGTGTGAACGTTGGTAAAAAATTGAAAATAATATCGTATCGTTCAAAGAACGACGTTAAGTCACCTAGAAACTAAAATAAGCGTAAATCGATACTGATTACCGGGGCATGCCGAGGGATGCATGAGTTTTGAATAATACCAGAGCGACATATTATTTTAGGGTTGCATGAGCATGACTATAAAAGTAAAAAAGTACTTTGCGTTGGTTTTAATTGGTGAAACGAAAGCTGACCGTTTGTTAAACGAGCAAAATAAAAGATCAACAAAACGAGATAGAAAAGCTTGAAAGTATAAGGAAAAAATTGGACACTTTGGGACCACTGAACTATTCGCTGTCATGAAATCCCGACTAGCGCTTGTAAAATGACGTATCGACGAGAGAGAGAGAGAGAAAGAGCTCTTCGAATAAGTGATAAAATTAGGTGTCGATGAATAAATCGATTTCGTTGTTGGAAGAAGCATCTCGTTCCAATGTGGTAGAATCATCGATGGGAGGAAAAAATGTTTTATTGTCATCGACGAATGGAGGAAGTGGGCGCAGCGCGGAGGTTCACACTCGGTTTCCCAATTTTTCAATTAGCACACGCGTATTCGTAAATTCAACGAGAATTCGGTTAGCCATTCAGTCTCACGCTCGTTCATGGATACTTGCGATATATCGTTAGTATTTTATGTGTGCATATTTTTCCCACGTGTGTGTGTGTGTGTGTGTGTGTTGTGCGTGACTGTAGGTGCGCGAGTGCCTGTATATCTTTGTGCATCCTCGTCACTCGAGAATTGAATATCCGATCGTTAATCGCGTATAACGTTCGTGTATAGCCAACAACTGAGCTGCTCACGCAGAGATATACAAGCTTCCCAACAAAATGATTCGCGTTGTTAAACACTCGCGATAAAGCACCGAAAAAAATGAAATAAAAGCCCAAAGCTCGATTGCTTTCATCAAAAACTGCGCGGAGTACTGGGGCGTGTAAACCGGTATAAAGGGCATCCCCGAGACTCCGATACACATCATTTTTTATCTCCCTTTCTCTCTCTCTCTCTCTCTCTCTCTGTTTCTTTTATCCATTTGTACCACAAATACCAACAATTTTATATCGGTTGAACTGTGACTGTAACACACGAAAATATATAAATCCCGGAACAGAATAATTTGAACGTGAAGCCACGTACAAGCGGAAGTGCGTTTCAGTGTTTTGTCCACGACGTGTATATGTATACGCGTGAAATATAGGCATGTTTGTATATCCACGTGGGCGCGTATACGTCGAAGTACATACAAATATATGTAAACTAATATTCGGTGCACTGTACGTTGAACGGGATACACGTTGTTCTGGAATCGAGTAAATTTCAAAAATGAAACGATACTTTCTCATTTTCACGTATTGTAGTCGATAGATGAGAGAATTTTTTTTCTCCGCAACTGTGCATACACACGGGCCACGTAAATTCAATTTGAAAAGCACGTTGAACAAGTTTATTCTTGTGCGATTTTTCCATATTCATTTACATCTCGATACATTTTTTCAATGTCACGATATTATTATTATTATTATTATTGCATTGTATTCGTGAATATTATTCAATCGTTTATTCGAAAAGAGATGCGAAAAATGGGTTTTAAACGAGAATCCTATAGTTTTGGCTCAACAAGCTGCAATCAATAGAGCTTAGTGTGCTGTGCGGGTAGTCGCGAAATGTGACATCATTCCGAAACTGATCAAGTCCCAGCGGGGCTTTGCCGAGCTGACTATGACGCGTTTGATCCTAAGTTTGAGTGAAGTTATACACGGGCGTGCATGCACTCGCAACATTTTGTAACTGATACCTGCAAAATATGTAATGTCAAGGAATGGACGTCTTGGTTACGTCAAATTGACTACACGAATAATGCGAATTCACATTTGTAGAAATACCAATACGACGTGTGTACGTATGAGAGTATGGTAGAAAAACAGTCAGTACCGAGGTGGAAAGAGACAGGAGGATTGAAAATGGAACAGGGAAACAAGAAAAGAGGGAGAGAGAGAGGAAGAAAAGGACGGAAGCTGAGGCAGGAAGAAGAAAAAAGAAAGCGCAACTCCGGGAAAGGGAGAGAAGCGGGGAGGGGGTGAAAAACTTTTAATTAGCGAGTTTATCCATTTATCTGCATACCGGTGTGGAATGAAAGAAGCATCCATTGGACAGCTGTAGAAAAGTCTGTAATATGTTCGTATATATGTTTTCCAATGTCTGGCACACAACTCGTGGCTTGTTCTGAGCGGATAGTTGGAAAAAAAGTCGAAAAAAGTAAGGGGCAACGCGGTGGAAGACACGTGAGTGTGTTCGGATGCCGAATGAAATATAACAAAACAAAAATAGAGTGAGGGAAGAAAAGTGGGGGGGGGGGGGGGAGGGAGGGGGATGGGAAAAGATAAAAATTTCTCGTAGAAAAGATAAAAATATGACAAATAATAAAAATGAAAGGGGTGACAGGATGTTCAGGTTTGGAATAGCATTGGAAGCCGGTATATGCCCAAATATACATACTTATATGTATATGTGCGTGTAGACGATGCGGCTCGGACGTGTGGTAGAGTGAAATAAACGAGGTAGAGACCGGGACGCCCGCACGATCCTCACAATGCGCAACAATAGAGAGCACCAAAACCGTTTGCATATGAAAGAGCCCCGCGAATAGGAAGGGGCCAAAGAGGGTCGAGGAAAGGTGGGGCGCACGAAAAAAAGGTAGGTTACCCAAAGAGATAGGTTACGCGTATATAGATCATATAACATTATAGATGACGAGAGAAAATAAGAGAAGGAAGGAGGAGAACGTGCACGAGAGAGGGCTTTCAAAAGGCAGAGGGCGATATAAGTGAGTTTGAAATTTTCTCCCGAAAAATGAGTAGATAAAGGATAGAAAGAGGGCTACGTCAGGCGTGCTATACAAAAGATTCCTTTGTCATTTGGTATACCATAAATGCAGTCATTTTCACCTGTTTTTCATACGTGTGCCGCCTCTCCTACGTTTCGCTGAGTATATACATTCAAATTCTTCGTTATTAATTATGATATGAAATTACACTATTTCGCGTGACATTTCAAATTCATTTTCTCTCGAACAGAGTTATTTTAAAATGGAAATAAATTTAATCGAGTTTTTCAACACTCATACTTCGACGAATACTGCAGCTTGTACAAAAAGGATTGAATCCTCGCACCGCGTGTATCATTTCCATAAATAATTCCAATTAATCCAATCGTTATCAAAGCTCCACCGGAATATTATTATTCAACGGGTGACGTCAACGATTTTGATGTGTGCCACTTGTTTTATTATTTTATTCTGACATTAATGCGTATTCAATTTTCCGAGATATTATATCGTGGAATAAGCTCTCATAGCCTCCTTTTAGCACCGTTGAAAGTACTCCACTTTTCATAAGTCAAACTGCGCGGTCAATTATCTTTTTTTCAGTGATTCGATCGGATATCTCGCATCTTTTTCATTCAATCAGAGATCCCCACGACCCCATTATCTCAAATGGAAAACTCGTTTTGCATGAAAACGTCAAATATCGGCCAAATATGATTCATAAAGTAACTGAAAAAATAATGAAAGTCTTTTTATTTCGTGATGAACCGGCGTTGTTGTCTCGACTCCTTCGCATGATTTTTAAATCGTTACGAACGCGTTGTGCTTCTACCAAAACCTAATTAAGAAAATAAAATCGTAATAAGTACAGACTCAAACTACGAGATGAAAATCGAATGTTCGCCGTTCAGTTTAATTTATTCGATTAAACAGGGAGAAAGAGAGAGAGAGAGAGAGAGAGCGAGAAATCATTCATCTTAGAAATTGAGAGCGGCACACCGCCCGATATACACGCGACGCGAGAATATCTCGGCAAAACTCTTTCACGTCGGTGATCTTTCGAAATACTTTTCCGATTCTCGTTCGGTCACGTTTTTCATGGACCGTACAAAAGAAAAGTGGGCGCCAGAGAGGAGAGTGGCACGGGGTGGCGGGTTAGTCTATCGCATATGCCAACTACGAGACCGATATTCGAGATCGGTACATAAATATAAACACACTCGATACAAGGGCGCTTCCACCCCAAATGCTTGAAAACGTTAACGAATATATTCGCCAAAAACAATGAGTCCGACGACTGTTTCGTTTTGGGTAAATACGAAAAAATTTTATGAAACGTGACGAATTATTTGTTGCTGAACCGCCCGATACGCGATGCGTTTGCATTAAAAAATGTGGGATCCGAGTCTGGAAATATTCAGCAAAATCTGAACTCAAGTTTCTATGAAAAAATTGAGCGAACTTTTCGAAAAAATCAATTGCGATTCGAGCTTAATTTACGTAGTTACAGTTATAAGGGTTACTATTTTTCGAAAAGCAAAAGCTCACAGGCTGAAGCACGTAGAAATTTCGAATGGAATAACCAGTACAAATGCAATATTGCATTATAAGTACGAGAGGCATTTGTTGGCAAGTCCGTCACTCGGATTTCCATCTTTCAGAGGCTCAATGGATGAACTCCATTTTCGTAATATCGATAAGAAAAGAGAGTGAAGAAAAGAGGGAGGAAGCCTTTTTGAGCACGCCTGATAGATAGCCTCGCTCGATACCGGAGCCTCCTTCTGATTTCGGTAGTTGCGACCAAGTGGAATGGGATAATCGAATGATTTTTTGAGGCGTTGAAAAATTATGAAAATTCTATCAAAAAACGATGACCCGCAGAAAAGTTGAGCTCGTGGGAGGGAAGTTGGAGCAGGAGGAATAGAAAAGCGTCGAAAAAGTAAGGTCCATTGAGAAAGCGCTAGGAAAACCTCACCGGACGGGACGTTGAATAAAACGCGATAAAAGTCCCAGCACCGAAAGTTTCCCAAATAGCACACGCAGCCGTTCGATTCGCCGCAAAACCGCGTCCCCGAACCTTGACCTCATTAAAAACGCTCTCGATTCCGAGGCCATTTGAATCTCCGAGAGTAAACGTGGCGAAATAATAAAAGGAGAAAAACGTATAAGGGTTGGCCTCAGACTTTCTAAACTCTTTGAAATTATTGAGCAATGGGTTTTGTGACGGGGGTACAGGTCGCTTGGATGAAGGCTGATACAAAGGCGGTTTTGGCGATTCACGAACACGTTATCACGAACAATGGGCGTCTTGCGGTTACGCACAACGACTACAATACGTGGACCTTAACTATCAAGAGTGCAAAGCCCGAGGATCGGGGTGTTTACATGTGTCAGGTCAACACGGATCCCATGAAGAGTCAGGTAAAACTAAAAAACAACGAAAACACTCTCACGGGTCAACGAATATTTAAAAAAAGTCATAACAGTTTCGGACGAACGTCACAAAACATGTTGCACAATAAAAAGGCAAATTTCATCTATTAGTTAATGAATATTCGCATAACGAATCAGCCCGTTAGATCGTATGCGAGCAGAATAATAACTTATCGCGACGGCATTAAATTTCATCCAGCGTACATGTGCTCGCGTAAATAACATTTTATGATGAAATAATGCCCAATTTATGAGCACCTGTTTTACGCATCATGAAACAATCAGTACCGATGTATCGACTGAGCTTCGTTCGATCGATTATTTATAAGGGAAAATGAGGGGTATCGTTAATGATTAAAAGCTTTCCTCGATGTCACATTACGAACGGGGAATATTCACTCATGAAATATGTTGTGGAGGGAATAGTTTGTTTGCGGAGCTGTTATTGAAAAGGTCGTCGATAAACTCTCTCGAAATATTAAACGAACGTTTATTTTTGTCATCTCGCACAGAGTGCTTATCTCGAAGTGGTGATTCCGCCGGACATCATTTACGAAGAAACGTCGGGAGACTTGATGGTGCCGGAGGGTGGCTCAGCGAAACTCGTGTGCAAAGCCCGCGGTTACCCCAAACCTGAAATAGTATGGCGACGCGAAGATCGCGGCGACATTATTGCCAGGGATACGACTGGCGGACCCAAAACAAGACGTAAGAAAGCTTCGCCGAATCTCACTTTTTGCTATCCCATTTATCACAGCCACTAAGCATAGGAATACTTGGATCGAGTTGATCGGAGCTGAGCTTTAAAAAGGTGGGATTTGAGCGAAAAAATGCTTCAGAATGCCTCGGTATTTTTTTATCCGAATGAATCCGGCGAATGTAGTATTTCATTAGACGAATCATTTCGCGGTCCCCATTCTAAATAACCGAGGGACAAAATAAACATGAAAAAACCGATGAACAAATATAACTCATTTTTACAAAATAACTCTGATATCCCAAAACAAACGGACAAACCGAAACACACAGACACATACTAACCTAAACAAGGAAACAAACAAACAAAAAAGCACCGACGAACCTACCAAGGCGAAGGCGAAGGAAAAAATTTGCAGGGTGGGTGTTCTCGAGGCATCTCGAGATGTTAAATATTTCGAAAACAATAAACAATAAATTTATAATCAAGCACTCTGAATCTAGTAATGAAAATCCCGCAGAGGCTTTCATATTTATCCGTAATCAATATTTCAAACGAACATTTCAATTATTTTCCATATTCCAGTAATTACAAACTTAAAGTACCTTTTAAATAAAGATTATTATTCTCGTGATTATTTTGTTCATGGTTTATATTGTTCATCGGTTTTTTGTTTTTACCAGGTTATTTTGAGCGAGGTTATTTAGGCAGGACACTCATTTCGCGCTTCAATTTTTTGAATGGTATTGTAACTCGAAATAGAAGTTCAAAGAATATCGCGATTAGAAAAAATTCAAAGACTCTTGCACCATTAAACCTTGATAATGTGTGACATTTTCAGTCTCAACAGTGGTCGGCGAAACTCTTACGTTATCAAAAGTAACGAGAAGCGAGATGGGAACGTACATGTGCATTGCGAGCAACGGAGTTCCACCGTCGGTCAGTAAGCGGATGATGCTCCACGTTCACTGTGAGTATAAACCACGTTCGAATAATTCAATGGCGACGCGGTAACATCGAATCTATTTTCAATCTCAGGATGACTCAGAATCGTTAAAATACAGCTCGAAGCGCCAAAGAATCCCAAAATTCCAGTCTTTAATTTTCCGATAATAATTCGGATCGCCAGAAATCCAGAGTTCGATCAGACTCATCAGGAGACGACGAGAATTGCTGAAAGCTGTGAAAATTGCGGATACGAATGTCGATTCAAATGAATCAAACAAAAATAAACTAAAAGTTATGTGAACGTGGACAAAAATGAGAAAACGAAGCTTCATTTAGATGCGTGTACGTATTTGAGGTGCGTAAAGATGCGAGGAGGAGTTATACTCGAGGGCCAATTCACCAAATGCAGTTTTGTTAAATTCGCAAGCGACGCTATATGCGGTTAACGCGATAGAGTGTACTTTTCGGATAACCAATTGAAGGAGAAGCGAATAGAATCCAAGGGAGCGAGAATGGGCAATAACACGTGAATTTCGTTATAGAGAAACCCAAATTTCCGGAGACTAATTGAGTAGAAATATGAATTGAAGAATTTCAGAAGCTACGAACAAAATGTTTCATCGTAGCCATTGGGTATTGGAGCAAAAATGAATCGGGAATCGTGATCAATAATTCGAAAAGTAATGATCTCCGTGAACGTGAATTCTCATCGCTGCTCAATCGAATTCAATTTTTTATCCAGATCTCTTCGAGTCTAAAAATGAACTCATGAATACACGTGAAAATTCATCGTGTTTTAAGGTCGTTGCCCAAACACCAGGTTATTCAGTTTACCGATTGGACTTCGACGTCTCGTTGGTGATGCAACGAAACTCCTTGCGCTGTCCAGTAGCCAAATTATTCGGAAATTTATCCCTACAAAGACTTTTGAAAATGAATAATCTAACGTGACGTAAAATAACGTGATTATTTATAACAAGATTATTGGGGAATTCGCCGCTTTGGAGTGGAGTACAAACTGATATAATACTGCCAATAGCATTAATGGAAAATTCATTAGCGATTACTCAGACAACTCACATCCTGTTACAGGCTGAAACGATCCTCCACTTTACAGGAGCAAGGGTCGCCCTACTTTTGCACGATTTCTCAAAAATTCGTCAGTCTTCCGTTTATAGCTACGGATATTTTGAAACTTCCAAAATTAATAGGATTATTCAACTCGGTCGTCTGTAGCTTCAAATGTAGAAACTCCTTACGCAACTCCGCCCGTCGAGACGGAATATTTAATGAGCTTATTTTTTTACGAGACTCTTTTCATTAGAGCAGCTCTTGAAACTATTTTCCCGGGAGATTGATGAGACCGAGAATTTTCGAGTTAATAAAATTTGCGAATCATTTTACTCGATTCTTTTTCTATGCGTCCATTAACACGAATATATACGAGAGTAAATATTGAAGTAGTGTCGCGTTGGTTCGCCGCAGTCCCGGATTATACGTACGTGCGAAAGCACGAGCCTAAGGGCGGACAATTCTCGAACGATATAGAAAGTAAGTAAGAGTACACTGTGAGAGGATGAAAAAAGTCTTTCGGGCAAAAGAGGGAGGAGATGGGAAAGAGGATGAGACGAAAGCAACGAACCGGAGGATCCCGAGGTCCAGAGCCTGTTGAGATAGTCAGTGTCTTCCTCTTTGCATAATTTGAACGTCGTAACTGCTCCGTGAGGTAGACACAGTGGGGTGAGCGAAAGCTCTCGCGTCGAAATAACCTCGGTGTGAGGGGAAAAAAACGTATAATCAAGACGACAGAGACTTCATAATACGAAGTGGGCGATGATTTAGAGATGATAAAAACTCGTATAAATACACACGACGAATTCGATAAATGAATGGGAATACCAAAAAAATTAAGTACATATACGAAGTTAACAGTGAAGACAAAATAAGATGGAAGGTCTGTCGAGAGACTGGTGGAGAATTCTGGATTTCGTTCGATCGTTATTTTAAATATTCCAAAATTCGTTCCACCGTTAATAATCGGATCGAATTTCTTACCCCATTGTCTGGAGTATTGATCGAGAAACACGTGGGAATAAGTGAATTATTTTGAGCAGTAGCGGGTAAGGATGGCCGTAGATGAGGAAGACTCGCGTGGAGCAAGATCGAGTTTTGGACTCAGTGTGCTCGGGGCTCGGAAATATTCTTCGATTTTTGACTTTTTGTGAAAATCACCGGAAAGCGAAAGACGAAAATTGGAGGGTTTTCGGTTAACACATCGAGATGATAAAATTCATTAGAAAATAGGTTCTCAAAGGAGAATTTAGTCCGACGTAGTCTGACGTACTCTGGATCTTAAGGACGACGTTGGCGGAGACAGAGAAAGTTATAGATCGAGTAGGCTGATGCACGTAAGACGAGCAGTGACGTTGGAGGAGGACGCAGGATTTTAAGCCCTTCCCCCTTCTTGTCCTCTCCCTCTCGCCGTCTCCGTCCCTCCGTAACGCTATCTTTGCAACAAGCCCAGAAAGGTAATTCCTTCCCGGAAATTGGATGTACTCGCAGCCTCACATACACGCACAAACTACCGACACACGCGATCAGCACCGAACATATCCAGACGTGGTTTGGGCACGAGCAACAAAGCAGCAGGTCATGGTCCGGGTGATCTAGCACCTGCTTTAACGGATTGCGATCACGACGGATAATCTGCTTTTCATTGAATTGCACTGGTCACGCGACCAGTTTAAACCCCTGCGCTTTCACTCTCTTCGGCAAAGATTCCACTGATAACACAGCTAATAGCGGATAGATAGCGTAACAGAATGAACACGTGACATTTTTACGTTGCCCCGTGATTTCGCGAATTTTTCCACCCCTCCAGGCTGGCCTCTCTCATTTATTTATAATCTAAAACAAAAAACTTTGGCTTCCATTAATTTTCACATGAACAACGAAATTAATGGCTTCGTCGATATTTCATTTGTTTGCTTTTACAATGCACGATTGTTCCGATCAACTGAATTCCTGAATCCAATAGGCTTTTACTGAAATAATAAAACAAGGTTGAATATTCCATCGAAATAATCACTCGTTTCGAATGTACGCTACAGAAATGTGTGCTCTCAAAGATATTGAGGCTAATTATTTCACGATAGAAATAAAGTACAATGGACTAGAAGATAAGGAAATATTTAATTGGATATCGAGTCCTCGTACCTTCAGCTGCCAATCAGGAATTTTCTTGTAATTCTCCTCTGCCTGCCAACCTCCAATGAAGATTGATCTTTGAAGTATTCGCGCATAAATGTACTCTTGTAGCCTCGCGCTGGTGTGTACGCACACACCAGCGCGATGGACTACGTGGCGAAGGTCTTTTTGTATTCTTTGTGAATTATTTCACTTTTTTCAATGCAAGCCTCAGAGCCGTGGTCCATGGAAACTCATTAAACGCATCCCTGGTTCGAGCAGAGGAAGTAAAAAAAATGGCAGTGCAGAGACGTGAGGCAGAGAGAATTTTTGACGTGTCTCGTTTCATTGGGAATTCACTGTTCAGTGTGTGAGGAGGATAAAAAGAGGGCCCATTACGGTTTTTGTGAGCTTGTACCATGTACTCACGCTTTTCATTCAGTCGTTTTTTCCAATATTTTATTTCTCGTACCCCTTGGATTTGTGTTCGGTATCGCAAGAGCCTATTGTCTGGTCGTTTTCGAAAATAATAATTCATCGCTTCTGATCAATTTTTCGTTGATGCAGATTCACTGAATATGGAACAAGGGTGGGGAGGGGTTGCTCGAAAATGCAAATGTATTTGAGAGAAAAAGACTTTGATAAAAGAACTAGAAAAAAAGAAGTGAGGAAACATTGATACTCGTTAAAAACATAAACGAATCTGGTTTCAGTCGCTCGAGAAGGAAAAACCGTATTCGAATGTATACTCGAAGGGCAAAACTATCCGTAAAATTTTTCAACCCCCCCCCCCCCCACATCTTTCCCGAGAGTTACGAAACTTTTCGTTTGTTTGCTCGCCTCATTCCAATCGAGGAGGCCCCTTTAGAACTATAGAAAAAATCAAGCCAAAGAAAAGTTTTCGTTACAACAGGTTTGCGGTTGCGTAACCGCAACTCTCGGAGCATCGCGGCCTGCTCACGGACGTAACCCTCGTTCCTTTTCAAGAGGGTGAAACGCGATGGATGCGCGATCGGGAAAAACTTTTTAAATGTATTTAACTAGCTTATTAGATAGAACCTTCGGGTATTGAGAGTCAGCGGACAATGAAAATTCAAGTTACTACGAAATACCACAGGAATTTATAGATGAATTATAGCCCATTGCCTAATGAACCCTTGGTCAGCAAACTATCTCACAATCAGTCACCCCGTCGGAGATGCTCGTCGCGGACTACTTCGCCGGAGACTGGGAAACAAGAATATCGGCGTTGATATCGTTTGTTCTAGGATCGGATATAATAAAATCGAAATTCTTTATTTTTAAATACAATTTCAAACGAATTACAATACTTTGTTTTAAACGATTTCGCTCTTTGAGATTCACGAACAAAACTGTCACTTTTCTTGGTATTTTCTTTTTTATCATTGCCTTTTAGATTGCGAACATAGCACATTTCGAACACGTCTTCCCTTTCTGTTCCGTTGGCACAGTTCGAACTATGCGAAATGCGGCGTTGTACCGCCATTAATTCTTCATCTATTCTTTTCTTACTCTCTATTTAACGATTGCCCTTAAGGCACATTAATACCAACAAAATATATTCTTTCAAGGCAGATCGCGTACCGAGCAAACAAAAGGAAATAAATAAAAGACTCGAGTAACATTCAACGTTCAAAGTATCGATAGAAGGAGGCCGAAAGTTCGATATTCTTTAGAGCGATTCACCGCGACTGTGCGGATAGTTATGCGAGGGAAGAGGTCGACGAAGCGTGGGCGAAGACGAGCGAGGAATGTCAGAGAGGCGATGAGAAAGATATGGCGAATGAGCGTTATCTTATAGAAACAGGTGGAGAATCTCGTTGTCCTTTCGTCGGTGGCATTAATAGCGCGATCCTCGGAGCTTTCCTCTTCTCGGGGAGGTGCTTCCTCGCACTTTCTCGTGTTTTACTGTCGTTACCCCGCGGCCATTTAATGCTGCCGTTTGCTTTCTCCTGGTCCTCTCTTCCGTGGCTCCTGCGACTCGAAATTCCCTTCGTCCAGCACCGATCTCTGCCCAACCGCTTGCGCGCCCTCTTTTCCCTCGTGCCCTTAGAGAAACCACAGCAGGCTGCGCCTCGACGATCCAACTTGGAAACCTATTACGCTCCCGATGTTTCGCTTTGCAGGCTTATTTCATGCCGCAATCGCATCAAGCCCCTTCCAACCTCCTTCTCACCCAAACCCCAACCTTTTCCAGCTTGTCCTTTCTCTCCGCTTCTGTGGCTCCCGCTTTCTCTTTCCCTCCGATTCTCGTACCTTAAGCTCCCTCCCTCCTTCCCAACTCCTCTGCAACATGCGGGAGTTGCTTTCGAGGAGAGCCCCGCCGCGCACACTAAACCACGAGGCGACGCTGTTACAACGCGCGAGGCTATTAGCCCCGGATTTCTCGTCTCCCAATTTAAATGATTTATTTCACAGTTCTCCGGAGAAACGATTCGCTTCTACTCCCTCGCACTAGGACTCTCGCTGCTCCTTCCTCAAATACACCACTCTTTCTCTATGTTTTTCCTTTTAACTTTACCAACACAAGCCTCACGAAAATCCACTAAACCGTACACCGAATTCGTTATTCTTCCCGGATTTTCCACTTACCCAAAAATGCACTCCCTTCTCGAATTCTCAAACTCCAAGTCAGCATGAGAATTTTATCTCGCCCATGTACCCTCGCCCCTCGTTTAGTTTAGTCGAGCGATGAGTTTTATTTTAGATTCCAGAGATCTTGCGAACAGAGATCATTTCAAACTTTCGTTATTGGCAGCACACATTTCTCTATTTTGCTAAAGGTCCAACGAATATTTCCGAGGAAATTCTCCACAGTTGCTGAGGAATGAAATCAGCATCTTTTCATATTTGAAGGTTGTTCAGTAGCAAAACCCGATCTCTTACGGAAATTTTGAAAAAATTTATTTCGCGTAGAAAAATCTAACGAATCGAAAAAAAGTAGTTCTACCATATAGTTTTTTATATATTGCACGTTAAAGTTCTATGGTTTCTCCATCTAAACGCATGGTAATCGTCAAACAAAAATGTGTATCGAAATAACTCGAGGACGCTTCTTACGATTTTTATTTTGAAAAAACACAGTGTTAGAGTATCTTCTGAAGAAAAAATTTGAAAAAAACGTGATCTACCGTCCAGTTTTTGAGATAAAAATGATTGTAATAAAAATCGTATGAGAATTTGAGTGTGAGAATTTCAAGGATCGTGACGTGACAACGCTGTCGCGTGAGACAAGCCATGATTATCACTATACTTTAGGACGCTACGCTCGTCTCAGACAGTTGCCTCTGTGTACGGTTTTGCCACGATTCACGCGCTTCTGAGCGTTCATTTGTCTGCTCGTATACGTGCATACGGCATGAAGAAGTATTCTAATATCGCAGTTATAAAATTTTAGTAAAATATCGTAACCATATATTTCAAAGTGATCATTAACGATAATTTGAATGATTTTTGGAACATATATTACACAACGAATAATGTTCACACAGAAAGGAGGCTGCGCCCGATTTTTTATACAGCACTTGGCTGTCGAACTACCCTAATGAATTTTTCAGTCAAACGATGTTCAATGAATTTCGTAGTGCTCTTTTATTTCCAAAAGGGCAGGAAAACAGTTTCTCCGATACGAAAACACTGACTTTGTAGACTCTACGTGAAGAGGTAAAAAGTCAATTATTTCTTTCCGAAAACAGCCCAGGGGGGTTCGAGGAAAATGATTAAAATATCCTTTCGTGTGACCTCCTCGTGCGAACAGTTAATGCATAAAACCTGAATGTCCCGAAAGAGATGAATTTGAGGATGAAAGCCTGAATCTCGTTCTCATAAATGAGTTCGAAGTTAGAGCTAACAGGGAATTGAAATTGGCAAAAAACTGGGCAAAAAGGACTCCACCTGTCGAGCTGACGAAGGTGGATTCGAGTTTTCGAGCATCCGAATTTGAATGGACATCGATTAACCCTTTTTTATTGGCGGAAGGCTCGAGCGAGTGCGGCACAAATGAAATGCGTTTCGATGGGCCAGGGGGAAAAGGGAGAGAAAAAGAGAGAATGGGCGTTAGTTCGAAGGCACACTCAATGGCGCAGATTAATTGGTTACCTCAAACACTGCCGAGGAGAGAGGAGAGTCGAGGGCGTACGTGGGTGCGCGTACACGCGGATGCGGAACGGAGTAGCACAGTGGAGGTGCAGTTGTTGTGAATATACTCTCCGACATCGAACGGGGGCCTGAGTGACGGAGAAGCATGCAGCGAGACGAGATACTTCGCGGTGGCAAAAAGCGAATACGAGAGACAAAAAGCGAAAAGAGGAAAAAATATTGGAATGAGAAAACAAACGTGAAAAAATGGGATAAAAAAAAGGTCAAAGATCTATACGCCCCGAGTATACACGCGACAAATAACGTGTGCCGGAGTCCACAAGCGGGGGGACATATATTCGGTGAAGCATCAGGATTGATTTATTGCGAGGCGCAAGCAGCGCCACCCCTACCGGTTTACTCTCAACAACCGAGGCGAGAAAGTTTTAATTGCTCCAACGTTGTAATACTATATCCGTCTATCTCCTCTATCTGAACGACCTGAATCTTGTATACGCAGCGCACATGTAGCGAGAGACCGTCTGAATAATATGTGTATGTATAGAAATTTCGACAGTTTTTCTCAACGAATTTAGAGTTATGTGACAATCGTGGCCTGAATCGCGAGAAATTGAAAATCTCCGTTCGTCATCTCGCCGCGTGTTCACCAACACGATTCGATCAATGGATTTTCAGCATTTTTTTTTTTCTTCGAACTGACCATTCACCGCCATACGTGCAGGCCAAATCGCTGCGCCGCATCGAACATCGAACCCTCGATTGATCCCGTACAATCCACCCCATTCATTCAGATTTCGGCGGATGTTACAGCGGGATTATGTAACGTTTAAAAATATCGGTGGCAGATATGAAAAACCGGATTCGGAGTGCTCTCCGGGCGTCAATTCCGCGTTACGATAATTGGATCTTCAGATACTTCTCAGACTAAAAGCATCCACTTATTTCGGTCTTCATCCAAACCACATCGTTTTATTTCCGTACGTGGAAACACGAGAATGCGAATAAACAGAAATATTTTCAGGCAACGAACATGTGGCTGCTGGATAACGAAATTGGGGCAATTCCGAGCGCAGCAGGGACATTTATTAGTAACGAAACACATGATGAAATTAAAAAATTAATTTTCTATGTATTTTACTCTTCGATATCTTGTTTACGATTTCCAATGTAAATTTTAACTGATAGATTAAAAAATTGCTAGATATTGGGCAAAAACAACACTCCGTGAATTCGGATTTATCCCGAACTTCTATGGGGTAATTCCGGATGGCTCTTGGAGTAAATCTACACAAAAAGTGCTACACATATCGCAAACAAATTCTCGACTCGTACTTTCGCTCGTGCAACTTTGAGAGCCCACATTTCTAACTCGATTATTCGCATAATCCAATCCTCGGATGGTGGATCTTCATATTTTTCAAAAGAAAAATAACTTTTTTGTTTTCACATCGTCTACTGCTTTATTTATGCACTCAATATCATAAATTGGTGTTTTCTTTCACATGTATATTTGCGAGGTATCTGCAATTTGAAAAAAATCAATTGATCTGGGGTAGGAGCAGAACGTCCAGAATTCCTCCAAAAAGCAGTTCGGAAATACCCCAAATTGCGAAATTTCACGAATCAATTAATCATTAAAAAACATTGGGGTAAGCTCATGTTTGAACTGCTTTAGTGATTATTTTATGGAATAAGGATATTAAATTAATTTTTTAAATAACATTGAAATCGTTTATCCTGTAGTTTAATTAATTCATTTTACAGGCAAAAATTACATCAAAATGTACGAAATTGTACAATCGGTTCTACCTCGACGAAAGTGTATCAATTAACGCCTCGTACAATATGAGTTTATTAAACATCGATAGGATTATTGCCGTGTCCATATTCAGCCCACTCTCCCCCGCAGGTATTTAAAAAAAAAACACAGGAAATTTCATCTGATCTGAAAAAAAATACACGAGAAACTGAAGCAAAGATTTAACAACGGAATATTGATAAATAAATGGAAAACAGAGAGATCATTATATGATCAGAAGACCCTGACGAGGGTCGGGGAAAGACTCCGATTGTTCGTTTGTTTCGTCCACGCCAGCATCGAGATCTCAATTGATGGCAGAAACTCGGGAGTGTTGTTCCGCGATATTTTTCTATTTAATTGAATTTGAAAGGGTGAAAAGAGGTTGACAACGGAGAGAAAGGCGAGGGGAAATTTCAACATCGAGTACTTTGGTTGACTACACGTTAAGCAGCTTATGTTTAAGTTGTTTGGGAGCCGCTTATGATCGTTTGTGACGCGCGCGCATTGGAAGAAAGTTACCCGGCCAAGGAGATCAACCCCTTGGGTCGTTTTCGAGTGCTTTCTCGATCCCATTTTTTCCCCGTGATCTTTAGCAACAGTTTTTTTATCTTCTTCTTTTTCTTTCGTTCTTTTTTCTTCTCTCTACTTTTCGTCCTCTCGATATAATATACTTTTACGAGTCTCTGTGTCCTCGTGGACGAAAGTAAAACGGTCGAAAAAGATGGGCCGTGGGAAGGGGCATCGTGGACGGCCGCAGATAGCTGTCCACGATATCCGACAGCTCGTTCGTTTGCGGAAGAAGTTAAAGTAAATATATATGTCTACGTATATGGAGACTTTTATTTATATACGTAAATACATATATGTGTAATAGAGGATTACATGTTTCAGTTCATCCGATGATCCAAGTGCCAAACCAGCTGGTAGGAGCCCCAAAGGGGACAAACGTCACGTTGATCTGTCACGTGGAAGCTTCGCCCAAAGCAATCAACTACTGGACCCGGGAGACGGGTAAGGTCACCACCGAAAGACCGGTGGATGTGTTTTTTCCTCTATTTCTTGCTTTTATTAGCGACGAAGAGAAAGATTCGTCCCTGCTGTGTGTCTCGTTACCGAAACTCATTCATTCCGTATGCCCCGGACAACTCATATAGTCGATGTTACAAAATGAGTTTATCATTTGGAGTGTCTGGTCGAAATATTCACCAATTTTTATCATTATCTTTGAATCTGAAATTTTCAACTTTACAATCCTCGTCTCAACGAGTGGAAATTTATCGTCATCCATTTACACGTGTGAACTACACGGAGAAAAACGGTTTCGTTTTGTGTATTTAAAAATATTTATGCACCGATTACAAACAGCATTGTATTTATTGAATTTCACCATTTTTCCTCCCTTTAATTCTAAACAGCTTTATGTGCAAGGAAAAAAATGATGCACGTCAGAACTACATTTCGTTTTGTTTCCAAGTGTTATTCATCGTGTCAGACTAGCACTTACTGATTAGTGGAAACGTATTGTAAATCACAAATTTGGACTGTCAGCATAGTAAATTCTATGATAAATACACGAATACACACCGAATACGTGCGTGACATTTTACCATAAATAGAGTTTTTTTCAGGGTTGCCCGAGCATACTTTACCACATAAACATTTGAAGTGACTGAAAACATTTTTACTGTGCTTATAGAGAAAAAGACTCTCGAGTCTTTTGAATTAAGGGGATGACTATATTCCTAGTATTTTCCTGTAGAATTTTCGGCCTCGTTGTCTCCGTGCAAAATATTTGTGATTGGAACTTATGAGTCATTCAGTGTCGTTTTTATTCTTTTGTTAGCAATCGAAAGTTCATTCTCAACGTTTCTCTTAATCCAGGTGAGATGATAATCAACAATCACAAATACTCCATGACAGAGGAGAAACTTTCCGTCTACAGCGTTCAGATGCGACTAATCATTCGTAATCTCCAAGCAAACGATCTTGGAGGCTACAAGTGCATCTCGAAAAATTCAATAGGAGACGCGGAGGGTAACATACGTCTTTACAGTAAGTCAATGGTTTTTTTTTTAACTCCACAAATGTTTTTATCTGAAGCTTATGTGGTTGAACGTTTAGGAGCTTCCGTCGACTTTTTTATTCAAAATTCGTGTATTTATTTCGAGGGTAAAAGTTGTTGGTTGTCTCCTCTGATAATGTTTCGATTCGAATTACCGATTTACTTTGGGTATTTTTGTTAATGGGTCGAACGTCGCAGTTTACGTTGCTATAACTGTACGATCAATGGCACAACGAATTCGGTTGAATTGACGGTAAATTGGACAGCGAATTATTGTATAACCGCGGATTCAACGGTAAATCGAATAGATTTCGACAGAAAATCGACTGCAGCTCATCAGAAATCGATCGCACCAGGCTTCGGAGCTCACCGCAATTGTAAAACCTCCACAAATTGTTAACCTAATCGAATAAATAACACAATTCGATAAAAATGTAGCTTTCGTAATCAACGAAGTACCATCGCTTGAAATTTAGCAAGCGAATCGCGCGAGTATTACAAGCCCGCAATGGAAAAGTAATTAAAAGCGAAAGCGTGCACAGTCAGAATTCGTTAATAGGAAACTCCACTGGAAAGAACAATGTACGCGAGTAGCAAAAAAAAATGCATGGCGAAGAGTAGTGCGTGACAGAGGAGCTGGGATTCGTCGATTGTGAGCGGGAGTATCGTTGATTCCCGAGCAATTACCTGGTGTAAACAAGCGCGCGGCTTGTCTCTGAATCTACAGATAAGTGTAGCTCGCATTACGCGAAGATCAGAGGAGCTAGCTATCTCCCTCTTTCCCGTTTTCCCATTGCTTCGCGTAGTCGAGGGGTAGTTTCAGTGTTTGAATTTGTCGGCGGAGGACAGGCGGGAGGGGTGTGGAAAGAGCGAGCGCGTTTGATAGAAAGAGTGCGAGAAAGCAGCACGAACGAACGAGCGGGCGGAGAGAAGGAAGAAAGGGATGAGACGATGGTTTGAGTAGAAGTTGATCCGTGCGCGGTGAGAGTCACGCGATCAGATAAGCCGAGTAGATTAACCGTTGAATCCGCTTGAGCCGGAAGTTGAGTCCCGAAAGGACGAGAAGGGCGCTCTCGCAGGGAAGATGAAGAAAGACGGAGAGAAGAAGACTGCCCGGAAAGGGATGTGAGCGAGGGTTGCAGCGGTTGCGCGGTCATAGATGACGGAATGTGAGAGATGATCATTGAAAAAGATACAAAGACAAAGGGGAATAAAGAAGATGAAAATCTTAAGGAGGGAAGAGGAGAAGCGGTTTTCTGGAAGACGTTGAACGAGTTCGTTGCGTAACGTGTATGTGGACGTATATATACATGAAAAAAGGGCTTGAAGAGGGTGATGAGTGGAAAAAAAGAGGAAAGTAAATAAGAGTGAGGTTAGACGAGAAATATAGGAGAAAGTGAGGCGCAAAAGACGAGATATTAAGCGAAGAAGAGACAGCTTATCCGGGATGAGGTAGAAAATTGGTCGACGTTCTGTGGTTGACGCCACGAGAACTAAAAGCGAGAGGGAAAAATACGCGGGGAAAGAGGCGGGAGGGGGGTTGAGTGTCTATCCCGAGAGGAAATGCCGCTTTGTGATGTTACACGTAGCGTCAAACTTTTCAAAAACTTTTGAAACAGTAACAATATCCCGAAAGCCGGAGGTATGAGGTAAAGAGATAGAGGACAGGCTCCGGGACGAGACGGGAGCGGTTGCGAATTAGTTATCGTTTATCGGGAGACGTGCGGCCGCCGGTCGACGAGATAGGAAAAGCCTGAGAGAGCGAGCACCAGGAAAAACGAGAGAACGGGAGCGAGAGAGAGAGATACGTGTAAAGGGTGTGTGTACGAGAAGTTGGACTAGTGCCTGGGAATTGGGTAAGCCATCTGTTGCCAAACATGATCGATAAAAGTCGGCCAAGTGTTATCAGTGCTAAACTGCCATTTCGGCGCGGCTCTCTTTCGCGATTCCACTATCTCTCGCATCTTCCCACTCCCCCTCCGCTTTTTGCCGTCCTTTTTCGGCGTTTTTCCCGCTGCGGATCACAGCCCGCGTAGACGTAATGCAGCTTCTCGCTTCCTCTCGCGCGAACCCGCTCTCTCTCTCTCTCTCTCTTTGTCTATCTCGCTCACTCTCTTTCTGTCGCGGACTGCCGATTTTTCTCTCGAGCCACTACGGCCCGCGTCACTCTGACGCAGAGAGAAACCGAGAGAGAGAGAGAGAGACGGAAAGAGAAAGCACACCACGCGAAGGACACACACAGCCCGTACTCCGCCCCAATAACGTGCCGATTTTGCGGGGATACAAGATAAATTGGATCTACCAAACACGCGAGAGAGAGAGAGCGAGAGAGCGCCGTGAAAACGCGAGGAACCCCCGCACGTCAAAGCGAAATTCTTGCCTAGCGCCCGTGCTACTTCGAGCGTGAAAATACTCGTGATTCCTATCTCCCCCCTTCCTCCCTCCGAGCTTCTATCTACGCCATCTCGACGCCCAACAGCCGAGGAGCACCTCACAACCGATGGAAAACGCGAGCCCCTGCCCTTCCACCAGATGCGAGGAAAAAATCAACGGAAATTCGAAATTGCCGATACGCAACTTGATACCGACGCGAAGTACCGATTCTCTCTCACTAATCTTTTATTCCAACATCGAACTCTCACGCTCTCGATGCTTCGACGCAAGCTAACGTTTAGATGCAACGACGAAATCCCGACACAGCGAATTTCATGTTTTCTTCTTATTCCGCAGTAAAATTTTATCGAATCATGCATTTTTTAAATTTGATTACTCATTTGACGTCATCCCTCAATAAATGTTCCTCTTTTCTCGCAATAAAGACATCAGGCAACCGGAACATTCGAAGAAAACTGGTGACACTCTCGAACCCGAAGAAACGAACGAGGCCCGAGATCACCGAGGCCACAGACTCAACCATGTTTATCAAGGCTCGTTGAGAGAAACAGGTTCGACGATAGAGACGCCTTCGGAGTCGGAAGATTCATCAGCCGCGTCGAGCAACACGGAAAGATTTCGATCTCTCGCTCTCGGGATCCTTTTCATCGCCTGCTACAAACTCTCCCTGTACCATACGTAAACTAACTTAATGATAGCTCGTGTCTTTGCACGCGGGACTGTCTCACCTGAGTTGTAAGCGGGTGCGAATCGCGCCTTCGGAGTTTGCTCTTCGAAGCGTCGTTGCAAACGTACTCGCGTCAATTTCGAACTTCCGGTGCAACTTCCGGCAAGGTAAGAAGTCATATTTTCGTCTTTCTCACTTTTCCTTTTCCCTCGACTGACTCATGACGCTGAAAGTGTGGTGAAGTTTCATCTATCGATTATTTAAAGAAAAAACAAAAATGGACGTTGACGATTCAAGATTTTATCGAATGTTTAAGCCTCTTGGTTTTGGCCGGACGCTATTGTTCTGGCGAGAAAGAATATTTCCTCTTCCTCATTCTGTCGCTTGGCGAATTCCGCATTCTCCGGGCCCGTGAATTTATCGAAATACTGGCACGAGATACAAAAAGAAACTAAATCCCATTTTAAAGGCGAACTTTAAACGGACGACGATTTAATAACGAGCGAATAAATCGTGTTCCGAGTCACACCAATCACTCATATTCCGAATCAAGAGACGCAGTTTTGTGAGAAAGTGAAAAAACTGTGGTAATTTAGTGATCATTCAATTATCATAATACATCAACGTGCATTATCGTTCCAAGTCGTTCGCGACTCCACGAATACGTCGTAATCGGAAAACTGAAATATCGGTTTTCCCCGATTCGACGATTATTCACTTCGAGGGGCTGCTGCTACTGCGCCGCTCCGGTCACGATATTATGCGATTTAACGAATAAATCGCGATTCTCGTGGGTGGAGTGACAATGATTTTTTATTTTATTTCTCATATGAATTTCAATCCTGATATCCCAAAGAGTATATGATTGAATTGATTGCTTGAAAAATAATTCGCATCTGTAAATAAATATCGTCTGCAATGAAAAAAAATAAAGCGCTCGTAAATTTCATTAAATGTTTCGACGCAGACGTCGCAGTGGTCTTGTTTCGATGATTTTCTTTTCACTTTCGTTCCATTACGAACTGCCCGCGAGTGATCGAGGAAAATAGAGTTTTTCATTAGAATACATTTCATTTTGTGAAAAATAATATTTGCTCGAATCGAATAAAATTTATACCGAACAAGCAGATCAATTTTTACATTTTGTGTGAATGCGAGCGTGTGTCCCTGTGTATGTGTCTGCATTTCCGGAGGTCGGTAAACACAAACATTTCGTTCATCGTTACCGATACCGTTACACATATATTTATATAAATATATATATAGTTACTACATGAGTACTTTCTCTCTTTTCGAGAGTATCCATGCTGATGCGCTTGTAATATCATGTAAAATGGTCCGGCACCTTTTTTGCATCGTACGTGTAATTTGTAAATAATCATTGTTCTCGTTCGTGTGGGTGTGACCGATTGTAGAGAATTGAAAAAAGTATTATTTTTACACAATCGAATAACGCAGCATTAATTATTGTTTAATTTCATATTTACTGGGAAGAATATGACACTGGCTGGTTTAGCCCAAATTTAACGACGAACGAAAGAATACTGTAAAAATGATTGTTGTGTTAAAAAAAAAAAACAAATGATTAATTCCGATGTGGCGATTCGATATTTCGAAGCGTGGATTTGGTTAGCGCTCTTGATTTAAAAAAAAATACTAATTTTCGAGATAATCAAAATGATTCTTTTGAGCGTTATGGAAATCGAGAATGCGATGTGTGTTATATGCGAGAATATACCGAAGAATTGTGAAACTACCCCAAGTACGTACGTAACTCTTAAGCTTATACATATCCTGCATAGCCGATATCAAACCTGTAGATAAAACGCGATGCCTGCGACGAGAGAAAGAGGCACACGAGGACGTAATTAATATTTTCATGGATCAATATATGAGTCTGGAGAAGATTGTTGTGAGACGTGTATCAATAAAGTATAAAAATATAAACAATGTTCCCAAACCCTGGCGCAGCGATCAATTCCGTACGTAGTGTAAATACGTGTCCCAATCCTGACTATATTCGTGGGATCGAATAATCGCGTCGAAATCAAGAAATATCAGGGACGAGCTGCGTGCGAAATAAAGGTTTATACGAAAGATTATTCCTACAGAATGATCCTGATGAATTAGGCAACAAATTTATTTATCTTTCGTCCGACACACAAAACGACAATATTCCCCGTGTATAAACATTATTTTTTCATTACGTAAAGGTGTATCGAATATTTTCAATCGAATGTTGCTCATCCCTCGTCAAAATTCTAATCCAACGTAGGAATTTTCGTATTTTGTAAAAACTTTGTAAAACAAATGAGGAGCGATCATATCCACTGTAAAAAAACACGCGCGCACGCGCACGCACACACACACACACACACACACACACACACACACACACACACACACACACACACACACACACACACACACACACACACACACACACACACACACACACACACACACACACACACACACACACACACACACACACACACACACACACACACACAAACGTAATTATCCAACTTTCGTTTCCCAAACTGCGTACTCGATAATAAAAAGTCAATGTGTGTATAAATATAACCGGAAGAAGCAACGTTGATACATTGATAGGCGAATAAAAAGAGATGCAAAAGTGTGTCGAATGAATGAGAATTACAGTGAATAAATAAATGGCCCGTCTCAATGAAAATACGGAACGTGCCAAAATGTATCTACCGACGGGGAAAAACGCTTACGCTCGATTAATCGTCTTTGTAATAAACGAAAAAAACAATACAAAAAAGCTGATTGAGACGAGCCCGATTCTTTGAAAACAAAGGAAAAAATAAACGAAAGATTGTATGGAAAAATAGCAAAACGATGTGGGAAAGTGATCGCGAAATGAAAATATGCCTACTCGGAGTGTTGGGACATAAGGGAGAAAAAATATAAAAGAAAAACCGTTTGCTTTCGATGGATCGAGTCAGATGACTGTTATGTAATTGGTTGTTGAAGACAAAGTTGTAATAAAGTTGTGTCCGACGTTCAGAAATTCTCCTCATTCATTAACCACCTCACAAACCAATATAAACATACAAAGATTTTCAATGGCAATCATAACGATTAACTTTATTAAAATAATCAATTTTAGAGAGTGAAATACCAAAAGGTTCAGGGGATGGGAAATGATTTTAAATTCAAACTTGATGATGGCAATCGCCGAATAAAATTCTGCCAATCGATATTCAATTTTTATTTCACGATTTTTCACGTTTAATTACGTTTCAAATATTTTAATATTATCAAAATTTTATCGAAGTATCAAAATTCTATCCGACATTCGTGTTTATAACTCTCAAATCCTCTCACGATTCCGAGAATCAATTTCGAAATAGCTCGAACGTTTCTCAGTTACAAACGTGCGAGTACCCCTCGAAAATGACTGTAATGATTATCCGAGTTGATGAGCCCTGGGGCACGTGACACTCGGACCACAACATAACTTCGATACTCAAATGCATCCCTATGTCAATGAATGGAGAGCTTAAGCATCGCTTTTACATCTGAACAGAAGCGTGGATTCCAGGATGTGACTTTGATAGCGGCATGTCCGGTTGGTTTTTCGAACGGATGCGTTATTCAAAGAGAGTATTCACTGTCACCACGAGGACTAAGTGATTTCAGTGAAATGATTCCCTGAGTTGTTGCATGAATTTGAGATTTTCTGATTATTTGAAATCACTTCAGATGCGAATGTATAAAGACGAATTAAAAACACACACGAACAATAAGTATCCAAACACGTTTTTCAAACATCTTGCCTCAAATCGAACTGAAATTCGTCTGTCGCAGTATCACCCTACAAACCACTCCATTATCGATTCTGAATACTTCATTGAAATACCAAGCCGAAAGAGGCTCAGAAAATGTAGTTCACTGGGACCTGCAAGTATGAAAAGGAAGCCTCCTGCAAAGCAGCTATTTCTCTTCATTTCGTTGATTCATCGACCTCGAATACTACAAATTCGAGACTCAAAGGGTTGAGAGAAGAAAAAGTTTGACTCGTCTAGAGTTTGAGGAGGAATGACTCGTACAAGCAGGTTTGAGGATGGAAGAGCGCGTACACATATGCATATATCGCGAAGACTAGATGCTTTTCTGATGCTCTCGAAGATCGAATATACGTCGAGATCTAACGGATATGCGCCACGGGATACTGTCTCGGGCGCGTTGTTCCCGGGGTAGGGAAGAAGGTTTTCGTTGATATTGCAAGTGGCTGCGAATCCTTTATAGCCAGTGAAAACGAGTATGAGGAACGGGAGGTCGGATGAAAAGTGGATACACAGACTCACGCTCACACACACACACACACACGCGTATCGATATGGAGGTAGAAAAAAAAGGAGCGAAAGAAAGGGGCGGTTGTGTGTGGAAGGATAGCTCGGGAAGAGGGGTGGAAACGATGATGGTGGAAGGAAGGCAGGAATTTTTGATGTACTGGCCCGCAGATATGAATATCGGAAAGTTCGCAAAGGAATTCCAGCGGATCAGAGAGAAGCCGGCAGAGTGGATATATCGTGGGGAAGTTAGTGGGGGGTGAAAGGCTCAGTCGGACAACGAGAGGAGGAAAAAGGTGGGTTGGGTGGTGTTATATGGGATGTTGAGGGAAGGAACCGGTTGAAGGGACGTCGAAGATGCCATAAAAAAAGCGTCGTAGGACTGAGCGAGGGGGCAAACAAGTCCGGGAAAAAAGGGGGAAAGAAAGCAGAGGAGAAAGCTGAAAGATCGCAGCTGTAAGGAGCTTGAAGAAAAGAAGTTACGAGGGAAGGAGTAAAATGATGCTGAACCGAGGAGTAAAAGGTTGCGAGAGACTCGGCAATGGGAATGTTGCTCTTGAAACTAAAGCTGAACACGAACTTGAAGAAATCGGTGAAGTGATGAAATTTCATGTGAGAAACTGCGGGATAGGAACGACGAGGCGAGTCGATTCTTATTTCGAAATTCGGGAGCTTTCCGAAGCTCAATCTTCAATGGTTGTTCAGTCCGTGGGACAAAATGTCGACTCTTTTAACCCAAATTTTCACATACTCAAGTTAAGGGAGGAGAGCGAGCAGGAATTTCGGTTTCCACTTCAACGTTGACCGTTCAAGCGAATTGCGATTCGGCGTTTCTGAGGATCTTTGCAAACTTAATTATTAAGAGTTGAAGCTGCTTCGTAATTCCCATCTTTTGCCAAAGGTAAGCCAAACTCGGGGAAAATAATTTTCCATTTTTGCCTGAAAAACGATGAAATACGCGACACCGAAAACGTTGCATTTGCTCCTCGAACCTCCTCCCTTCACCGGTTTTACAAACAAAGAGCCACCGAGAACGAATCTCTTTGATGAAATATAATTTTAGTCAAGATGACAGGAAGTAGAAGAGAAATGCCGGAAAAGAGGCCTAACCTGTGTCGGTGGAAATTCAATCGAAGAACCCTTTTGTAAAGGGTACATGGAGATTTACCGCAACGTTTGATTCCCCAACCCAGCGTGTGCTCGGTTAAACTGAGTTTAAGGATCCGTGGGCATCCCGACGCGGTTGCCCGCAGCCACTGTCAGTGTGGTCATATACTATGCAGAGAGCGAGGGACAGCATCTACCAGATGGAAAACCAGAGAGGAATGTCGGACCACGAGAGAATGGACCGGACGCGAAAATACACACGAAACCATGCCAAACGCACATCTGCCTATGACGTTATTGTGTTATTTCGTTAATATGTCGTTTCTATATTCTCTCTGACTTTACGCTCATCAGCATATCGCGTAAACAGACGTAACAAAGTCGTCTGTTCCTGTATAAACATTTTGGGGTGAATTCCGATAGAAAAATCAAGAGCTTTCAACTTTCGGATACGCTCAAATTAGCTCGCTGCCTAAGGCAGTTTATGCACAGAGTTTTACACAGAGTTTTCATTAAAACTGTGTAGGGCAGTTGACTGACACGCGTATCAAATTTTAAAGGGTTTGTCTTTTTGGTTATTTAAATAAACGTGTTTAAATATGAAGAAAAATATCGATTATCTTTCCATATTACGAATGAAATTTTCGTAAACTCCTTACGAAGTTTATGAAAAAGTACCCAATAACAATGGAGAATATAATGAAGGTCTGGGGAAAAATTCGAGACGATTGTCTTACTAGTAATAAAGATATATTAAGTTGAAGATTAAACGAAATTGGTAACGAGCACTCGTATAACCTCGCATTTGCTTATTTCGGCATTTACTTTCTTCTTGGCTTGGCCCATTCCTCTGTCACAGTCTTCTGTCTTTTTATTAAGTTGTGTTTTCCCTTTGCGCTCTCAAATACTATTTTTTACATAAAAACTATAGTGGCCGGGGACATTCGCCAAAAGATAAATTGAAAAAATTTATTTACAATTCTGAATTAATAACTCTGACAATAATTTAGAGTGACGATATCTTTAATTAGGAAGTAAAAATCGACCCAATTTAGACGCCCATAAAGTACGATCCTACGGGCATGATCTACCTTAATTCCAAAACGTTTTTTTACTTTTCACCACTTCGTGATGAAATTAAGAGCAGAAAATGTCACGGGCATCGTTGTAACGAATTGATGAAAAACTAGGAAATAAATCAATACCAACTGTTGAAAGCGGAATGTTATTCTCTGTTGTAAAATTAAGGGGCCTATTTATTTCGATAATGTTGAAGCCGCGCTTGTAATCTCGCGATGGCTCCACGTAGCATATTAAATTTCGCTACTCGAGTTCAATTATTCTGCTGATGTTATTATTTCATTGAACCCGATTAATAATTTTATTCACCGCGCAAGCAACCGCGGCGTAATTAGATGGCAGCAGGTCATGGAAATCCTGAAGGTTCAATCACCACACCTGGAGATTTAATGGATGGAGCTGTGCGAAAGGTTATCAAGGTAAGGCTGCGCAGTGAAATTCGACTATTAACTTGCGTGCCGAAATAGTAAACTCGCATTTGAATTTAATCAATCTCGTGTTTCCTACAAATTATGCAGCGTTGCTAGCGACGTTTAACGAACTTGCAGGAGTTGGAATATAAATATTTTGTATTATATAAAAGCAAAAGCAATCAACTGTTCCTCAGTAATGCATGATTATTTGACTTCGATCCGAGTAAATATCATCGAGCGGAAGATCGTTGCTACTAAACACTTTTATAGCGATGAAAATAACGAGATCAGATCCCAGAGAATATTCGAAATAGCCGAGGAATATTTCCTCGGGACAAAATTCACCGAGGCCCAGAGCAGACAAGGAAATTTATAATCGATGAACGTTTCACCGATTCTAATATCGAATAATAAGTCTACCACGTAATAATCCACGTTCTAGAAGAGCTCGTGGTTGTTCAATCTACATAGTAATGCTGCAAGGTGAATTGGCGACTGGATACCATGTGTGTACTCGTGGAAAGTTAATTAGCAGGTTCCCGTCTCGACGTTGCTCGTACTATGAATTGGTAACTGGTCGACAGAAAACGTTTGAGAGATACGCGGAGTAGTTTGGTATCTGGAGACACTGAGGAGGAGAGTAGTACATAAAGAGGGATGAGAAAAGTGCGAGAAAGAGAGAGAACGATAGGGGGGGGGGGGGGGGGGGGGAGGGAGGGAGAGAGAGAACTGTCGATTCCTCGCAGCGAAGGAAAGCAGGAGGTTCGCTTTTCGTTGTGATTTCAGGGGTTTATCCGAAAACTCGATCGAGTTGATTTCATATTATACATCCGGTGTGGCTGGTAAAAGTACACATGTGCTAAGCAAGGGCGAACGTAGATGTAGAGTGGTGCGAGGCAGATGGAACGAGAACGAATGCGCACGTGAGGGAGCAGAGAGCGGATACTTTTACAGTGTACCAATCCGCCAGGGGGCGCTGCCGCAAAGAAGCGATGGAACTGTAGACTTGGACAGTTTAGCGAGCTGGCGACCGATGCTAATGAAATTCCAGAGAAGTTCTGTGTGTGCTGCGAGCCCCTTTGCCTGTGTCTATGCACGTACACCCGAGTGTGTATTTGTCGTTCTCCTTTTCCCGGCTCGTGTCGCTCGTTCAACCTCCTCCTGCTTCTCCCCTTCTCCCTGCCGCGCTGCCAACCTCTTTTCACTGGTCTGCTCCTCCTCTCCCATGCCCCTGTGTTCACAGATCGTTCAGGCCAGCGTTTGCTCATCGAGAGGAGCGTCCTACAGCCGGTAGAAACTTCTCTCGTGGATGGGGGCACCACCGGAGAAGGGCAGATATATGTTCGTCTCTATACATACCTACGTAGGGAGCAGTCTACTATATTATTATAGTATATCTTTAGCTATATACACTTATACGTAATAGCGGAAGAAGGAGCGGTGGAAGAGGTGAAGAAGTGGCTTTGCCCAGGAAGAGTGCTGCTGGCGACAAGTTATCCGGTTCTCCGGCTCACTTACTCGACCCCACACCCTTAACCGTGAACCAACCGAGAGCAAGATAGCGGAGCGAAAAGGGCGAGGAGGAGCGAGGACCGAGAGCGGGGGAGATGGAAGAGATGAACGAGAGAGGTACACCGACGGCGAAACTCGGAGAGCAAAAGTCAGACAGGAACTCGTCGCTTTCTCGAGCTTGTCTTCTCTCGTCCCGCCGATAGGTCAGGTGTCAAACTCTGTAATCGACAGCGACTTAACTTTTTTACTCTACTTTCTGCTCCCGCCTCTTTATTCTCTCTGTTTTTCCTTTGCTCTCGATCCGTGGTGTATGACTTCTCTGCATCTCTTAGTTTTAATAAACATTCTTGTGCAACCGTGATGCACCGTGCTGCATATTCGTTGTCTATCTAAAAAAATCTTCGTTACGGAAAAATTCGAACTCGGAGCATTCCTTCCTACGCGTCTATTTTATTCTCTGGGCTCTCGTTATTGTCCAGGTTGAAGTATATTGTTCTGAAAAATGATAAAGCTTTCGCGAAGTTTTGTTGATAAATGAGAACGTTGGACGCTCCAACGGAATTGATGAAAATAACATTTGTAATTCGCTTATTTTTTATTGTCTCAGAATCATTGGTGCAGACGGGAAAGCTACGAATTGGAAATTAGGTAGGTCACAGAATTGGAGAATTACTGGAATTAATGGAGAGCTTTTTACATCATTTCGTTGGGCACCAACGTAGCAAACTTCAACGTCATGAGAATTGATCCTGCATTACGTTTATTTTTACAGTCTCCAAATATACGATATATGGTCACGTGGAAAGTTCCTCTTCAAAATCCCCCACGCAGCATCGACAATACTCATTTTTTCATTACTTTTCATAACGTTCTGTAACACGACAACGAAAACCTTAAGTCGCTACAGTACACGTTATGATTTATTTTCAGGGAAAAATAAAAGAACAGAGTATCAACGATTTACGAACTGATTCCGGTTAGTCCTACCATAGCTACGGATTTCAGTTGCTGTATACGTTGATGGTATGCAGAGAAAAACAGCATACATGTATAATGAACGCCGAACAGCGTGGATATAGAGTGGAAACTTGACGCCGGTTACGTACACAACCGTAATGCCACGTTTGTGTTCCTGTACAAAACCACGTACATAATTCACTACTGTACATTCGAGAGAACGGGACGGAGAAAGGACGAGAGAAAGAAAGAGAGAGACAGAGAGAGAGAGAGAGAGAGAGAGAGCGAAGCAGAGGGTGGAAGATACAAGGAGGACGAGTTAGTCCGGGAGGGTATATCCATATCCCATTTGTATTCGGTATTACGTGCGCATGGATTGCACAGGAAATCACACAGCTATTTCCGGCAACATCATATCCGTCATAGGAAGAGAGAGAGAGAGAGAGAGAGAGAGAGAGAGAGAGAGAGAGAGAGAGAGAGAGAGAGGAATGGTGGGGAAGGGGGCAATGAAAGTGCGTTCTTGTGTGTGTGAAATCTGTCCTACATATCTGTTCTTTTGGCCTAAATGCTTCGCCCCACCATTTGTTAATACCTTTTTCGAAATCGATTTGATGAATGAGATGAAGAGATGTTAAGGGTAAGTTAGCTATTGATTCCTCAGAACTTGATCTCGAAACATTATCTTTGTCCGGACGAAATTTTACTCGAAATAAAACCGAATCGCTGACTATTTTTTATCGACGTTCTCTACATGCTTAACCAAATAAATAAGGCCGAATTGAGGGGTCTACCCCAATTAGACGGGCAAAAAAAAATATTTTCACAAATTTGGATAAATATGGATGTAAAAAGTGTTAGGCTTAAAAAATACACTCTTAAAATACACAAAAAAGTTTTTTTTAGTTTTATTTTACGCAGTTTTCGTGCGGAAAAAGTTGGGAGACGACGGGACCAAAAAAAAATGGGTGTACGCTGTTGATTAAATATCTGGAATGGATGATCGAAGAAAAATAATAAAAATGGTTTTAGACTCTATAGACTATAGCGGGTATCAGACGATTTTTTATTTTTTCAAACATCACAAAATCCCGGCCATTTTTCCAAAAACTACGAAAAAGCACGTTTTTCATCGTTTTTTGCAGAAAACAACAGGTCCACTAAAAATTCGAGAATTCGTATGATATGCGCTGTAGCTATAGCCAGCATAAAGAGCATGTGGTAAAACTTTGATGAGGACTTGGCCGTCCAAACCGTGATTTTGGATCTTTATAAAATTTTAGTATGACACTTTTGAATATGTATATACTTTCGAAAAACGCAATAAAGAAATAATCGATTTTTCGAAAATCCTAATTATTCCAGACCCCTTAAAATCTTGTTCTCCTCCTCAGTTCATCGCAAAGAAATAGCTACGAAGATCGTCTCTCATGTAAAAATATATTCGGGTCCATCGGTCTCTCGATAGATCGAGACAATTCGATAATACCATTTATAAATAAAGTGCAGCCAATTGACCGATATTTTCAAAATTACGACTGCGTAACGGAAAGTGCAAAAAGTCTCAAATTTAACAACGGAATGAAAAAAATCACGAATAAAAAAGTGAAAAAAGAAAAGAAGGAAAGAAATAAAAAATGACAAGCGAACGAAATAACGAGAAACGAAACAAACATGTGGCCGTGGAGATACGCACGATAACGGACGGTACTTGGACGATACAAATCCGGAAAGCTCTGCCGAGAGAGCCGTGTTCGTTTCAGATGGTGGAGTATATACTCGCCGCGCGCAACGTTGTTTAACTGCCCGTTATACCCGACCGCAATGGAACACCACACAACAATCATAAATGTATTTCAATTTATACTCTGGAGCATGGGGAAGCCGCTCAGAGTTTGTGCTCCGGCAAGGCTTCGAGGGAAACTCTCATCCAGTACCCACTCTTGGCGCGACCTTTGTGCGGTCAACAAATGTACTGTGCGGCCGTTAACACGACTCGCCCCTGGTAATTCAATTCTAATGACGATGTGATGGACTCGATGACAATACGAATTTTCTGTTCTACAGGGTTCATTGGATTTTTGAACTCTCGGAGCGATAAAAAAGCGAAGCGAATTTGAGGCGTTGTGTACACTTGCGATGAGGGGAAAAATCGACAATTTTTTTTTTTTTCATAAAGATCGGAGACCGCCCGGTGCGCGTACTCGAATCTTTAAACGCGATTATCTCAGAATCGTTTTTTTTCGAAAAATACCTTCGCGATGGAGACGATTACTAAAAAACTATTAATCCGATCCATACGGAATTAATACCACTTATTTATTATAATGATAGCTTGAACCTGGACGAAGGATTTTGTATTTTGTAGGGAAACAAAAAATTTTAACAAAAAAACCGAAAATTGAGTACCTCAAAAAACGATTTTTTCGTTAAAACTCTCGCCATTTTTATAAATCAAAATTTTTACAAATCTTTCGTCAGGGCCCAAGCTAGTATTATAATAAATAAGTGGTACAAATTTACTATGGATCGGACCAATAGCCTTTTAGTTATCATTTCCACCACAAATAATGCCCAAAAAAAGGTGCTACTGAAGTACCAGTACACGAACATATCTACTGATGAACGTCGTTCAAAGTTTTTCCATAAACATTTATTTTCTTCGATAAAAAATGAAGAAAATGACGTTTTTTGGCCGCTGCAAGTGTACGCATAAAGCCTTAAATTCGGCGCCCAGTGACCTCAAAACTTCTGGTTAAAGCCTGATCTATACGGGCACGAAGATTCAAGCCAATTGTTCTATAGAGGAAGAGGTTTGTTGCCGACTCGTAGGGAATTCGTGAACCACATGTTTACGCATATTCGTCGACGAAGCTGTCCAATTACGTCATTCGGTTTACAGCCTCGATCACGACAGTCGCAGAGAAGGGCAGAGAGAAAGGGCAGGATACGAGAAACGGAAGCATCCGAGTTCCATAAATTCGCTTCAATTTCGCTGGCTCATGCGGCGGTGCGGCGGCAGCGGCGAAGTCGACCCGGCTCGAACGAGCCACGCTACATATAGTTACAAAAATGCACGACCACACACGTTCGCTTCCGTCTTGCTGCTGCTGCTGCTCCCTGCGAAAGATGCTTCGCGATCATTGCAGAGCAAAATTGTTATTGAAACACGAAACGAGGAAAGGAGAAAACGAATGAAAATAAAGAGAGCAAACTGCACAACAACAAAAAACACACAAATAATAACTTCCACCTGCACGCAGCGGGCGAGAGTGGAAACGCGAAGTTTTATGCAAAGATACCCAGGCGCTCGACCTTCCAGCTGAATTTTTAGAACGAACTTCCGTTTCGTTTCGCATACGTCGCCCTCAATCAGGTTTTACATCCACCACACCGATCCGGTCACGAACTTTTCCATAAATTCATTTCTACCTCACAGCTTCAACTCGTACGCGACACACGCACACGAATAGTAGAGAGGGAGAGAGAGAGAGTTATTAAAAATGAATCGATAAAAACGAAGATACAGCGAGTGTATTCTCTGCGAAAGCAGCTTGTACCGCTCCGGTATCTGGGTAACAAAACGAAAAACATTCGACCGTATAACCTGCTCCCGACGAGGATTCTCTCCTCCTTTCTCTCTCCCTCCATCTTTTGTGTGTGTGTGTGTGTGTTTGTGTGTGCGTCGTTTTTTCTCTTTTTGAGGTTCGAGCCTGTGATTCGCAGGTCAGTCTTTGTACCGAATAAATATCGATTATCAATAAAAATTCAAGCAGCCTGACATATTGATTTAAACAACTCAAAAAAACACACGGAGCGCCTCGCGCGGCGCGATTCTTATTCGGCGTCGTTTGCGTGACGTTTCAAACGTACGGGAGGGCATGCGGAACGAGGTCGGATTTATTTTATGTCAACAAAGAAAAGCCTACAAAAAGTGGCGTCGCCTACTTCAAGCCGTGCGACTCCTGGATGTAAAAAGTAAAAATGACGAGCTTGCATGATCACACGCTATAGAGTAGCTCCGCTTTTAAGCTCATACGTCAATGAAGAATTTCACACTCGACTCTCCACTCTCATTCAATACATATCGCACCACGTTGAACTTTTTCCACTTGGATTGAACAGGAAAAGGAAATTTATCGCGTCCGAAAGTGATTCCCCTTGCAGTTATCGATCGCTGAATTATCTCTCGACTCTCAAAAATAATGGCTCATGAATGCATCAAGTTTTAATGGGCGCTACGCTTCCGGCCGATGAAAACAGTCGTCAATAAAATACGAACGTAATGTGTCAAAGCTCGGAAGGCTCGTTTAGCCGGGCGAATTGTAAAATGCTGTTAAACTTCTTGCATTCGTTATGCAAATGTATTCTGGTAGTCGTCGCTCTTTTCGAAAGTGCACTTTTTCAAATTGACCGTTGAAATGGCAACTTTGTAATTAGAATGTCGTCGGGTCGGATGTTCGAGCTCGTTCGGAGCAAAAATAATAATAAACCCAATGAAAATACATTTGCAACGATTTTTCACCATAAATATAACATGATTTATAAATGGCAATCGAATATGTTGCTGCAAATGATGCCATTAATATTCGCAGGAAGCTCAACAGGAAGCACCGCACCGACAACCTTTGATGTTTTCATTTATCTTTTCCACATTCACCGTAAGCGGAAAATTCATCTGAAAATGCAATCGCCTTCTCATCTCATTTCATAACGTTTTCCACGGGCGCACAAGCAGTCGCTAACACCTTTGACAACGTTCTTCTATCCAGAGGAAAAGAAGGATGCACAAAAGCGATCGAGAACGAAGCAGACAAGACACATATGTTTATAAATATAGCTGGGAGAGGTGTGGATGAGAGTAGAGCCGGAGTGGATACAGCGGGCTTTATGACGTGGCACACGAGGTCTTCCGACTCAGCTCGTAAAACTCCATTTATCCGGTATTTTCCCTTCGACATTATGCTTAGGACAAAAAAGCTTGAAAAAATGTGCGAGTCGTGCGATTTTTCACGCCAAATTCCACGCCCATGAAACTTTGCGAGGAGGATAAATGAGCGAACGTCTGTTTTCTTCGGAATGAAAGCCCGCATTCCTCAGTCGTTGCGTTTCGAGCCTCCTGTGAGACCTCGGCTTCCTCTCCGAGTAGGTTATTCCGATTTGTCTTTGTCCTCAATTATTTTGAGGCTATATTGGAGAACAAATCGGTTTACACGATTTTTAACAGCCGAAAGGAAACTCCGAAACGTAATTTCGAAAGGGAGAAACAAAAGTGAATTCGGCTCGAATTACTGCTGCGCGCGAATCAGTGGACATTTATCCAACAAAAAATCCGTCGAGCACCACAGAAGAAGGGAAAATTGTTGGGAAATGGATATTCGTGATTCGAGCAAGAATACCCCATGCGGAAGTCACCCATGGGGTTTCACTCGTGCTCGTGAGCGCTGCACAGTGGCACCCTCGTCCAATCTCCTTTATGTCCTCCCAGTTTCTCAAACTGCCTTTCCCCTGTCAATCGATCCTATACGACACTGCGATCCGTTATCCTCCCGGTTATACACTCCACTTCCGAGATCCGTTCCCATCTTTCTCGTCGCTTCTTCAAAATTCCCTCCCTCTCGCTCCCTCAAAACTCGCGCGAGCCGGGGAAGATCGTGTTAGCGAGACAAAATCGTTTACGTGAAACCCGCTCCGGCGGCAGATCGACCGGACGGCGCTTCCGAGTGCTCGAAATTAAAAAAAACGCGGTTGTCAATCACTCAAAAAAAAAGTAGAAGCAGGTTTTTCAAGCCAAACGGAATCGAATGATAAATAGGAATTTTTTGGAGTTCTTGAACTTAGTTTACAATAAAAATAATCAAGACCGACGATAAGCTCATCTTCGTCGTTTATTTGTTGCAAAAAAAACGAGTAAATAAGTTCAGAACCTGGCACACTGGAGTCCCTCAAATAATGTCCGGAAATCCTTGTTCGACAGAAACGACGAGCTTAATATTTTCATTAGAAAGACACGTGGGTGGACAGAGCTTGGACACGAGTTTCAGGAAAAGTTGACGTGAAAGTGAGAGCAAGGATCTCTTGGGAAAACAATTCGAAAACAAGAGTCAGCTCATGCGAAGTCTGTTCGTCACTATCATCCAAGTTTAGTGGCGCTCGCGGGGGCTGGTGATACTCGACGGAGCCTGGGAGAATGTTGAAGGTAAGTGTGACGTGGCAGGCAGAGGGTTTTGGGAGTGGATGGGCTAAATAGACTCGTAAAACCATAGTCCCATAAAAGGAATGGTTCGCCCCCCTTCGGAGGTATGAAGGGCCGCGAGACGCCCATCAACCATTCCTTACACGGTCTAATTCCGAGGCCCCACTTTAGCGAGCTCTTTTCCTCGCTCACTTTCGCGCAATATGTACTCACGTAAATGGCACAGTCGACAGTGAAGTGAACATTTTTAGGCTGATCCTTTTTCTCAAAGAACCTCTTGGGAGCTTGGGACCTCGAGCCTGAGTCGCAACGGGTATCGCGTGCGTTCGAGCAATACGCGCGAGCTTTCCTCGGTTCCCTTCGAAAAGAGCGCAGGACTTTGGCTTAAGTTACTGCGACTCGTTCGCAGACTTTCAACCAGTAAAAATGCTCCTGTGGAGAGAAAGCGAAAGAGCTAAATCGCTGTAGCCGAAAGCCTGATGCTGAGGAATTTTCACTCAAAGTATAGAAAACCTGGGTCGTCAAAATCCAACAAAATTACAATGATTTTTCGAAGGAAACATCCGATGGAAATTGATTACCGAAAAACGACAATGTCTCCGAAGCACCCCATTGACAAATTAGTTGATCTCATAACGCAACATCAAACAGTCCGAAGCCTCAATTTATCTCGGCGTTAGTGCGAGCAAGAGATCAAACTATAAATCGCCGTAAGTTTTCCATAAATATTTGGAAGGTTTCCGAGTGTCACGATCTCCAAGTTGTTTATGGAAAAGCCCAAGATGAAGCGGTGCGAAAAAGTCTATTGAGAATTCAACGTGCGTTCGACAACATTGCGAATGATTCTTTCATCCATATCGGACAAGTATATGACTTCGATAACACTTCGGACCTTCGACCTTCGAGCTCGAAAACCCGAGGTGACAAAAAGTCGAAAGAAAGTGAGCGAGAGAGCGAGTGAGATGGAGAAGAATATGGGAAGCACGAAGGGCGAGGGGAGGCTGGAGTGTTTTCTATCGAATATGCTTTTCGTTAAGTCAACTGATCCAGTAAAGAAAAGCGAGAAAAAAGGCAGAGGGGAAGAAAACCAAATGGTCGCGATCGGAGTGAATGAGGCAGCCAAAGGGAAGGTCCATGAAGACGCACATGCACGCACACACTTACGTACGAGTCGGATATATAAAAGTAAGGGAGAAAGTTGTAGTTCGTCCTATCGTTCATTCGATGCGCACTTGGTCTGAAACGCGGCGCGGTATCTTCTCCATCGCGCTTCAATCCGTACCTTCATCTCACTCTTTTCCTCTCCTCTGGCCCGGTTTCTCGCTCCGACGATGAGACACGTCCCAAAGGAGCGATTCAATCTTTACCCGCCCGTTTTCACAGAACCCCTGCGCGTGAATCTTCTGTGAGTGGCAGCGAAAACGGAAATCGGCTCTCATGTCAACCTACACCACATTCCTGTTTCCCATATCGCATCAACTCGATCGTCAACTTGTACCCATCTCCATCTACCATTATCGTTCCTTGTATTTTTATCTGTTTGTTTAACGGTTGGAGAAATGTGGAAATAAGGATTTTTGCTGTTTCGAGCTTCCCTCAAACATGATTACTTTTGGCATTCGAAGTTGCCAATCATTAGTAAGGTGCACGAAACGATTTTCTTAAGAAAGTCTTGAAATTTACACAGAGTTTCAACGAGTAGTCGACTGACGCCAATATTGAATTTTAAAGGGTTCGTCTTATTGGTTATTTAAATAAACGTCTTTAAAAATGGAGAAAAACACGCACAAATAAGGGCTATGCGTAAAAAATCGTTTATCTTTCCATATAACGAATGAACTTACGAAGTTTATGAAGAAGTGCACAAAAATTCGAGACGATTGTCTTACTAGTAAAAACATAAATTACGTTAAAGATTGAACGGAATTGGTAAAATGAGCACTCGTAACCTCGCATTTGCTTATTTCCTGTCACATCTAATTCGCCAAAAAATAAGTTGGAAAATGTATCACAGTTTTGAATGAATAACTCTGACATTAATTTGGAGTGATAATATCTTTAATTAGGAAGTAAAAATCGACCGAATTTAGACACCCATAAAATACGACTCTACGGGGATGATCCACCTTAAATGGTGGAAAATATATTGATGAATTTCTCCAAAAAAAAATTAATTTATCTCTAAAATCCGACAGTTCGATGATTGACAATCGAATGAATATTTCGGCAGCAAAGGAAGGGCAAGAACTGTGTAGCGCGATGAGCAGTTTGGTCTCGAAGGATGCATGGATCTGTGTGTCGGAGGACTTCGACTCCCGAATCGTTTTTCCGCAGCAGAGTCGCACGGATCGTTGGAAAACTTTTAGCATTCGCGCACACGACTTATAACTCTGAAAGCATCCTGTTCATATTTTTTGCCATAACTTTCACCGGGCTGCGCGAAAAGAATTTCGAGAGGAAATAAATCTGAAAGAGATTTCAATTTATTTGGAAAATTCTGAGCTGATCGAGCTCCGGAGCCAATTTATGGATCGCGTGCAGCCCAATCGTGGTAGGAAATGTTCTCTTTTCGGAAATCCACCCACGCGATAATTCCGTCAACGAAGCTTTTGGCTGTAACTGTTATAACGGAAACTACCCTCGTCGGGAATCGAGCAGAGCAAGGAAGAAAAACAGAAAAAAGAAATACGGACAGACGCGAAATGTGAAGATTCGAAAAAAAAGAGAAAGACATAGCGCGGAGGCAGGAGGACGGAGCAAGGGAGAAGGCGATCGTTGAAAAACCGTTGAAAATAGCGCGCAAAGTACATATTCTGAGAGAAGTGCCGTTGCGGGGATCACCGCGCGAGTCGAGTATTTGGAACAGAGTCAGAAGAGGAGAATGCGAATGAATAGCACGACCGTTTGCAGAGAAACACGAAAGGGGCGGTGGCCGCCGCCACTGAGCCAGAGAGCACAGAATCTCACGTCTACGTTTCTGTAATTCACCAACGCACGAGAAACTCACACAATTTTAACCTTAATACACATCCTCTTGTACATTGATATATAGATATGTGTACACGTGTACGCTCCCCCCCCCTGGTACAAGTTGATCTCGCAGAGTCAGACAGAAGTGCTACTAAAATGCAAATACATCTTATCATCGTCTCGTTTCATCATCGTCAACTTACATTTGATCTATACCAATCGTCAAATAATTCGGCTGACTTCACAAACCACGTTTTTTCCTATTCTTATTCTCTCCTGCTCTGATCAGCCATTCTGCCGTTTCTCGTTTTGTCGAAACGATCTTAGAAGCGAGTACCGGGGGGGCTCTCTCATCTCGAGGAAACGCACAGAGCCACACACACAGCCCCAGCAGCGCGCACACACACACACACACACACACGTAAAGACAGATCCAGAACCGTCACAACTTACTTTCGAGGAATATAATCAAGGATATACATACGGGAACGATAAAGTCGGCAAATGACTGCGAGGTCATTTAGCAAAAGTACTGTAGACATTCCCCCCCCCCCCCCCTGCCCCGCTCGCTGACTCGATTTGATCATTTCTATACTGGAAGATGTATAAGAGAAAGGGCGGGAAAGGCAACCACAAAGTATATATAAGAGCATGAGGGAAATAATGTTACGTACGAAGATGTTTGAGACGTAAGGGCAAAGTGTGCTCCGCTGGTGTGCCGCGCTCTCCCGAATGTTTTGGGGGATCCGGCGGTTCTCCTCGAGCCCTGGAACTACTGGAGTCGTACCTCGTCTATCCTCGTACCTCCTCCTTCTATCTACTTTTCACCATAGCAGCTCGAGTAATAGCTATGAAAGCCGGGCTCGTTAATCAACCGGCTCTTGCCCTCTCAAGCTTCCCCAACTCTCAGGATTTCACCTCTACACGAGCCAGCAAACGTTTAACTCGCTTGCTTCACATCAAACACAAACACCGAGCCCTGCTCTCCGCCTTATTTAATGTCGTACTTCGAGTGTACGAGCGGGCGGCGTGTGTGTTACGCGTTCACCTCGTTTCGAGCCATTACCGATCTTCCCTAAACACTCGAGACCGATGGAACTTCTTCTTCGCCGTTTTTCTGCTCATCCTCATGCAGCACGAATTAAGCTTGTGCTGTGAAAAGAGCGGAGTTAAGGGGAGAAATTTCCTTTGTTCGGTACTACACGCACGAGTCCAAACTGTTTCAGGGGACCAACTTGTTTGGTGTTTCATCCAAACGAACAATTGACGCGGTCACAGCACCTTAAAGAACATCGCTCACTGGCTCGAGATCGCTCGCGAAGGCTAGACAATTTTTTACACCGAACTCTGCCACTTCGGCTCTAGGTCTGCCAGTTTTTTATTCTCGCATCATCCCACGCTCTCCGTTCGAAACTTCTCCAAGTTCGGATGAATGAAAAAATGAAAATTCGCGCCTTCGCGTTGGCTCAACCAGCCTGCGTCTCAGCCACAGCGGAGGTAAGACGATTACACACACACACGCGCGCGTCCAGGCACGAGTACGTGCACTCTGCACCGATAAATGTATAGCTATAAGTAGTTTTTTCTATTCTCGTCCTTCGGAATTACCATTCTACTTTTGCCCGGGCGTGAGTACATTTGCATGACAAACGGTCCGACGGCTCACTCTTCCCGAGCGATGCAATTTGACCGGGCTGAGCGGAACCTTTTGAAAAGTACTCACATTATATACGGATATGAAACGTACTTTTCGACAAGCACATCGGTGAAATTATTCAGGCATTTTGGAAGGATGATAAGAAGGCTCCTCGATTCGAACTCTCGCATTTTCTTGCTCGTTCGACTTCTTGCGCGCCGGGATCGACCGATGCCCGACACTTGTGTGCACGAGGCTCATATTTGTGGGGGTTAAAATCTATGCTCGAGCTATCATGCGTTGAGGACAAACGACTTCTCGATCGAATCCTAACTAATATTATAAATGAGAAAGTGCCTTCGTTCGTCGTTCCTTCACGCCCCAACTAAGCAACCAATCTGCTTGATTTTTGGCATGGAGTTGATTCAAAGGACGGAGAGTAACACAGACTACTTTTGATCGAGGAAAAACATCTGATTCCCAAGAGAGATTCACAGGAGTACTCGTATTTTTAGACGAAAAATTTTCCTTCGTTGACGTCCTAACAAAACAACGAATCGACTTGATTTTTGGTATAGAGTTAGTTGAAAGGACGAAGAGTAAAATAGGCTACTTTTGCTCCAGGAAAAACATCGAATTCCCAAGGGTCTCGGTGTCTCATTCCTGCTGGAAAATTTTTTCAAATCACCACGCGAGCGAAGCTGCGGGTAAAAGCAGCTTGTGATGTATACGAAAAATAATGATGCTGGACCGATGAGCTGCGATATCGATTCCAACGAGAAGCCCTCGAACGTAGGTATTAAAGGTATTCTCTCTATAAAATGAAGGTTCGCGCAGTACAAAACAAATATAAGGACCGACGAAAGTGGTCTCTGACGAACAATATATTTCGTACTTATTGGTATCTCGAGAGTAAAACCGCTTGGTCCCCGCGATGCTTAAACTCTATGATCCAATGTTGACCGATATCCTTGATCGGAAGTTTGTAGAGCGATTTCGGACTAAAAGTAGGTAGAAACTTTCAAGATCTAAACCCATCGAACTCGCTTTTTCTTCGCTTGTGACTTATATTGCCAAGCGAGCGAAAAACCTCGAGTTTCTTCTCCCTTCCTCTTGCTCTCTCCCTCCCGGTCTCGTTCTCCCTCGCTGTGACCACTCGAGATCTTATATTGCAGAGTTCATCTCCCGTCTCTCCGTTCTCCATCGGCCAAAGAGCCTTGACGAATGTATACAGTGGCCATTAAAATATAGCATTATTACCGATTATTAAAGAATCAAGAGTTTCCCTCAGACTCTCGGATATCATCGAATTTATTCCAACTGAAAAAGCCTCCGATCTCATTTGTATCTATGAAATGGTTATCACGGATGAGACTGCTGCGATCCCGAGACGAAGCGAACCGACAAAACTCTCGGCATAACTTTTCACATTATGCACTCCTTCATTAGTGAGTTTTTCTAATGACGAGTTCGTAACGACGATCTCTCATTGGCCCCACAAAATCAAGCTCCATTCGAAACTCCAAATTTGTAAGCAGGACCGAGGTGGCACCCAGACACTGGAAACAAAAAGAGAATTATGAAAAAACAGCTCTGAGGAGTCTTTCTAGAAAATTCTCGTCTAAGAGACATCGAAAATAGGTTTTACAAACATTTTTCAATTCTCACGCAGACACGGGGTAGTATCCGGAGACGAATCATTGCGAACAGCTTGATTTTTTAACCCTCGAACATGTTTACATCACTCGTGGCAGGTTGGATAAGTATTCGGAAGTTCTAATTGATTTTTTTCCCGTTAGTTCTTGTCGCGTTGGCTCATGTAGTCGAAGCTCTTGAGAACTTTTCATGTTCGAACCGCTTGCAGATACGTCGTTAAAAACGTTTTCATTCATAAGTTGCATGTTGGAGTATCTCAATAGCTTTTCGAGGAATTTCGCTGTTGCTGGAAAGTTGATTTGTTACATTCGATTGAAGCTCTTCCAGGAATTTTCATCGGAGCTATGTTTGAAGAGGGAAACTGAAAACAGGAATAAAAAGATTAACCTGCTGTCAAAGCACCTTAGAATTAGAGTAAAATGCCAATAAAACTGTCTTTTGTGTCAAGAATCGATGCAACGTCAAGGTTCTCTGATAAAGTATAGTTTTACTACGATCGGAACAAGACCACTGAACATCATACCGTTTTGTGTGAGAGCAAAATCCACGAATGTTTGTTGCTTCACTTCGACCCTCCCCAAATACATAACGAATCACAGAACTTCATCGAGTTATATCAGCTCTCAAGATTATGAACTTTTTATATAACAAAATACACGAATAAAAAAAAAACGAAGAGATCTCGAATGACCATCCACAAAAACCATAGAATAAAAACTCTTTGTAAGTCTCGATGTTTCGACATAGCGAGTCGAAAGTAAAAGCAAACTTTTCTTATGCTGACTCGTTATTAAAGATGTATTTAAAACAATACGATCCCACGATCTCAACATTTCCAGTTCTATGGCGACTTGTGTAAACATCTTTGTAAAAGGACTCTTATTTTCCTGGGATTTGTCGCATTACGACGAGAGTAACGTCAGGATAAAAGCATCCTCGGGCAAGCAAGAACGAATCGTCGTTGAAAAACATAAACTCTCGATGGGAATTTCTGTAAATTTTACCTCTTCGAAGGAGACATTACTGACGTCTTTGCAACGAACAGTGAACTAATTAAAAAAACATTAACCCTGGAAGCGAGGAGATGTAAATCCTATTTCCCCTTAATACCGAGAATAATGTAGTTTGATTTTCCACCAAAAAAAAAACAACGAAATGCAAAATACTACACGGAGAGACTTTTTATAGCAAAAACTACTATGTTTTTATAGTAACATCGATATTATAATAATAATCGCTACAGAGTGTGTCAAATAATGCAAAAGTTTGGAGAACCATTACCACAGTAGTAAATAACGCACTGTACTATATCAAAAATGAACACCGAGCGAATTTTGATAAAAAACATAGTAAATAATGAAATGATTTGATGAAAATTTAGGAGATAACATAGCAGTCGTTTCTCTGTGCTATACGAAAAATTGCATAGTTTCGTATTTTCCCTTTTACCGCACTGAATTTTGCTCAACAACATAGCAAAAAAATTATCTAGAAAATTCATCGGAAATATTCGTAAAAAGTCTCTCCGTGTAGGTTATGAGACAGGAAGAGAAATGTTCCTCCTGAGCCAATGGACACATAAAATATCGAGATATTGCACTATCTCGACGAAAAGTGGCAGTCGCCGTAAACGAAAATTCAGACTGAAGCTTGTCCAAGCGTTTCGTTCAATGATCGTTGGGTGCATTATGGAAAGTGCACGCACATTGTTTGATGAGAATAACCTGAGAGTAGTGCCGTTATTGGCCCTTTGATGGTTGACTAAATATCGAGAGCGTTACTATCCGGGCACTCATTACACTAATTGGCACGGTTCCTGTGAAAACAGTAGGAGGATAGGATAATTATAATAATGTATACACATACGAGTTGGAGAGCGAGGGTAGTCGCGAAATTGTGAAGGCGTGCAGAGGATGGCGAGCGGAAGGAGGAAAAGGGATTGAAACTTTATACGACGATGGTCAAGTGTCAAATGTGATTGGTACGTGTGGATACCGCGCTATCCTCTCCCTATAACTATCCCTTGTTTCCCTCGACGAGCCTTCGGTTTCCAGTCAAATAATAATGGCCTTCGAAAATGAAGCGGCTTAAATTAAGCAATTAAAATCTCTGCTCCAGGGCTGTTTAACGATAAACAATAACCTTTAAACGCCCCTTAATCGCTGATTACATCGGACGCGTGGAGTCGAGCGCAGATAGAAAAAGCCTTGGGACAAAACCTATCATTTTTCGAATGATCAATTTACAGGATCGATACTCAGGCAGTGATCGTTATTCAGCGACGAACGAGCTTGCTCGGGACATTTGCAGCAAGCTTTTTTCTAATCGCCTGCGCTTTAAAGCGATATGATATTGAAAAATGTGCTCTTCGGGGGGAAGGAAATTGGGGAGATTCCGAAAAAGGTTTTCCCTCGCTAAAAGCTCTGGAAAGTAGAAAAACAGGTCTGAAAATGGTCTGAAATATTTCTCAGGGCGACGTAAAACGTGACTGTGCTACAAGCGCGCTTTGCATCCCGGCCTGCTCGCGAGTTAATATCTTCGAACGCAAAAGATTCATCTCGCCCACGGTGTACTCACATATAACCTATGTGGAAGAGAGTTTCGCTAGAGCATGAACAAATACGAGAAAAAGCATACCGATAAAGTGATTATACGCGGACAAGCAACAGAGAGACCAGAAGCTTCTGTCGGATATAGAATGAAAACCCTGAAAGCTTCTCGTGCGCGAAGCAGCGCGCATACACGCCACAGCCATGAGATTCCGAGCCACGAACTTCTCCATGCTCGCAGTTTTCCGATCTTGTAAAAATCTCATGTATGGGCTATTTTACGTGTAACGAATTTTCAAAATAATCTTCCCTTCTCGTCCAATTCACGATTTTATACGCCGATGGTAAAACACAATCGCGGATCACTCAGCGCAGGCCTGACCTGGCGGATGAAGAGTGTTTTCAATCATTTGTTTCCTGATCGTAGAGGAAGAAATTTCAGCTCTAGACTTCATCCAGCCTCGAGGATAAATTTAAAAAATAAATCGCAGCAAGTTGAGCGTTATATCGTTCAAATGCCCAAGGTTTTTCGCAAAACTTGTTTACTTTTGCAATGAAACGTTTCGTGGACAGAATGGCTGTTGAGAAAATGGAAAAATAAATTGCCAGTTTACACTAACCAGAATATTTAATAATCTCCACATAAATATACTCGCTAAGTGGATTAATCATTTCCCCGATTAAAAGAACGCACCAGATCGAGAATTGCGAATTTGCTTGATAGCGGAACGAGTAATTGGCTCCAGTCTCCACTGAAAAAAAAAAACAAAAATTTCACGAGTTCCGAGACTTTTTGCGTCGGAATGTCCCAATCCATTTTATATAATAACGTGCGAGCAGGAATATCATTTTCCAAACTTGTTCTACGAGCTACTATAATCTGTCTGAATTTCACTGGTACTCTTGTTCCTCTCTCCACGTGAAGTGTTTGACTAGCTCCGCAGCAGTGAACGTACGCCCAGACATCAAAAGTTGCTAAATTCATATTCGCAAACTTTTACTCCGAATTTCAAATGCATCATGGGAAAAGGTCATTAAGATTAAACTGGTCATTTCACACCTTGATGAAGTGGAGTTCGACCATCGAATGGAGCGTTAGGAGCAGAGCTGCGAAATCCTGCGAATGAAAATATTTCGAAAAGCGATTCGAAGACTAATCGTTAATTATTCTCTCAAAATGGACGTTAAATGATAGGAAATGGCGGCACATGAAAATATTCACGAAACTCGTATTGACGCGGAACTCACTTCCGGAACGTTCCAGATGGAGCATTCCTGCGGTGGATCAACAATCGACAGGAGAAATGGTACTCTCAGTATAGCTGGGGCGTTTCTCTATCGACATCATTTGGTATGCGGACTTTTGGCGACTCGACAATCTCGACAACCTCTTGACTCGCAATCTCGTAATTCCAGAAATCAAACACCGATAGTACGAAATTTAAAAAAATGTATCCAAGTGAAAATCGTGTTGAGAAGTAACGAGAGGTCTTCGCATCCCCGTCGTCGAATTAATTTGTCTTACATTTATTTTCCCAGACTGATTAAAAGTTCAAAAACGTTTCTCCAACTCGTCATTCAAGTGTCAAATCCCCGTTCTATTTTTAAGGATGTTTCGATGGTGCCAGGATTATAAAGAGCAGTAATTTATCATTTTCGTCGGGGCAGACCGATCGTTCGAAAGGCGTTAACGAAGCGCCGACTCAATTTGCCATTAAAGCAGTTTAACTCGACGCAGAACTGCCCATATTTGGGATCGAGATAGCGGTAATACAGCATCGTAGAACAGACGTGTGGCTGTACGTACAAATGTATGCGTGTGTACGTAGCATATGTATATAAAGCAGAAGGTAAAGCATGCTTCTTCTCGTCTCGAGGTTGGTACCGTGGCTCGCGTGCGCTTTACTAATATTCCTAAGTGCATCGTCAGGGCCGCTTTGGTGTGGCATTACAAGAGAGCCACGATACAAGGATACATCCAGCTGCGGCGGCGAGCTCACCTCTTCAATTCCCTCCAATCCTTCCTTCCAGCTCTCTTTCTCTTTCACTTCCCTGCCCTTTTTCATCTCGGTTCCTCTCGTTCGTCGGTTGCGTCCGGACGACCGGGCGACGTCCCTACCAACGGAGCATTCTTTTCCCACTTATCCCAACGTCTTCTTGTGATTACTTCCCATTTTTTTCCTCCCGTTCTTCTTTTTTGTTTTTCATCATTTTCTTTTAGTTTTTTTATCGTGTTTCGTTTTTATTTTTTTTTATTATTATTATTTTTTTATTGTTTTTGTATTTTTATTCTCAGGGCGCAACCTCCGACCGTCAACCGGCGGCGAGGCTCTCGCAACTTTATCCTCCAACGATCGTAATACCCGGTGATGTACATACAAGTGTCTGCTTTGTGACTTTTCACTGTGACTTTTGCTTCTCTCGTCTTTTTTCCCCACCCCTTCGGTGCAACGTTTTTTCTCCGGTTCCTTCACTTCTTTTAGCTTAGACGGGCTTTATCGGTGGCACGAACCCTCGCGCGCGGTGCTATATGCTAAAAGCTCTCCGCTACGGGTCTCCCCCTATGAGCAACGGAGAAGGCCGTGCGCTTGCACGTCGCTCTCCCTGTCAATACGTAACCTCGTTCTTGTTTATTGTCATTGCTCTTATTTTCTTCGTCGATGTTTTAATGCTGGGAACAAAGTCGTTGGAGAAGTGGCGCCGGGGAAGTGGCACTTGCTGGTTTATCGGTAGAACCAAAAAATTGTTAATCACTTCGGGAAACGACTTTTTGTACTTCGATTCGATCGTTCGAGGCACAAACGCGACTTCGGTTCGGAGATTAAGATGATGGATCAGTCGGTAATCACAAACGTGAGTGCGAGAGAGATAGCTGCAAATTTTGAAAGGGCAATTTTTCCACATCGTTCGTCTGATCGAAAAAATAAAAATGTCATCGGATTTTTGCGATCGTGCTGCGTACGATGACATTTTTATTATTTTAATCGGACGAACGTTGTCAAAGAGTTTCAATTTCAAAAAATCGAGGTGTGATTACCGACTGATCCATCGTCTTAAGAGTCGGTGGAATTTTAATAATTAACAAGTCCAAAGGATTCGAGTTTTAATGAAATGAAATTTTCAACGAACGCTGAACATTTTTAAGGAAAATTCGATTAAGCGAATCGAGATGAGAGCTACTTTGAGAATAAACTTCGTTATCCACGAAACTTCGTTAAATGATTCGCCAGCAAATCAAATTAAATAATCCAGGTCTAATAAATATTCGATACTGACATTTTATATTAAAACATTTTCCTTCTCATTATCTTCATTTAACCGGATTTTCACGAAGCTTATAAGATCGTATGTGAACAACGTGACACAGAACTCGATGCGCAACATTATTCTCTGTTTGTCCTCGATTAAATTCCCAACGAAAAATGGTTGGGATTTTCACGGGTAAACGAACGCTTGAAAAATGAGGGAAAAACGAGAGAAAAAATCGATTCCGAGAGCTGGCAAATTAAGCTTTTTATTATTTTTCTGCAAAAATCTCACTGCTTAAGTGTGAATGAATGTGAGAATAATGAGGAACGATGATCCGAGCACAAGGCCGCTAACACAAAGCGTCATCGTCTTATCCTTTAAGCGGATTTGACACCGGGTCCCCGTTGTTTGCCACATTAACCAACTATTAGGCGTTGAATGTACAAACAGGGATACAATTCAGCGCACTCATACTTCCCATCAGCGTAGATCAATCTTGTGTAAGGGTGCGAAAGTGAGAAACGCTTTAAATATTCTTCCGAGGAACATCGAAGGAGAGTCGAATCGAGGATCGCTCACGCCGACTCGTACCTCGCGGAAATGCCTCGTCACAAAATAGCATCGCCGTCGAGATTTGCTCGGGGTGGTTTCGCCCGATCGAATTCGAGCGACCTCTCACTGGCACCTCTCTCAATTAGTATTCGAGGAGATTCGAAAGCAGTCGGGCCAATGGCGCAACCAAGGTTGAGAGGCATCGTGGCCCACGAGAGAATTGGCGCAATGTCCGTAACATCATCGCTCCTATTACCATTCAACTTGACTAATATTTGCCTTCTCCCTCTCCCACCTTCCTCTCTTTCCTAGCAGTTCTATCTCCCTCTCCGTTTCCCTGCGATTCGATACCCTCCAACCAACCTTCCCATCTCGCGTGTGTGCGCTAGCCCTTGGAGCTCACAAGGAGAGGGTGGTTTCGTTATTCAAGATATTCCGTGTATATCCGAGCTGAGCTGAGCTAGCATTTAAGGATTACCGAGTTTAGCATAATATTAACAGGCACGAACGAGCGAGAGAAAGACAGAGAAAGAAGATGCCTGGATACGCGGAAAGAGACGGAAAGACATCGTGGAACCTGCTTTAGCTTCACACAGAGAAATCGCTCTCCTGCCCTGTATTTCAAAAAGAGAAATTAAAATGAGAGAGAGAGAGAGAGGTTTCTTCGTGTTGGTTGTACTATTATCGTGCAACCACTAGCTAGTCTGAGGGATACAGCAAACGATATAGCTCGTGGTTACTATTCATGGATTACCGCACTTGTCTCAGACTCAAACCCACCCTGAAGCATCCATTAGAATAATTGCTTCTTCATCTTCACGTTTATGTGACTGTAACACATCATATCTTCGCCGCTGCCGCCCCCTCCCCCCTCGTTTTGCTGTCTCTCTTTCTCTTTCGCAACCTCCCCCACCCCTTTGAGCCCGACTCTTCTCATCACGACCCTTTATAACTAGCGTTTTCCTTCTCTTCTTCTCATCCTAACATTTCCAGTGTCACTCGCCCATCCAACAACTTCATAAGAAAAGAAACACGAAAGCATGATTGTACGGTGCGTTATGACACGCTGTATAGCAAAGACACTCAAAGACGATTCATAAATTCACTACCAGAGAAACAATGCCGAATGATAAAAACCGACGAACTTCCGAATTCATTACTCGTCAGCTTCATTTTTATTCCACTATTTTTCTCATTAATTTTATATTTTTTCTCTCAAAAGTCAATGTTTGTGGCGAAATCTCGCGAAACGCTTGATTCGATGCTGATAACCTGTACGCAGATTTTTTGTACACGCAAGTTGAGCTCGGTCTTGTTCGATGAAAATATATTTTGAAATAGAATATCGTGGTTTGATGGAGTTATGAGATTTTCAATCACGCATTCAGCAACTCGATAAAGTTGATCAATTGTTTCGTGTTTTTTTTTTGAAAAATGTGGATTTTTCTCAATTCTCTATACTGAATTTGTACAGCCATAATATCGCCTAGTCCCCGAAGATACTCGAAAACCCTTATAAGCTCACTTCTCTCCTCTGACACACAACGGCGATGGATTTTCTCACAACCATTTCTAAGGACGTGGATTGTCCTTCAACAACTGCCACCAGGATTATCAATATTATTAATAGTTCTCGTCATCGCGTAACTCCTCAGACTCTGAAATAACTGAGGTGATAGTTTTCTCGTTTCCATTTCGAGGCTCGAGTTTCTCTGTAACATGCATACAGCATTTGCTGATGTTTCAATGCTATTACATCACGAGCTATTCGTGGAAAATTGCACAATGTTGTATGCATCAATCAAGGAGAATCGATCACAAAATCAAAATAATCAGAATTTGATCAAATTTGGTGATGACAATTTTTTTTAAATTTTTTTACCACATGGTTATCAAATAATTGAGCGTTAAATCGAAGTTCTTATGCACGAAATGTATTACTGTATATATGTAAAACTATGCTTATACACGTGAACTCCAATGTTCAATTACTCGCGAGCTGTGGTAGAAAAATCTAAAAAAATTTATATCGTCTTATATATTTTTAAAGAATAAATTTACCAAATTTTATTAAATTCTTATCATTCTGGAATTCTTAATATTTTTAACATGCTTTAGCATGGCAACTTTATCGTCGCGATCGACCCTGCTCAAGATCATGCGTTACTTGTGATTCGAAAAGCAACTGAACTCTTTTGCTCTTTCGATGATCAAAGAAACGATTAAAATTTATTCTCGCAATTATTTAAATTATGTGTAACTTATTTGTTGAGATTGATCAATTTTTCATATAATGATAGGGACTGAAATACTTTCGTAGCAAAATCGTCAAGCAAAATGTGACAACAGCCATTTTCTATTTATATGTGTATGCATATCCATATTTTAAACCAGCTGGCTCGTGGTGTTGTCAAACCCTCCACCGTTTGTGTCGTTATTACTTGTTAGGCTCAAATACGTGTTTTTCTTTTTCCATTCCCGAATCATTATCGGTAACGAGGGTTTCTCAAGACATCATTGATATCTAAAAACATTATGTTTTCTCATTCTCGTTTTGGCTCTTCAAATTTGGGAGGATCTCATTTCATTAAATCCAAATGATCGCACAGGAAGTGTGCCTGCCACGTACAACCACTCAAAAAATGGGATTTTTGTTAATTGTTTTCTCGACAAGATTTTTGTTAATTGTTTCTCGAGCAAAGGCTCACCCACGTTTTTTCTACATGAAAATCCTTCACCTGAAAAAAAAAAGTCCGTTCGATCAGTTTCAGACTTCGAAGTACTGAGCACACTCTCAGTAGCGTGTGGAAGAGACCAAAGATTTGAGAATTTCGAAATCCTATTAGTTTCTTACGTAAAATATGCAACTTTCAGCTCCCCTTCATTAATTCCTCACTCTTCCACTCGTTTCTTTGGGTTCAATCTCGGACGTGAATCCACCACGAAGACACGTGCATATGGTACAGAGCCGGGAAGCTGGCCGGAAGCTCCAGGACTGGCTTTCGCAAGATGAGTTACATGTATGTGCGCGGACGAAGTAAAAAATCAGTAGGATTTAAAGGATTTTATCTCTGAGAAATGTTTAGTGAAACTTTTCAAAAGACCATAATGCAATAGAGGTCGAACGATCTCGAATGAAATTTCCAGTCGAAAAATATCTCGGAGCTGCTTTTGCCCTCGATTTTTTAATACTCTCCCATCATTCCCGATACGATTTCCAATGAAGAAAAAGTCCTTTTTATTTCTCTATACTCTTTCGGATATTCGGATGTCTTTCGATCCACTATGCTGAGTAGAACACGAAAACGTCTAGTGTCGACGTTCTCTCATTGTTATGCAAAGATGGAGCATCAGACAAAATTCTCTCTCGTGCATTCTATATCCATCGACGTGTCGTTCTCTCAGTTTTCTGTGAAATGCGATTTTCTTGCATACGCATCGGGCTCCGAACGAACGAATAAGAACTTCGTTCGCTCCAATTTTCTACTTTTTCTTTGTGCTTTTACCAGCGTCAAAGTCATCCGCGCTGTTTTTACTCCGCGTTGGCAATTAATACTTTAGTCAAAGGAAAAATCGATTCTGCGAGGACCGGGCGAGCGGAGTTTTTTCGATCACGTTCCTCATCTGAAACGATCATTTTCATCATCTAATTATCGATTTCGTGCGTTAGTCATTCAAAAGTTTGGTCCTTGTCTCTGATAATTGGTTAGGAAGGAATGCAAAAAGGGCACGATTCAACCGTGACTTTTCTTCAGCCGAAAACATGTCAATTTTCAATATTCCAAACCTTTTTCCCGCGAACTCGACACGCACCACCATCCAATTTATTCGTCCAAGTAAATTGTCCTAGAAAAAAAGAGAACAACAATGAAATGACGAAAAAATAAATATGCAGAAATTGAGGAAGAATTCCGTCAGCCAAAGTTCTATGCATTTTGTTGAAAAATATGAACTTATTTATTTATCAGTAGAAAATTCAAATTATCAAGGAATTTTCATTTTTATTTATCCCGGATTTTTCTGTATACTGATGTATACTTGTGTATAGATATAAAAAATAAATAGAAGAAGCGAGCTCGCCAGTTTCTTATAATATACACCGAACGTGGTTTACATTATGTACTCTCCGCGTAGGTCGGCATCGTTCTCACCCCCTCGTGTCATTCATAGCTTTTTATACAGTTACGAGGACGGTGTACCTGCTCCTTACAATTCCATCTCCGGCTCTTTTCATTTATCTCACCGTCGCGTTCGCCCTCTCACGAGCCACCTCCGTCCACTTTCTTTGCTCCTTTCTTTCCCTCATTCACCAATGTTCCCTTCTATTCCGTTTCCTTTTTTTCTCTCCTTACCTTCTTTCCTTTCATTTTTTCCTCCTCCTTATTTTCGCCTCTTTTTTTCAACTTTCCTCTCTCTCTCTCTCTCACTCGGTCCCTGTGCATACTATTTCCCTTCCTCCCGCTGGTACAAACTGAAACGTGCTCCGTTTACGCAAGGAAAAGACACTCTTCCGATTCTTCCAGAGCCTCTGGCACGTACAAGCGTGAAATATATGCAAGAAACTTATTGTTTTAAGGCGTCTCCAGCGTCTCGAGCGTCACCTACCGGTGCACTTTGTAGGACACTGCACGCATCTATATCATGCCATTTCCAGCCCCTTTTTTCTTACCTCTATTTATTCCTCTCAATTTTTTCGACGAACCTTTTCCCACGATTCTCACAATGTCTTGTCTCCTAAACAAACGCAACTTTGACTAATTTCATGTTTCTTTCATGTTCTGAAACGAACACAAATTTGATTTGTTTTCGATTGAATATGCCACCATCGCGATTCCCAATTTTTTTCTCATTCACTTGGACTCCCGAAATAATTTCAGTTGAACAGTAAAATATTTGGATTCGATGATCCGATTCTTCATAGTTTCGAGCGTTCATTTAAAACAGGGACAAAAATAACGAAAAACGATTTTTCAAAATGAGAAAAACGTTACTAGCGATCTCCGAGGATTTCGATAATTTGTTAAACGTTAACGCGCAGATTACTTTTTCCCGCTAAAACGAGCCTCTTTTTTAGGTTATAAAAGTTGTTCAATCGATTGCCTCCTGATTTGCGATATGTGTTCATTCATATTTCAAGTGTTTAATCAGCTTCGGAACACTGGCTTTGGATTTATTCAGAAATCATTACCTGCATTCCTCTCCTCGATGATTCTGCGACCGATTGAATACAGATTCGAAAAGAGCAGCCGCGTGCACACGACCCGTGAGCGGTATACAGGCCAGTGTGCACTCGAGTGATGTATTCGAACGCGCTCCAGTGCAAAAATATGGTCAACCCAGATATTGAAAAATGAAAAGGTTACGAATATTTTGGCACCCAAGCTGTCTATTATATATAAGTTTATTATATGCGCAAGGGAGAGAGAAAAGAATGGGGCAAATGTGGTTCTTTTAAAGGTGCAAAAGTCGTCGCACTAACATATTCTCGTATTATTCGTTTCGAAGTGCATAAAAGCTTTTTTCGAGTGTTTAATACGTGGCGTGATAATAGCAACCCCAAAGTCGTCGTCAGCATTCAAGTGACCAACCAAAGTGTCTACTTTGCGGGTAGACGAAACACACGCCCTTTTTTTATGGCTTCTTTGTGAAACACCGCACGAACAAGCTGTTGAACGATACTTTTTTGTTTTTCATTTCTGACAACGGCGATATTCCTTTTTCCCCCGCCCCAACTCCGCGTTTTACGCAATAGGGCTCAACTTGTTGGACCGAATCAGACTTCTTCGTGGCGTGAGTTTTTTATGTATATTCCGAGGGCTTGATAGGTCAAACGATTTTCCCTTCCTAATGGACGCTGCTGCGTTTTAACCATTGCATTTTTAAGCAGACTTCCAAACTTTAAAAATTTTTAAGTCACGAAACAAAAATGAATGGCACGTTCAACTCAAAAATTCGTATCTATTTATTAGAGTTGGGCAAAAAAAAAATTGTTCTCAGTTGTATCGAAATATTTACTTTGAAAAATCGTATCTTCAGAAAAATGTCGCTCCCCTAATGCATTTCATTAATTTTTCTCACATTCGGTGCCCAAAATTTTTTTATTTTACTTTTATTATAAAACGGTCCCATATTAAAAAATCTGATCTTAATAAACTGTATAAAATTCGATTTTGGTGGACTTCCGAAAAGCTTTTACCTCCTATTTATTTGTAATTTGGACAAACCTTCTTTTCGACGATACCAGACACCGTGTAAAAAGGATTTTGGCGCATCCCAATATTTTTCGAGATATCGAATTTCGAAAGTTATTTTTTGGCATTTTCGAGTACATCTAAATATCGTTTCCCCACACGTCGATTATCTCTGCTTTGTAGAGTACCTGACCATGCCTAAAATGATTTTCAAAATTCCATATCGCAAAAATGACAGGTTTTAGGTTTATCTTTCGATTTGCACATTTCAAACTCTCCCAAAAATCGTGTCACATGAATTTTGAATATTTTTTAATTCAAAATGTTGTGAGAATTCGAAAATAATGGCTTTCAATAAAATTCACTGTTGCCGAAACGCAAACGAAGGGTCTCTTCGAAATTTCAAATTACTTCGGTAATGAAAAATTTTAATATGGATCAAAGCTACAGATCGAAAAATTGGGTAAAAAAATAGAAGAAAACAGTTGAAATAACGACAATGATTGAAATCCGTGCGCGTGTACATTTTTTTTTTTATTCTGTCTGTACGTTTTTTTTTTTTCGTTTTTTGTTTGTTAAGATTGCACATACGCCCTACAATTTGCGGCAAAATTCTCCACAAATATAAGAGTATGCAAAACAGAATTTGGAGGAAAAAAAAAGAAAAAAAAACCTTCAACGTGTATACATCCCCTTAAATTATTAATGAGGAAAATTCTTATGTAGTATAAATCGTAAGTCAGTTAGGTTTATTTCTTGTTTGTTTTCGTTCCTTTTGTTTTCACATCAAATTTCATTTCACTAATCCCATTTTCTTGGCTTCCACTTCGTATATTAATAACCTCCACATTTTCACAACGAATACCTCTGCCTCTTCGTCCAATACCTGAAAAATAAAAAGAAAAATTAAACGAAAAACCATGATTCATTGAAAATATGAACTCGTAGAGTTTGCCTGACCAAACCACAAGTGCAATGATGAAAATGAATCGGGAAATTGGACGAATTCCATTAAACAATAAATAATGCATTATTGGCTAAATTTCAAGGAATAGTCATCGTGCTTTACCATTTGTACATCATCGAGTATACCCTGTGGGGAGCTGCCAGCCATAACTTTGCTGCATATAAAATCAACGAGCGTAGGCTCCGGCTCACCGATGTATTCAATTATTTTTTTGTTTATCCAAGGCCGTATTCTCTTCTCCATCAAAGTCTGTAAGAGAAGAAAAGATGAAAATACGACGACGATGATATATTCATCGGGGAGTATAGTTTCGTTGATTTGCGCAAAGAAAACTTACGTTGTCGATAACCGCCCAATCGAGCTGATAACCAAACAATGCATTCTTGTCCGTTGGGATTTTGTCAATCAAAGACTTGATATGCTTTCGTTTTTCCTCTTGACTCTTCGAGTTTTCCTCCTTCCCAGTCTTCGAAGCTTCTTCGAGAACTTTCTTCTTTTTATCCTCGCCGTAATCTGATGAAAATAGAATATCGAATGAATTTTAATGGATGTTATCGAAATGTTTTTATGGTAAGTTACTTCATGTTCATTATTTCTCACCGAGAGGAATGAGTTTTCGTTTTTTCGAGTTATTTGTTCCGTCGTCGTCGTCGTCATTGTTAAAAACATCTTTTACGTCGATACGCGTCTTTTTCCTCGTCTGATTCGGCTGTTGGGAATTAACAAGAACGTTGCCCGGACTAGCTGGAGTTTTGCTACCGACAGGAGCGTGATCTCCACCTCGAGCTCCACCACCACCCATAGCAAATGGCACAAAATTACCTGCAAAAATGAACGTTTTTGTTGTAATATCGAGCCAAATCTTTCATCGCTGGATGAAAAAAAAAATCACTCAACTATTGAACGAATGAAATAATTGAACATCCACTCAAATGCATAACAATGGATAAACACAAATTTCAATTTAAAAATAAGTGGAATAGTACTGCATGAGGAAACTTACTTCCACCGGTTTTTTCCGGTTCACTGACAAGCGACATTCGCGAGTCTTCGTCGTGTGAGGGTGGCAAAGGTTGTGAGGGTGTCGTACCGGAAACGGTGACGGGCGAGGCGCGCTTGTCCTTGCTAGTTTCGCGCTCATTGTCGGTGATTCCATCCCCGGAGCCATCCTCACGATGATGATTTTGATGATGACGATGATGTCGTCGATGATGATGATGATGACGCGGGGGCGTTCTCGAAGGTGCTTCCGGTTGTATAGCGTCTTCGAAGTGCACACCGTCGTCGCTGTCACTGTCAATCGGCTCGGTTTCGATCGGCGGCATGACCACGTCTTCCTTTTCTTTTTGAACCTTTTCGTCATCCTCGTCGATTATCGTTATAACCGGTTTCGGCTTGTACTGTTCCTCTCTCTCGGCCTTCAACTGCAAAAAAGTGTTTTTGGCAAAAATGCCCAAATCTTTTAACACTCATACTGCGGCACAATTTTGTTTTTCACTTCGACAAGTATAAAATTGATTGTAAAAGCCTATTTCTTGTAAGATGAAATAAAAAAAAAAAACATTGGCGAAACAACAAACGTTTTGTGAACAGAAAAAAAGAGGTGCGACAGGTTTACTGCGGTAGCGAAAGTGCTAATCAATTTTCGTACCCTCTCGAATTCAGCAGCCGGATCGGGATGAGAAGAATCGGCGTACAACTTGTCACGAAGACGTTGAAGCTCCTGCCGTTCGGCGCATCGGTCACGGGAGTCAGCTTCCGCTTCGAGTGCCCGCTCCTCCAAACGCCGGGACAATTCTTTTCCCTTATAATACTTGGCATCATCGCGATCGTCGTCGTAATCCTCGAGAAATTCTTTCAAACGTTTAGCCTCTTTTTCCCTCGCCTCTCTCTTGCTCCGTTTTTTCTCTCCCTCTTTCTCGTACTCCTTTTGTTTACGACGTTCTCGAGTTTCCCAAGCTCTCAAGCGCTCCTGATAAGCAGCCTCTTTTTCTCGAGCCCGCCTCTCGTTCTTCTTACGGTCTTTCGCTTCTTCCTCTTCTTCCCGTTCGCGCATTATTTCGCGCTCGGTTTTCCGCGCCTCTTCGCGCTCCCGCTCTCGTTCTCGATCACGCTCCCGTTCCCTGTCTCGTTCACGTTCGCGCTCGCGTTCACGCTCTCTGTCGCGATCCCGATCACGATCTCGCTCTCGATCGCGCTCACGATCTCGCTCTCTGTCCCGCTCTCCTCGATCCCGGTCCCTGTCATTTCTTTGACGCTCCGCACGGTCGCGCTCTCGTTCCTTCGATCTTCACAAACAAACAAGAAACGATAAACTTTTGTAATAATCCAGTTTTTGAACAATCTTATTTTTATACCTTCAAAGCTTTTCAACATTTTCAAACTTTTCCGGAACTTTGAGTAACGAGAATTTAAGTTGGACAAATTTTCGAATACGTTTTTTTCCATATTGAGGTGTGACTGCAGAAATACTCGTTCAAAAGTATTTTCTCATGATCTTACCGAGACTTGGATCTTCTTTTGTCTCTCCGACTACTTCCGGTGCTGCCACTTCGACCTTTGTGAGAAATGGGACTGCCGGGTTCACCATCGTGATCGTTCTTCAGTCCGGCATCGTCGTCCCTTCTGTCCCTTCGTTCTTTTTCCCGTTTTTCACGTTCCTCTTTCTCAACCGCTTCTTTTTTACGTTTCACTTGGGCCTTTTCCTCCTCTTGTTTCTAAAAAAAACACACAAATGTCCAGAATTTATGAGTCCAATGTGTCTTTTTAACGGATGAATGTTGAGCTGTGGCGATAAGTACGAAAACGATTAATGGAAAAGTGGAAATAACCGGCAAGCGTAGAATCCACGATTTGACGAAACAATATAAATTGTTGGATGTCACAAGACAAACGAAAATATGCAATGAGCGCAATGAATTTTATCTCTTTTTTTTCAATTTATATCGCAATTCGATCGAAGCCTCGTTTGCCAGTTGGACGATAATCATTTATTATTCCATAACAATCATGAAATCGAGAAAAAAAAACGTAAGAAATATAGAAATAAACAAAAAGTGATGAAACTCTTTGGTTTTTGTTGAGGTATACTTACTCCGTTGACAGCGGCTGCGTCATTTACACGTTATCTCGTTAACATATCCATAACATAAGTTTCCTAAGTGCAGTTACAAAGATTGGCAAAACAATTCGTCAGAGTTCCCTTAAAAACTAGTCTTAACCGTATGATCTCGTCGTACCGAGACAAAAGACAGAAAGAGAGAGAGAGAGAGAGAGAGAGTCAGAGAAAGGCAGAGACAGATAAAGAGAAGGAGAGAGAAATATAAATACAGACGCATCGTCGAAGGCCACCCAATGTACTTACAACATTGCAAATGTGCCTGTTATATATTAATAATGTGAAAACAAAAAGTCACTAAGGACTATTTTATAAGGCTCAGGAAATTCGAATTTCCCGATTAATCTCAATTAGGGCAAGCCATTGAAACTTTATAAAATTTCTACCATTTTCATATATGTAATATTATATTTATACATATTATTATAATATATTGGTGATTATATACCGATCGGAGAGCGAAGACATCACGGAGATTGTGGGGCTCTATCCACACCAAAACATCTTTCACGAATATCCAAAGTAACTCTCGTCGCGCGCTTTTTGTCAACTCGGGAGATATTGTTTTTGTGTGTGTTTTCCCTCCGGATATCGGGGCTTAACGCGACAGCTGATGCGGCAAACTGTTGAATATCAAATGCACAATAGTTTGCCCATCTGTGACGAGTCTTCAATCTTATTCCCATTAAATCAGGATTATTATTATGTTCTCGTTATTAATATCATCATCATTATTATTAATCATAATATTATTATTATCGTCATTATTATTATTACTGTCGTCATTGGTGTTATTATTTTTTCTATGCTTTTATATATCATCAGTCAAGAACGAGTTACCGCTTGGGAAATTCCAGGCATAGTTCAATTATCTGGACCATGGAAATGAACGAGCGAAAGACGAAATATATTTTTTTTATTTGTTCGATGCAAATTATGATTGTCGTTATAGAATTGGATGAATCTAAAGAATAGTGTTTGAACGATCTTTGACGATTGTTGGAGAGGTCAAATGGAGAATTCATGTTTTCTGTGCTCGTCCATGTCCAAGTGTCAGAATCCTTTATTTTTTTCGTTTATTGTATTTTTCTTTTCTATCGAGATAGCGTGGAATTCGAGCGAAAAACTAAAGTAACAATTGCAGTTCCTCGTTAACAGGAACTCATTCTGAAAGGTGACGAGAGCCAGTCGGTGCGTGAAAGATAAAGACAATGAGGAATATGCGTGAAAAGATGGAAAGAAAAATTCGAGAAAAGTGATATTTGGAAAACTAGGCACAAAAAAATTGTTGACATTTGCGATCACGAGTGGTGATCGTTCATGAGCGATCGCACTATTTTTTCAATGCCGGAAATGACGTTCGTAATTGATCCATGACTTTTTTTTCAATAGGTTTTAAAATAATATTTTCATTTTGAGTTTTTTTTTTTTTTTTTTTTTTTTTTTTTTTTTTTTTTACTTCTTTTGTGAAGTTTACTCACAGTGTAAAGTCGACTTGATCAGTCAGTGTGATGGTACCGCGGAGAATGGAGAAGCGCACACCTACGTACTACGTACATGTCTGATCGAGACGACGCTGACAGAAGCTGTTTACACAAAATAAAGACAACAACTGAACAGCCGTCACTTTTCTTTTAGTGTAATTTTTTATTATTTATTTTTTTTTAATTTTCTCTCTCTTCCAAAACGACTCCACGTGTTGATATAAATTATTTCTATTTTTTTACTTCCCTTAAACAAATAATAATGAACAAACGAATTCATTTAAATGAAATAAATCAATGGAATGAATATTTCGCAAACTGACTCGATAGAGCAATGAAAATTTTTGTAAAAAATAAAAAAACAAACAAATAAATTTTAAATCCATTGATCACTGTCTGTCCTGTATCTCAAAGTTGATGTTGAGCTTTGCCATGATTTTGATAAAGTGACCAAATTCCAACTTTTAACGAGACATTAACATGTTTTTTTTTTTCTTACTTATTCTTTGAAAATTAAATGCCGAATGACACTGAGAAAATGTGTAGCGAATATCCTTGCGGTATTTTTTTATTTTATGAAAAATAAATTTCATGGCAAAATTCAATGGAGATGACACTGCGGGACAGAGATGGAAATAATGAATTTACAATTAATGTATTTCGACGTATAAGAATTCCACACGAAGTTTGAATTTATTGAAATATTATCATTCGTTTTTTTTCCTGTTCAGTTTTGTTGTTGTTGATGATGTTGATGGTGTGTGGATATGCTCTGAACTTACCGACGAGGCTGAAGCTGCCTTCGAAATAACGAGGGTTGTGCTGTATTGTGACTCCCTTCAGAGCCAATGATTGGGTGAAAGGGTGGCTCTCTCCCCCACAACATTCCTAGGCGTGTGCGCGTTTGCTGTGTTCGACGCACGCTGCCTGTCATTACAATTATAGCAACGAATCACGGCTCCAATTCATAGCTAACGTAGCTAACGCACGATAAAGAGCTAACGAAGCTCCGCTAACGCTCCAACACTCGATAAATAAGTTTTTTCCCACTTTTTTACCCTCGATTTCCGAAAAAAAATCAACTCTTTTATCCCCCAAAGATATTCCCATGAAAGTTAATAATCCGCGCGAGTTTTCGACACTGTGGGACACGTTTAAGGCAATTACTTTGAAAAAAAAATTTCAAACAATTAGGAGATTGGAGATAAGAGTAAATTGCGTGGAGATTTCAAGTATTTTGATTGGAGGTCAGAACGGAAAACTCGCGCGGAACATCTGACAAATAATAGTCATGTTACACTTGAATTGATTGCCATTTCGAGACGATTGACGATATATCCATGCTTTAGCTAAAACTACTTTTGTCGCCATACCGTGAAGATTACCTTTGCCGTCGAGAATTATTGTCTTTCGTTCAATGTCTCATATTTAATCATAACGGATTTCAGTCAATGAAATGAACAAACGAAGGAATGAAAATGAATAGAAAACAAAGGAGATAAAAAATTCCATTTTTTTCATTAATCGAAAGAAGTTTTGATCTCGATGATGGAAAACTTAAATTTCTTAGTTGCTTCAGCCTCTGAAGCAACAATGAAATCATTTTTCTTCTTAACAATTTTCTATAAAAAATTTTGAAAATCCCATTGACGGAAATGAAATAATAATACAAAAGTGCTGAGGTTTGTGCACACATGTTATGATGATAGAAAGATAGAAAGAACGAGAGAAAGAGATAGATAGAGAGAAAGAGAGTAGAAAGAGAAGAAACTGAGAGGCAAAGGGGGAAGTGGATACAGGGAAAATGATGAGTTTTAGGGGTCTCTTAAAAATTGATTTGTGATAACCTACCTTCATGACTTCCCTAAATTTTCCAATTTCCCGGGTGATCAAGTCTCGCTTACTTTCTTCGATCTCTGCATCGTCAAGATTGAGCTGCTTGGACGGTTGTTTTGGTGGGAGTTCCTCTGCAAAATAAATTTTCCATTAAAATCGCAAAAGGTTTACGATTTCAGACTTTCTTTCTTCGAGTAAACATTTTTTGTAACTACCTGGAACCACTTGAGCCATTTCCAATTCCGTTGTGTGTTCCGAAATGATCATATTGATGCGGGAGAGTGCTTCACTGTCAATTATTCGCATTCCCTCATCCATATAATCTTCATTGTCGTCTCCATCGGCACCCTCGCTCGGAGTTTCATCTTGCAAAGGCGATTGACCACCTCGAAGTTTCTTTCGTTTTTCAGCTGTTTGTTAAAGTTGATTTAATGAAGAATTTCCATGTTTATTTCGCTATGAAATTCATTTAAATAGACAGAAAAACTATTGATCTCAATTTCAGCTGAAAATACCTTTGAACTGATCCAAAACAACTTTAGTCTTAGCATCAACTTTGACAACAAGCTTTTTCGTTCCAATCTCCATGTCATGGAGCAATCGAACAGCTCTGAGACCAGCATCGGGACCTGCGTACTCGCAGAATCCGAAAGCTTGAACTCTCTTCCACGAGAGAACATGGCCACAAGCACCGAGTATATGCCTAATCATGACATCCGGTGCACGATCCATAATATTCCCAACAAAAACTGTCACAGGTGGTCCATTTTCCCGCTCGCGACGTCGAACGTGCTCGTGACGATTCTGATTCCTTGGATAACGAACTGCCGGGGCTGAAGTCTGCATCGCAGATATGGGTGTTGGGATCATCTGAGTTTTGTAAACGACAAGCAATTCTTAATGATGCAAAACAACTACTCATGCGCCAATACACATAGTGACAATTCGACGATCCTAAAAATGATGTAGTTTTGATTCATGAATTTTATTTTAATGTATTCTAATTTTTTACTTTTTTTAAAATGCTCTCTTCGTGCTCAGAGTATATTGATGAATCTAATAAAAATCTTGATTGTATTAATTACAGTTCAAATTATTCTGTAAGACTGCAAAAAAAAGGAATCATTAAGTCATCAATTTCTCATATTTTGTTAAAATTTTATTTCATATGTTTACAGACTTTCCAAAAACTTTTTCAATCTTTTTGAAAATTGTCACTTGGTGTAGCTCAAAAAAAATAAGCAACAGTGCTCCAAAATTTCAATAGATCTGATAAATACTCAATCAATAAAATGTTACATGCATTATATAGAAAAATGAACATCTATGAGATAAAATTTTACTATTTGATGATGAATTAGATAAACATCAATAGAAAATTCTAATTAACAATCTAACATAGAGTTTCGATAGAATAGAAGAGCATTGTTTTTAATTTGGCTTAAAAGAGTTTTATATATAGTGCGAAAATCATATATAATACAGATTATTGATTTGCTATCAAAAGCAATCTTATTCAATGAATTTGACAATCAAAAAATATCTAAGAATCCCTAAAAACACACAATGGAGTAATCAACAAATCTTATAAATTTATATACTAGAATTAGTTCGAAAACTCAGTAAAAAATTTAAAACAAGTTCAAATCTACAAATCCAAATATCAACGTTTCTAGTCCGATACGACTAAACCGATTAAATTCTAAAATATTAAATTCATATCTTCCATAATAAGTGCAAAAAAACAGAAATGTATAAAAATTTTTTTTATCTATCAAAGAATTTCATACATAAATAAAACAGAAAAATGGTTGTCCTTTTTTTTCCATATTACCACATGAACCAAAATCACTGAAAGGAATTTGTAGTATTCGCACGATAGAAAGCAATAATCAATGCTCTTCTGCACATCAATCGTTAAACATACCGACAAGCATATAAAAAAATTTCTAGACAATCTGACCAATGCTTTCAGCAGAAACGGTATAATATGAAGATTTTTTTATCGATTCAAGCTTCGACACCATAAATACAAGAATGTTTGAACAAATAACGAAACAGGCAAAAAATATTGAATTTATCTATACAATGTGGATGCAGAAAAAATATATTAGTTATGCTTACATGGGGCATAGGCATAACACCACCCATAATGGGTGGCGGCGCTCCAACCATGTACGGCATCCCTGGTGGCATCCCTGGGATACCGAGCGGTGGTTGTCCAGGATAGGACATTGTTGAGAACCTTCCACAATTTCAGGTGCTGAAATAATGGAATACTTTCAATAGCATATACACTTATAAAAAAATAAATCCATATTTCGCAATTTCATTTACAATTTTTGTAGACGCCAAAACACGACAAAAAAGTAAAACAATTTGATGAAGACGTCAAGGAATTTGTAATAAATCAAAATATTATTAGTAGAACCTGTAAAATCTATCGTACATTAAACTTGTTCTACGACAGTAAGCCGGCAACATGATTACCTTATTTTCAGTTTATAATTATTAAAAAGACACTGGCAAACCCGGCACTTTGAAAGCTCGAAAGGTTGCACGGGTCAAGAAACGAATTGAGCAAAAAACCTCGGTATAGAAATACGCGTGTCAAACGCAAACATCCGGGAGATGCTTAAAGAACTTCAAGCACATTAATGGACGACATAGCAACCTAACCATCAAATTAAAGATTCTCTCGTGAACAAGAACGTTGCGATTAATCGTTCGGCTTACGCACCCGATAAACTCCACCAAGTCCTCTCGTTTTTTTATTTTGTTCCCTCACTTCTTCTTTCTTTTATACACTTATTAAGTTATAAATTGTTTCATATTTTAAACTCGACGTTAAAATTTGATATAATGTTGTGACGGTTTTAAACACGTAGAACAAAATTACACCTCACTCCGAAATCTACCAACAGTCACCGCCATTACACATATCACCGCATTCCGCCGCCGTGGACGACGGTCTGAGTGAGAAGCCTGCGAGCCTGCGACGACGAAACTGCCAATCGCCAATATGTCTGCAACCCCTCGTTGTTCGTTCCCCGCTCTCTTTCTCTCTTACTTTTTTTATCTTTATTCCGACAATATTTTTTCTATTTATGTATATTCGAAAAAAGATTTGCGCGTACGGTAACAAGAATATTGCCTCACGCGGGCGTCGCTGCGAATTTTTCACCCTACGTCAAATGACGGTCAAATTACTATTGCAGTCAAGCTTACACACTTGGCATTAAAAATACGAGCAAGGAGATATCGAGATTTCGTTTTCGTAGCTCATTCGATCCCCTGCTTTTATTCAACAAACTGCGTCCATTCATTCAAAAATTGAAAAGTAAAAGTATATCATTCCATATATATATATGAAATGTCTCGATTCTAGCTCTTCGCCGAAAATGTAGGTATCTTCGCTTTGACAAAATCTTACCATTTCAACGGATAAAACAGAACGAGCTTCAATCGCGTCGCTGGAATTAAAGATTGAAGGAAATATTTTTCACATTTTCTTTACATATATACACATAAACTTAACCCACAAGATCGCAGCTGAAGTTACAAAAAATTTATATACCTTAACGTAATATTTATTCACACAGAATTCCAAAGATCAATCCGTGATCAGTGCCGATTATTTCGTCGCATTTTTATCGCAAATACACAAAGGTTCGAACATAACCTAAAACCTGTAAAAAAAAGAACAGATGCATACGATGGATTGTTACACACTGCCTTTGGACGGAACAACAGAAAAATTATTGAGCCTTTATCTCTACACAAATGTCTGTAATACAAAAGAAATACGAGAGAGCTTAATGTCAGGAAAATTGTCATGTTGCGTGATAAAGGCTTCGCTTGTAGTGGATCCGTTTCAAGTTGCGATAGCGGCGAACAAAGCAGCTCTGAGAGAAAAGCGTTCGAAACTCACAACGAAATCGATATTCACAGAAATCTTGTATGCCATGTCAACGTCCAGTAAAATAACTGATTCCCTCGTTAAATTTGGTATTCATGACAATGACAAAAATATCGTAGTCGTGATGATTCACAGACCTAATGAGAAGGAAAAACTGGAGGAAGAAGTCTTAAAACGAATAAACGGCGACAGAATTCCTATTTCGAGACTAAATGAATTCACAGATGAGCCAAAGGTCAAAAAACTTTACAATGTTGAGCAAGACGAACTGGCTGTGTCAAGTCTTCTAGATTCGGTCATAAGCAGGATAAGCTGCGATTTTGCTTCCACCTCCAAATGAAAAAAAAATTTGGAATAAAATAAAAGGTATAATATGAATGGTTACATAACTTGAGTTAATTTACGGAGTTTCACAACTATAAAATTTAAATTAGTTGTTTCCCTATGAACCTGTTGGAAATGCATTTCTTCATACATATAAAAATACAAACTCCCTTGATATACTCATAACTGCATTTGTATTGTGTGGAATGTTAAATCTTAGTCGTGTTCCCTTTATTGTTTACTGTTTTTTTTGTTTCACAAAGAAAAGTTTCAGTGCCTTTAGTCTCACGGATGTTTTTTTCTGATTGACACAAACAGGTGAATAAAAAGTTGATAAAAACCAAAAAAAAATAAAGACGTCAAAATTCTGATGCTGTCTTTATTGAATAATCAATTGACAAATGAGTTCTGTTATTCCGCATCTTTTGTTTCTGCCATGAGAAGAATCATCAAGCCGTACAAGACTGCATCGACAGCAGATTGTTTTCCCTTTTGCTTTATTTTTCTGTATTACGACCATCAATACACCCGGTTCATACGATATTTCTTCAATTTTGTAATGTTTTTATGTTTTTTCTTCGTTCATCGTTTTGAAACGTGCCTGAATCCCTTTTGAGTCGTTTGTGCCAGCCAAAACTCCCTTTGGATTATTATCACTATTACTTCATTGTTACTTCCGTTCATTTTCATTTTTCCCCTTGCTCACGCTTACCTGTATCACAGTTATCACTTGTTAAAAATTCTAACATTAAAATTGTTGATGCGATTCAGATAGTTTGTTTTTTTTTTTTCATTTATCGATTCTCATTTGACACACGGGATAAAGTTGTAATCAGTCGTTGTTGAAGGTTCGGATTTTTGCTGTTTAACGTATTTAGCACGATGATATTGAATTTTTATTCGTTCATATAAGCGATTGATCCGGAAAGAGACATACGTATTGTGATGCTTGAACTTTATCGTTTCCTTTTTTGTCCTGCTCTGTCGAACAGAGTATTTCATCGATGCGTAATACTCCTATTTTGTTTTTTCTTCCGTCGTGAAGTGGCATTTTGTATTCGCTTTGAGTTTTTGCTGGTTCAGAATTTCGTGGAGTTTTATTGAAGTTCATGGTACGCAAAGCCATTTTCTCGTTTCGTTGGGCGGGTCTCGGGCGCGGGGTAGGAAACAAAATATCCACGAGGCTCGCACGCACACAAACACACGCGGGCGAGCCGTCTCTCATTTTCACTACATCCTGGAGAAAAACGGTAAAACAATCGTTACGTAAGCTCGAAAGTTTCTTTTAAAATTAGAATATTTCAAAATCGAATTAGATTTGAAAAGCAACCATGAAATGATTCTTCCAATATTCAAATGATAAACAATTTTTATTTTACCTAGGCAAACTACACATTTCGCAAGTCGCAAGCGCTGCTGGATTCAGAAAAGTGCAATAAGAGCAGGTCCATAGCGACTGATTCGCCGGTTGATTCTGCAAGTCTCCACTCGTACCGACTCCAACACCGGGCACACCGCCCACCGCTGAGGAAGAAGAAGACGCGTTCGATGCACTACCAATTAGTCCACCCTGGCTTGCGCTTGAGGAAGACGCGGTCGACGTTGCCGATATCAGTTGTTCGACCGTCGCCCAGTGCTCTGATTTCGCCCATTCGTTTGCTTTTTCTCGATCGTTGTTCCGTATCGCTTCCATCAACGGAACCATGTGGTCCTGAAATTTAAACGATCCATGTAATGCATCTTCGTCACTGTGCATCGACGCTAAACCTGAATTTTTACGAATTCTACAAATTCTACCTTCACCGAAATTTCGATTAGTCTTTTATTTCAATAAATAATTGTGGAAAGCTCAGAAATGTAAATACAAAGCATATTCAGTCAAATTACGTCATTTTTTGAATTCTCATCACTTATAGAGGTCTAAAATATCGTTTAACACATTTTCTGTCGTATTGACAGTTATTGTGGATACATTTTTTGTATGAAATGTCAGTATCCGAAGAAAACAGTATTTTTTTGCCTTACCTTCATTGGCAGCATGTCCATCGTAGCGATGAATAGCAATACGTGGAAATCTGACACGGCTTCGAAAAATTGATCCATACTAAATTGTCGGATGTACGTGCACAGGGAACCGAATTCTTGAACTTGGCCGTAGACGAGCCTGTGAAAAAATAATAAAAATATATAACACTTCAATGTTTTTTCAAGGACTTGCTACCATTTAGAGAAGTTAGAAGCGTCGAGCTTTCAAAAATATTTTCGTTGGATGAATTTACTTTTGGAATTCATGATCACTCGAAGGGTATTTGAACTTTAGAAGGCTTTTGTCAGTAACAAATTAGGCTCAGAAGCGGTACAGAAAATCTTTACTTTTCAAGTCTGTTTATAATTCTTTAATTCTCTTTTGAGTTATCTCGAATGCAAAAAATTGCAAAATACTTGCCTATTTTCGACAGGAAATGGAGTGACATTTTCATTTACGTAGAAAGTGAATTGGGGAGTGAGCGGAGTTGAACCTGGCACGTCCACGAGTAAGTACTCTACTGGCAGGGGTCTGCCTAATCTCGATACTTCATTGCCGTATGAATCCTTTTCCTGGAAAGGAAAAATATATTTTTTTAAAGCGCACAATTATTGAGAAAACTCACCACGTGAATCTCATAATTTTTTATCGAAACAGATTCGTCATAGCTATTGAGATTCGAATGTTTTGTATCAGGAAAATATTTTTGATGATGAAAATGGGAAGAGAGAATGAATTGAAAAATGTTGAGGAAGAAATTGGAGAAACTATTGACGAGCGTATATCGATAGAAATGTAGTAGAAAGCAGTTTAAAGAACTACAGCTTTTATTTTGGATTGAAAGTACGATCAGTTTCCCGCGCGTTCCCGGGGTAGTCGGCGCTTGGCGCTTTCGGCGCAGCACCAAAATGGCGGCGGTGACTGTGTTACTGTGCGAGTGCTTTATCGATTTCGGTCCTGCGGTCATAATTCATCGCTCCGTCAGTTTTCTAAATATCCGGCAAGCGATCGGAGCAGAATTAAATATTTTACATAATAATGCGTCGCCTTAAATTCTCGACGCTCTATTCGACTGAAGAATCATTCGGTTCTCGCCGGTATTATTCAAATGATCAATGCATTTAACGAGTGCAAGAATCAATCTCGAAAATATGGTGAGTATGCGAGGTTATAAAGTCCCACAATGTTACGAAACACATAAGTTTTTGACGGTCAATGAATACGTAATACGAAAAAAAATCAACACGATTAAATCGAAGCAATATCGAAAAACTGTGATTTTAAACAATGGTGAGAATGAAAGAGAAAAAAAAATATGTTGGAGCATAATATTTGGCGGGGTTCGTGAATCGTAGGTGCGCGCGCATTTGAGAGGGAACTGCGCGCCGGCCCGAAAGCAAAATGGCGCTGATTGAACAGTGGATTACGAGAGGGCACGCGAGAGCCGTGATAAGTCGTCATAAAATGGCGATTTGCGGTATGATGAGGGGAATTAGAGGGGGAAAGCATATAGAAAAACTAAATAAGTGACGAAATTGCGTCAGAGAGAGAGAGAGAGAGCAGCGGAGGATTGGGTCGTGAGGGGAAGAAATGGTGGAGGACTGCAAGAAGAATAGACAGAAGTGCAAAGAGAGCAACAGCGCTGGTGAACCGAGAGCGCGCCACTGCGCGCGCTCCGTGTGATCTTTAACGCGTTGCGTTATAGATGTGTGCGTGTATTCACGATCGTTGGTTCGTTGGTCGCCATGCTAGTGGTTTAGAGTGTGTAGTCAAACAAGATCGAGTGAAGCATAATCCATAATGTGGCAAAAGGTTGGCGGGAGTTAAGAAGGGAAAAACATAAGGACCGACGTGCGAGAGGAAACAGAAAAAGATGGTATTACGTTTAAGAATACGAAATAAACGAATCTTACATAGAAACATGTATGCATCGATACGTGAACGAGTATATTCATGAATGCATATAAAATACGTACAAAAGGAATAACGACGTCGACGTCGTGACGAGTTTCGAGAGTAGTAGTTGAGCCGACGAGTGACGCCGCGTTACCGGCGTGTGCCGGACGCTGCTTATGCAGTTTCCCCGAATAATAACCCCCCCGTTTACCATTCACGAAGAAATAGCAGAGTAATAACGAAACACGAAATATGGGCGCGATAGACAGTTTATGATATAATTACGGTAGAGTGCGTTTCATGGCGATAATAAATGCGTCAAAGGAGGGACGGTATAAAAAAAAAAAACGAATGCAGCGAGTGGAGATTACCGCGAAGATTTAGCCGCTTTTCTCATCTTGTAAGGAACACGCTAATCTGCCTTCCCGCGTTTCCGTGTAAATCGAAATATATTACATTTTTAAATAAAAACTCAATGTACTATTGCGACGTTATGATATAATTATTGGTGATGGAGACGCGATCGTTAAAAACGACAATACAGTTTTAGTGATTTTATGTCGTGAAGATGATACTTCTCGATGAGACGAGAAAAAAGGTAGAGCTTTTTTTTTGGATGCGGTGTTTGCCCGAACCTCGTATCTCTTTAATACGTATAGTGCGAAACGGTTTTGTAACGCAAACACATTCATTAATTATAGATTCATATATAACTACGCATATATGTGTCAATTCGTGTTTAGACTAGTAGTGTGTCTGTTGTATGCTAGTGGAGAAATCAAGTTCGAGATAACGTTGCTTTGGTACGTGAACCAGAAGAAAATGAAAAAAAGTGTCTGCTGCGAGAGTATAAAGAGAGAGAGAGAGAGAGAGAGAGAGAGAAAAGTGTGTATTCAGTCCTCCGGGCTTCACGTACTTTGCATTTCTCTCGTGTGCGCAGACTGCGCGGGAGAATATCGTTTCTCGCACGCACGTTCCCGCGAAATTTTTGCGGCTAGATCGTGATGTTACCGTAATATCAAGGTGAAAAAAAATAAATGTTTCTTTTAGAGTCGACGGTTTCTAGTGTATTGTCGAATATTTACGTCTTTGTGGCCACGAAAATATCGTGACGATCTGATCGCCTGTTTTGGCGAGCTTTCGGGCGCACGCGTGCAACACGTGAAAGATTTTGAAGATATTTTGTCGGTTAAAGCTGTCGGGTGTTTTACATTGAAAGAAAACTTGTACTCTCGTGAATTTTCGGCTCGCACTGAAGAGGAAGGAACAATTTGATTGCTTCATTTTTTATCTTTTTTCACACATTGTTCCGTACTTTGTCCAGTCCGGAAATTCTTAAAGTTGCGTGATAACTTGAATGTAAATCCATTCTTAACCTTAAGAAATTCATTGCTGCTGGTCTGTATAACTGTGCGAATGTAAAAATTGTTTTCAGATGCTGGATCCAAGTGTTTTGACGGATCTGGAGGAGTTGACGCTTTGCGGATATTGCAAGCAAAAGTTCAACGACCTGGATCAATGCCCAAAGTATTTGAGTTGCAAGCATTACTTTTGTCTGCGTTGCATCGAGAGCAATTTGCTAAAGGGACGAGATCTTTTTTGCACTCACTGCTGGAAGAGAACAGACCTCGGAGATCAAGGTCCGGATTCATTGCCGACAAACTTGCCCCTCTTAGCACTGGCCAATAATTTTTCTCACCTCAAGATTACAAACAATGGCAACGCTAAGCCTGAGAAAGAGAGAAAGGTACAAAGCAGTCGCAGCTTATTTTCTTTGCTATGCTTCTTCTCGTTCTCACTTCGATCTATTAAAATTTCAATCGTTGCATACCAAAACAAAATCTTTTGCTCATTGTTTATTTCCTATTTCAACACTATTTTGTCATTTTTCTTGGACCACCAAAACCCTGAAAAAATTTTTCTTCGAAATCATGTGCTGATAAGATGGAAGAAAGCTTGAATAAAATCCATTAAAACATAAAAAAAACGTACCTAGAAGGAGTTTCAATTTGATGTTGAAAAAATGAAAATTCACTTGAAAATTTTTTGAAAAATTCATTCAGTCAATATTTTAATTTCGTTGAATGCACATGTGAAGAAAGTTATATAAAACTCAGTTCAACAGCTGCCATATTCTCGATAGTTGCAGTATCTTCTTAGAATTAGCTTTGTTTAAAGAATAAAGAAATCTTTGAATGGAATATGCAAAAAAGGTTTAATTTCAAGTTTCATATGATGAGAAATAACAAAACAAGCACTCGTGACTCGGTTGAAATTTGTAATGCTTTGAGACGAAATGCCCCATATATGTACATACGAAGCCATAGAAAAAGGTTTCCGTAGTAATAGGATCACATTGTTCAAGGTCAGCTTTATTCGAATGCCTTAACAGGGAAAAACGATAGGAAATATAGTTTGGTAATTGGTTTGTTGTATAATTTGTTTTTGTCTAATTGAACCGAAGTTTGATGAAACTGCCCTGTTTCACTCTGTTTCAATGGATTATTTTCAAAAAGCAAACAGCTGATGAGTTTGTCTGTTTCAAAATCGCAACTCGAGGTTGCACATCAATATGGAAAAAAAAAAAAAAAATCATTCAAAGATTAAGAATAGTCATCTTGGTCTATTTTTCACTCGATTTTTCACCTTTTTTGTTTCTCAGAGTGAAAATTGTCACACGCACGGAATGCCATTTGCACTATGGTGCTGTACGTGTTGCACCGTACTTTGTCGCGCTTGTGCGACGCCACAGGAACATCCTGGCCACCAAATAAAATCATTGACCGACGCCAAAGAACAACTTTTATCCGACGTGAGTATCAACAAGCAATTTGTAACGTCATCTTTTTCCCTGTAAGCAGTTTCGTTTTGCGCGAGAAACACAGTAACTTTGCGAAAGATTTCGAGGAATGCGAAGGAATGGCGCGAGTATTGTATATTTTCGCCGCGTAGTAGAGAAAAACTGAACTTTCATTCTGCTATCGGTTTATCGTAAAATAACAATTTTGTTATTGTAATTTATTTTCACTCCAGGTACAACTCGAACTAATATCAATGACAAAATTATCCTCGGAGATCCAGAGACTGGCGGTGCAACAGCGTGAATTTTTAATAAAAATTCTGGAGGCTTGCGTAACATTGAAAACGCACGTGGAGACAGATTTGCAAAACGGTTGGACGCATTTTCCGGAGATATCGGACGCGCGTGAGGCGTTGGGCAAGGCAAAAGCGAGTTTACAAATGATCGAGACACCCGGTGAGATTTGGAGTTTGCACGGTCAATTGGCAATCGACAAACAGAGATTGCAGGCCAAGTATCAAGAGATGATGTTGCAATGTCAGCTAGACGATTTGATCGGTAACTCCGGAGTGGTATTTGATTTCGGGTTGTTGAAGCAAGCGCTGGCGAGTATACACTCGGGAGAAAGTATAACTGCGCCGGGAAACGGCGGCACGAGATCGAATAATCATTTGGCAGCTGCTCAAAATCCAATATTGTTCCTCGCTAACTATTGCATGTCGCAGCTGTACTCGCGACACGTCGTGAGCAAACAGCAACACATGCAAAACGGCTCGATCGAATATCACGGGAACATTGTTGCCCCATCATTGATTCATCTCCAAGGACCGCCGCCACAACCGGTGCAAAATTCTCAACAACAGCAACAACAATTGTTGATACAACCTGGCTCACCGTCGATAAAATCAACGTCTTCGGGACCTCCGACATCGATGTTACATCCGGTTCAACAAAATTCATACATGCAGGACGGCGTCGGGCCAGTCATTCTCCACTCGCCGACGCAGATCACTCCGAACAACGTTACGTCGAATTTACGAGGACCCAACAATCCGTATCCCATGTATTACTTCAATATAGAAGTAAACTCGGCTCCTCACGGAAGAATAGTGATCGAAGTGAGGCCAGACGTCGCCCCGAAAATGTCGAAAAACTTCAGCGTACTCGCAAGCGGAGAAATTGGCTTCGGTTATAAAGGATGCACGATATTTCAATGCTGGGAGGGCGAGTCAGTGATAACGGGAGATTTCGAGCTGAACAACGGTCGCGGTGGTCGTAGCATTTACGAAGACGGTTACTTCATGCCAGACGATACGAAATTTCCAGCTGTACGTGGCGCCGTTGGGATGCGTCGTACCCAAAAACGCCACGACAATTTGGGCATGGTGGGATCTCAATTTCGCATAATACTCCAAGAAATGAGAGGATTCACCGGCATTTTCGGACACGTCGTCGAGGGCCTCGAGCTCGTCGAGAAAATATCGACTTACGGTGATCAGACTGGTAAACCGACGAAAACTATCGTCATCGCAAAATCGGGTAAGTTGTAACAATCGCGTCGCGGCAATGAGAGCCCTTAATTTAATCTATATCGAAATTCAACGATCTCATGATCGCGGTGAACACGAATTATTGTTGTCGCTTCTCTGTATGCAATGAAATCCCAACAATCAAACGAAAGATCATTCAAGTAGGGAGCTCTGACAATGCGTTAATGTCACATCGAGAAACGCGATTGACTCTCGAAACGGTGCAACGTCGAATTTGACGAAAAAGCAAAAAAAAAAACAAACAAAAAAGGACAAAATATGAAGAAAAAAAATGAAAAGAAAACTTAATTAACTATTAATTATAGAGTCTAAAAATGTTGAATCTATTTTTAAATCGCGAACGCATAAAAAGTTACGACGAAACAAACAAAAAGTTTAAAAAACGAAGTAGAAAAAGAGACGAAAACTAAGCGAATAGAGATGAAAGAGATATATAAAACCGTATTTTGCTATTATTGAGAAACAAATATGAACAAAAGAGATAAATAATCGAGAAGCCTCTAATCAGATTTTCCTTGGCTGTTATGAAGATGCAAGGTTTTCTGAGAAACAACAAAAATGAATATACGTACCTCGAAACAAGAATCGATCGTTAATCGATAAAACTTCTAGAGACTATCGAATATAGTACATAATGTAACATTGATGACGCCGATAATTAGATCATTATTATGATGACGATTATTACTATTCCTTCTTGAAAAAAGTCCGTTGCCATTGATTTTATATGATTGTGGATTCGATTATCGACGAGAAACGTAAGAATCGATATGTATGAGTTTTGACGGAAAATTGTGTGTACCTCGAAAAACAATCGCCTGATCACGTCGTAACGAATCGTATTGCGATCGTGTCTATGTCTTTTAAGTAGTAAGAAAAAAAAACAAACGGAGCAAAAAGACGAGAAATTAAGAGCTCGATTGAACGATGGAAATACACGCCCAGAGAAATATATATTATTATATACATACACGAAGACATGTATATATTTTTAGCCCGGAAATTTCTCGCGCGCGCGTACTTTGGCATGTGTGTATGTGCGTGTGTATCGCATTTAATTGTTATTATTTTGTTTTTGGCCGTGAGAGGAAAAGAAAAACCGCGAAAAGCCATCGATAAAAATAGTTGAAATCGGCACGACCACGTGTCAATAGATTAGCACTTTATTCCAAATATTTTTCCGAACGAGAGGAATTACAAAAAACAAATGTTCGATGTTTGTATAGAATATATATATATATATATATAAAGGGATGAATTCTATGCGAGACCCTCTCAACTTCCGACTTTGAGTTTTACGATGAAACTTCAAGAAACTTGCCTCGAGTCCTGGTGGACACAAACTTTTGCCCCGCCTTATTTTTTTTCTCCCTATCATATTTTTGTCGATGTTGACCAACGAACCGTGCGAATCGTAATAATAAGCATTAGCATTTAATGACACTTTAGATCTCAATGTTCAAGCATTTGCCTAAGACGAAGAATGGGGAATTCGGAAGCCTCGTATTTGAAGAAAGCTCAATTGTGTAGCAACCACGAGATCCGAGAATGTTTCACAGAACATGGGAGGACAAGAGAAATAAAACAAATTCCTGGCGCAGCCCTCCGGAAACTTTTTTGTCGATATCATTAAAAAATATTAAATCGTCGGGCCCAGAATATTAGATATTTAACGAATCATTCCGTTACTTCGTATATGATGAAAAATAATAAATAAAAAATCGGAAGAAAATTACGAATGTCTTTCCGCGATGTACGCTGCTATACTCGTAAGAAATTCTCACAACAATCCAATGTCGCGTAAACCCGCTGGAACACACAAATGCGTAAGAAACGTTCCCGGTTAAACTCGCTGGAATCCATCGTCTTGTTTTTTCTTGAAAGGTTATTTTATTATAAGTATGCATGTGTTTTTGTTCACCGAGTGTACCCGCAGGTCGACTCACGACATCGACAAAATGCAGGGTAGTACGAAGAAATAAATTATTCTCACGAACTGTGCACGTACACGAAACGCGAATTTGTTAACGAGATGAAAGATCGTGGCGCTCTTTCTCGAATAACACGAATCTCGTACGACGTTGAAATTGTAAAGTTTTTAACAATTGTTAAACGACAGTGAGAAGGATTGTGAGACTCGAGTGTGTGATAATCGGGCGACGAATTTGCAAGAGGATTGTAACAATACTCTGCGTCAGACAAATAGGGGAAAAAGAGCGAAATATTTTTTAATTCTCATGTTCTAACATCTTCACAGAAATAACGCATATTTTATTATTTAGATTCGATCAATTCATGAGATGAGTGAAAGCTTGAGATAAGAGTGTGAGACTTCTCATGGAGAATCTTCACATGACTGAATCGAGCAAGAATATAGGAATGGAACGAGATACACACACGTACTACACAAAAAATAACAGACCTGTAAATAAATATATTTTTATGAACGTACCCGAGGCAAATGCAAAATGAAGTAGAAGTTAAAAAAAAAACAGAATAAATACAAAAAGACAGCATAGATTGTAGCCCGATCTGAACGAATCGTTTCGATCCTCGTCCTCGCGAATCGATATGATAATAATGATGAATGAATGGAAGAGTGGAAATGTAGACAAATGAGTATGTGCTATTACAAAAGATATCGAACTCGCGATGTTCTTCTCTGTCGAATTGTGCATTATGTCTTAAGTTTTGTCTTGTTTTACTTCAGAAACGAAAACATGTAATCATACGATTGCGTCGGAACAAAAACAAAGCAAATCTGTTGATGCGGAACACATCAAGTTGTTAACGGCCTACGACAACGCGTGATCGTGAGGCTTCGCTTGTTCCGTGCTTTATTTCTTCGTTTTTTTTATCCTTGTATTTTATGCCGATTCGGTTGGAAAAAAGTTTGTTGCAAAGAAAAAACCTTAAATGTACTCCACCATCGATAATTTTATCATAAAAATGTTCTTCATTTCGATTTCGGACTTTTACTTCATTTGTCCTAGGACCAACTTCCAAATTTTCCTAACTAAATATGGTTATACTTCTCGTCATTCAATCACTAAAAATCCAATTAATATTGTGGTATTGCAGTTTGCATCACATAAACTCATTTCTCAAGTTTTGCCTGAATTTTTTCACTTATAAGCATTCAAATTCTATCTTTTAATGGAATTATTTAAAATTGAGTTTAAATACTGCAAGGGGTTTCATGACAATATGTCTCGAGTCGAAATATCCTGAAGAGTCAATATCCTCAAAACAAAATATCCCGAGAACGATGATGAAAAATTCAGGTATTGAGTTTAGGGCTGTAAGTAGATTCCAAACATGGCAACACATGCGCACAAACACATTAATGTGTACGCGCGTACACAAACGCACTACAGAACGAAAGAACAAGTTATAATTTTGAAATAATTGAACATTTTCAAATGAACGTTAATATGCTATTGGAATATTCCTAATTGAGAAATATTAGGTTTTTGATATTTTCAAATGGAATAGATTATGTGACAAGAACATTTTTAATTGGGTTTTTTTTCCGAGGACATTTTGTGTCAATTTATACGGACCGAAGAAATAAAATTTCCGTAACTTAGTAGCGAGTACGAGCTACTAAGAGTCATAATACAGTTTCCAATAACTCGAATCTCGGCGAAAAACAAGAAACAGATAAATAACACCAGAAATCACGGGAAGAAAAAGTTGCGAATAAATTTCTCCCTTACCTTATAGTAGACGTCTGGAACGTACTGCTTGTCCGTTGACTCGATGACGTAACCAAGTTCCGGAGCATCTTTAGTAGGGACGAGACATCCATCGCGAACGAGGGCCATGCACTGATTCGACACCTGATAACATTCCATGTGTACTTGATTCTTTTTGTCACCAGTTACACAGACTGTGACGAATTTCGAGCCGAACGCCCCGCTCGGTGAAAAACGACATGGATTTGGATGCTGATTTTGAAAATTTCCAGCCATTATACATTCTTGAGCCGATAAGAAATGACTTTCAATGTTTCTGACGTGTTTTACCTGTTAAAAAAAATATCGAGTTAAACGTAAACTCATATTAGGAGTAAAAAATTGCACACGAACGAACTCTAAGATTCAAATTTTTGTCGTATAGACAATATAATAAAGTTTGGTTCGTCAAGTCTAAAGAACTTGGGATAGTTTGAAATTTACTTACAGCTCCTCGTTTCATCTCGTCAGCAATGAGATCGGTAAAAATCCATCCGACTCGTTGCAAATTGAGCATTCGTGCGACTTCGTCGACAAGGGAATCACGTTCGTCAGGCAAAAGCACAATTGTGTCCCTCGTACTTTCCTGAAATTATATTTTCTTTTTAATCATTTGTATTCATCATTCGACTTATTGCCGAAGTTCATTGTGTATCGCCTTTTATTTTGTTTACGATCATAACAGTTATTCAGATACTGACCTGAGGTGGTTCATAGATTGCAGCAACCACAGCCTTTATACCTAGAGGAACGTCCGAGTGAATCTCGTATCTACCATAAAGATAACCAACGCGTTGATGTCCGGTTATACGCCAATAATTCAAAAATCTCTCAACAAGGTTGGTGTTTTCGAAAACAACGTTATCGATGTGTCGATAAGGCTGCCGATTGAGCGTGATCGCGTTTGGCTGACATTTGCTACAAATTCCGCGTGGCCACGGAGGATGATCTTTGCATCCTCGTTTGATTCGACAACTTATATCTTCCAGTTGTAGGAACTTTCCTCTGCAGTGAAGAATATTTAAAAAGTAGATCAATATTTTTAACAATACTTATTCATTATTATTTCATGAATTTCCTTCTTTCATCTTCGAATAGTCAAATTTTACGGTTGATTGATTGTACAACAATTTTTTTTGACAGATATTTATCAAATTTTCGAAACTTCAAACGTACCTATCAACGCCGGCAGTGAGTTTCCTGAGATAGGAGTGAAAAGACAAATGTTTAACTTTTTGTTCTTCGAGATAAGCTTCGTCGAAGGGCTCTAGTGGTGAGCAATGAACACAGCAGCCATTAGCACCGTGCCTGCATCTGTATAAACAAAAAATTTCAATTAAACACTTAAATCGTTTGTTGAGTCATCAAATGATTGATAATCAGCACAATTGTAGAGAAGTCTACTCACAGTTTCTCATCTCGTTTTCGTTGAATTTTACCATCCAACTTCCACAATTCTTGATCAACTTCATCTTCGACAACGCTAGCAACGGAACGGTTCGTTCCAGGTGGACCAGCCGTCATGCTTGTGCGACTTGTACTAGGCGTTATGTCCATTGGCGTTAAATCTTTCAGTTGAAAAAAAAATTGGACCCTCCGTTTAGATACAAAAGTACAAACATTGGTTTTGGGAATTCTAATCCTTCATGAAAACTTATGCAATGTAATGAAATTGCAGATAAATGAAATACAAATAACTGTTATAATAAAAAAAAAGTATAATTGGTTCTACGATCATAACGAAAAACTTTCAAATAGAGTAGAATGAATTTAATGATGCTAAAATGAAATGATAAAATCTGTGGAGTAAACAATAAATTTGGACATCCTAGGATACAACAGAAAAGATACTCACTAGAAATTGAATTTTCAGAGAATGCACTTGTAGAAGGTTTATCACGTAGTATGGTGCCATTTACGGGGGTAAGATAGAGCATGTCACCATGTTTGAGGCCAAGTTCGTTGACAGTTTTGCTGCGCGAAGAGATAATTTCATCCTTGTGATTTCGCTGTTTGAAGAGACCAAAAGCGAAGCTACTCAGTTCAAAAGTTTCATAAACCTGAAGATAAAAATTAATTGGTTAGCGAATGTGAGCAGGAAACTGAACTGTGATGAGAAAATAAAGCGGGTTGAAAAAAAGACAACAAACCTTTTCAAAAAGTTTTTTTGTTGTGTCATTGTGACCAATGTCGATTCTCTTTGTTCCCTCAGGCGACTGAACTCGCAGAGTCTGAGAAAAAACACTCGGTAAAACGATGATCAAAGAGTATGAAGTTTGTTTACAAATAAGTGCTAAAATTATAAAATTTCACGATTGGGACAATATTTTTGCGACTTTTAAATCAAAAGTCTTCGAACCAAAGTGACTTAAAACAGTAATGAAAAAAAAATCGAGAAACATAACTCTGGCAACCATGGTTACACGCGAGAAAGCGGACGCGCGTGTAATAAGAGAGCGAATAATGTATAAATGCGTAAACACTTGGATGTTACTCTAAAACCATCGCTAATCTCACTCGAGCTCGATGAGAAGTGAAATCAGCTCAAAAAACTCTTCAAATAATAGATTCATTGTGATTATGTGTTTTAGTACAATGATCCATAAATATGTTTAAAATCTACTTACAATTTGTCTTGATTTTGACATTTCGCCGGTGGCCTCGACGCATCAGCTGTTAAACACTACGGCCGTCTGTCCCGCTTGTGTTTGGCCTGCTACAGTCTTACCAATTGCAAATCAAGCTAACCAAAAAAAGTTACTCGCTCGCTCCACTCCTCATTCGAAAATAAGGCATTTCCGGCAAAATGTCCCCAGATTTTCCGCCAATGGGAGCACTTGCACACACTCACACAACCCTTCGACCGAGGTTTAATCAGTGTACACACAAACGTATATCGATACAATAGACAAATATATATATCTATATGTAGCGTAGTTTAAAACTGCCGAGTCAACTTCGACCTGGACGTTCCTAACCTCTTTACAGTGTTGATGGAAAACTCAGAAAAACGCGTTGTAGCTTGCACACCGAGTGTTTTCAAACGGATCTAGAATCGATTAATGTGTATGCATAAGTGTTAATGGTGTAGTTCGCACGACATTCGTCCAAATTTAATTTTTCACAACTTTTTCTGTGTTGTTTTTTTTTTTTCGATTACGTTGAACAATGTGTTTCACGGTTGCGTTTGAACACGATAAACTTATAACTTCGCGTGGGCAGTAAAAGCACGCGGGGAAAACACGACAAGTCACAACGACAGACCAGAAGAGACAAGCACCTCACTTAAGTGGTATACTACTGACTTTTCCCTGTGACTTCGCTGTGTGCTGTGTTCTCTCTGTCTCGCTCGAACGACCAAGACGTTTTTCTTTCACAGCAGCGTTTGATCATTCACTCGTGTAAATGTTTTGATAATTATTTATGTATTAATATGTTCTATACATTTTTTGTGTAATTTTCGCTACGTCGTTGTTGGTACATAAAATTAAACGTCAACAAAGTATTTTGGAGCTTTTTGCAATTTTATTTGTTTTGAAATACCGCGGGCATTCTAGGGAATTACGACGACAACGCTCTCTACTGACAACTCGAATTTTTCATGTTCGCCATAACTAAATTGTGCAAGAAACAATTCCGCTTTGTCATTCTTCTATATCTTTACTTCTTTTTTAATTCTCATTCATTGCTGTTGATTATTGCTTCGTAAGCCAAAAATCTGCTGTACGGAAATTAAAACGAAAATGTAACAAAAAATACTCTCTTGCATTGCATAAAATAAAAGACACCGCAATTTTGGAGTAACGATTTTTCAAACAACGAAAATAATGAACAACCGTGCTTTCGTTAACAAATATAAAAAATATTTCACGTTCAATCAATCATCACAATCAAAATCTTCAAAATATTTATTGGGGATAGAAAAATTGAAAAATTCGAAAACTTTGATTACTGCAAAATTGATATCTAATTTTGCGCCACATTTTTGCATTGATTTCCACGAAACAGGCATTTGTTTTACAGCATCGCAAATGGCTATTCAAACCATACGGAAAACCAAATTTGTTTCCTCACATACGTTGGATGCAATGTTTTGAATGCATTTTTTTCACGGTCAAATCATGCCCTGTCATAAAATAAAGGTAATTAGAGAGCTCCCGATCGGTTCGATCGAATTTTCTGAAATACCATCGTCGATAACAATTCAACTAGTTTCTGTGAATACGCTGATTCACATGTTTATCAGTGAAAAAATTATTTGGAAATATATTATTTAAAAAATAGTGAAATTGCAGTTGCAAGAGGTTATGATTTGTCATCGAAATTTGTAGGTTTTGTTAACGAACTTAAGTGGACTCAGGTGCATTGGCGCATGTATCTTTTGTCGTAACGAAGATCTACTGGGATTTTTAGAAAGGATTCGATGTTTTTGTCAGCTTTATTCCGTCAGGCACTGAGATTTTTTCGCCGTCAAGCTTCGCCAAGAGCTCTTCTATAAAACTTGCTAGGCACATAAATTATTGAAAAATCCAATTCACGAATAAAATGTCATTTTATCGTAAATTTTTGAAAAATGCCTAAACCTCCTGGCTAGATTACGTCGAAAATTATTTGTGAAAAGTTGAATCGTTAATGGCGAGGAACGGGGTTGGAAAAAACCGAAAATGTTTGATCTCAAAATTCGTAAAAAAAACATCGCCTGGTACTCCGTTTGCTTATTACAACGTTCTTCGTATGATTTCTAAGTAAATATACGCTATTATAGTAGCACACGTAGCACACAAAGAAAGGTAACAAGTAGCGCAACTATCCTGCCAAGAGAGAGAGAGGGAGAGAGACGGAGAGAACCGCCTACCGCCCTCTTCTTGTGCCGCGTTCGTTCTTCGAACGGTTGTTACATTCGCCAGCATCGAGAAGCTAGCGCGAGCCAAAGCACACTCAGTGACGATTATATTCTAGTAGTTGCATTTTCGTCAGTCGGAAACAACATAGAGAAGCGTTGAAAAAGGAAGAGAGCGTGAAAGAAGATAATAACAATCGCATCCGTCATCTCGGGGTAAAGAAACGTTTTTTTTCTTATCTCATTTAAAAAAGTAAATAAAAACAACGAGGACGTTTTACTTGTTCTTTCGATTAATTATAAAGAACAGTGTTTACGCGGTGTGAAAACATGAATGTGTGTATATGGACATTGATGTATCGCGCGCGCGAAACTGACACCTGTTGACCATCGATTATTTTAACGACGGCTCGACTTATTCGAATATTTGTGTGGCCTGTCAAAAACGATGGATTTTATTCGCTCGTGTTATTCCGAATCAAAACTTCAAGCGTTGGCTGTTCGGTGACTGTTTTTTGTTTTCATTCCATCGCAATTTTTACATTGTTTCCTAACCTGTCACTTTGTTTTCCGACTTTTGTACGAAGCGTCGATAAAGTCGTGCCCAACACAATCGATCGTAATCGCGCAGCCAAAATAAAACAGCAATCGATCATTGTTTTTAGAGAGTCGGAACGCCGCCCCTATTTAGGGACGTGTTTTCTGTCCGTTGCGCTCGGACATCTCTATCTTTGCTTCATCCCGCATCGATCTGATCTCGACTATATCGCGATTTTTCTCGTCTTGCTTTGCGCCGCTTCTTCAGCCGGCTCGTGCTCTCAAACGCCGTAACAATCGCGAAATCTTTTTGTAACCAAACGCTAAACGACAGGGCAATGGAAATTCGTACTTTTTTATCATAACCACAGGTTTTTTGCGTCCATGGAAAATCTGTGCATGTAATATCAACGGTGAAATCTATTTCGAAATTTCTTTATAAGAAATATCTTAAAATGATGCGATACATCGCGTTCGAAGGCCGCGGCAGGCGAGTGAGTATCGTCCCCGAATTTTAATCCCCGTATTTTCACAATACGGTAGAATCCCTTTTTGCATGTTTAACGTTTTTCGTCCATTTTCTTTCTACCGACGCGGACAGAGTGCGTGCACGATCCCTTCACCGGGCAAACTATCTGGCAGACTTCCACGACGGTTCACGAATTAATTTTAGGATTTGGGCTCACTTCGTAGATCTCTTAAGCAATATTACCGAAATTTGTACTGGTTTCTCGAAGTTTATTATAAAGTTCAAAGAAGCCCGAGCTATGCATATTTTTTCGTGACCTTTTCAATGTTCCTGTTCGAACGACCCTTTTACAGTGCAAATGCCATTCGTTCGCCCACATTTTTTCCTGTTCTCTCAACTCTGGTAATGCATCCCCATTAATTTAAGTCTTCAGCTCTCAACCGACACGTTTGGAGAACGTTGTTGGAGAATGAGGAAGCGACGCTCGTCGAGGGGGTTCAAAAAATCACAGTTTTTTTTAGATCGATCGAGTCTCGTCTCGAAATTCCTTAACCTCAAAAAGTCTAGTGGACCGATATTTCGAGCGTTTTTTTGTTTCCCCGCATTTTTTGGGTTTCATTTCTCTGCGACACCAGAACACGCAGTACGAAAATACATTTTTCTGTACTTTTTTTCAAGTTCTGAGGGCTAAATTTGATTGAAGATCGAACGTCCAGCTGCGATGGGTCGATCGGGTTTTTTTCGGCAAACACTCTTCGGATTTGAACCTTTGCCTGAGGAAAATCAAATTTTTCACTATCTGGGTTTGAATGATAATTTTTTTATCGACAAACTCGAATTTCTCGATGCTCAAAAAATAATAATATAAAATCTCTTTTACGGGGTGTAGTGAACATTCTATGAAAAACTAATTTCTCTTATATTCCGATTAAAAAATCGCCGCCAACGAAAAAGTTTACGAATGAATCATCGTTTTTTATCCCTCGTGTCAGAAAATCTGACGAGCACCGAAACTAGCTTATTTTGACAGTTAAAAAACTCGGAATCGCAACGAAGAAAATGTTTAATTTCTTCGGAATTTCGGTGCCAAAGGAATTACATCGAAAGCACCAATATTCATGAGACATGTTTTCTCTTCTAGACCGGAAGTATGGACGTGCCAGACGAGATGGGAACGAAGGTGGAGCTTTATGTTTACGATCTCAGCAGGGGTATGGCGGCCACGATGTCGCGGATCCTCATAGGTAAGAATGGCATTCCAGGCTCACCAAAATAACTTTTAATTTCGACGAAAATTCACGAATTTCTGCGTATGAACAAAATGGAAAATCGATACTTGACTCATTTTTTATTTTTCATATTGTGACGTCGTGATTGAAACGATTTTTTGGGGCCTCCGTGCAAAAGAAAAGGCCTCGAAATATTGGCGTTTTCTTCAAAATATTTCTTCGACGCGATCCTAAAAATTCGAATAATTTCGTAGATTTTTCTCGAGTCGAAAATACCACGAAGATTTACTTTCGAATCACAACCGAAGCATCGATTTTTTAAGTTTACTATCATCGCGGAAGAGACGGGGTCGAGGAGAGAGGAAAGAAAAATGAGATTTTATTCGAATGAATCGACGATCGCTTTATAAACACAAAAGCTGTGCCAAAAAATCACGCGGCCTTAGGTAGTCAACACGAGTTGAAGCGACTCGCCAAAAACTCGGGTTTATTTTCGGACTCTTTTGTCCAAAACGTAAATTCGTGAATTCGTTTCGATGAAATTTTATCCAAAGTACGAAAACGTTTACGTTCCATTTCGTAATTACGGATCGATTGATCGATTTGCGTTTTATCATTGTAGTTAAATTAATTCAATTTTGAAATCGTTTCTTGGAACGGACTTTTTGCTTTTCCAAAATACCGCAGCTTTCCCGAGGCTTCGCGCCTCGTCTGAAAATCCGAAATGTTGCACAACATTTTTTTCCCATTTGGCGAAGGTTCACAGAGCAACTGCCCCGGCGAAAGTTATTCGCGTGCCCAGAAAGCCTTGTAACTTCGAAAATAATGGAGCTGCGATTTCGCAAGTTTTCCGAGTCGATTCAACGCTCCCCACGTCGCGAGATCGTTTCCCATTCGATTGAGAATTTGTGCATGAAAAACCGCGGGGGCCGCCGAACAATGGAAAAATCAGTTTTTCGTTACAACTTACACCATTTTTGGAGAATAAATTTTCAGATAATCCGGAAACGTGATGACGAAAAACATCGGAAACTGGCTGGAAAAATCGTCTCTGAAATATTGGAATTTCTATCGACTGCTTCGCGACTCGCTTCAAAGGAAAATCGAACCGTCGACTCGAAGATCGTCGAACGAAGCGGCATGCGAAGCCATTTGAGAACGAGATAAAACGGATCGAAGAACGCCTCCTGTGAAAAGAAACTCCAAGACTTTCCCGGGCTGAAACTCGCTCTCTGGGAATCGCGCGAAATGATTAATCGAGGAGTAATCGGCGCGAGAAATAGCCGTCAACTAGTCTATGGATGCACAACAATATTAGAAGTGGTGCACACGTGAACTATGAAAATACACGACGACGAAGTATTAATAAACGCTTTGGCACATGGAGGACGAGATTATCGGGGAAGCGAGAGTAACGCGGACGCACCGGTTCTGGTCTACATATTTGTAATTAGTACCGAGTGATAAAACCGACAGATTTTTACTCCTCAAAATATTCTCATCAGAATTACGTGCTACAAAATTCTTCATTATACTTTTCGCGATATCTCGTTGTGAAAAAACGAAAATTATAATCATAAAGTACAATTTCCCTGAACAATCGTTGAGTACAGCTATTGAAGAGCGAATTGTAGATTAAAAAACGATTGTTTGCTTCAACGAATCGTAATATTTGCATATGATTGGTCGTCGAGTTTCCACTGTTGTTTGTTGTCGCGTCAATAGTCGGTATTCTCGAGAACTCTACAATCACCAAAGTTTTTTTTAATTTTGTTCGATACTCGTCGGAAAACGTGTGAGCAAAGTAATTTTTCATGGAATTTTGCGCAGTCGTACAGTACGAAGAGAAAGAATTAATTTAATTTAACTATGAAATTAGGATTTGATATTAGAATCATAGTGGAAGAGAACGAGAGCGAATTTATTCACTCAACAGTCGATAATTTAACGGAGGAAAAACATTGTTTCAAGGCGCACCGTAAAAACTCAGTTTTTTTCATGTTCTTAAAAAATATTTTTCCCTAATCTAAAATCTCGTGTAAGATTTATAAATAAGCATTTGCCCGAGTGAGATGAAGAGGGAACGGGGCAAAATGAAAACCAAAAATAATCTCGAGTCGCTCGTGAGACGTTGGCTGAGACGAGGTTCGTGAACCTCGTCGTTGGAGCTCGGCTGCAACTCTCTGGTAATATGCGTTCGCCATGCTGACGTTACGATGACGACGAAATTTCACGCGGATGAAGAAAGACCCGAATGACGAGAATTTATTTCCTGCAGTTTGCTCATTTTCCCGCCTACCAACGCGACTCTAAACATTTATCTATAATAATACATTAAGCATATTTACTATACATAGAACGCATAAGAAATGTGCAAACTGACGGATGGCAGATTCAAAGATTCATAGCTTCTGGTACGAGACTCGTCAAGTCTTCGCTATTTCTGCTCCGAACAAACTGGGTCGAAACGGGAGTTTGGCATAAACCTGCGGAAGTTCGCAACCGAACCTTATTCTCTGGCTCTTTTACTCGTTTTCCCTTGGGAAAAACTTCTTCCGCCGTCACATTTATTGGTGTTTATTTGACAAAACATTTTCACCGACGTTATACTATTTTTTTTATTTTTCATTTGAAAAATCTTGCATTCATTTCTACATTGTTTGGAATAAACGTAAATTACGATTCACTTTTAAAAAACCGACGATTCGTTCATCCCTTGGAAATGATTTTGATCGACGTTTTTTATCATTTCACAATAATTAATATTTTGATCGATTTTGTTATTCGATATTTTCATTGCATTTCGACGCATAATCGATTCTCCATTGACGCACGAATCGAATGAATTTTATTTGTAAAAATAATGACTCGAATCGACGAATCTCGATGCGATGCATTGATCGTCGATTCACCATGTTTCGTTCTAAGCAATTTTCTCACCGTTTTTTATCTCTGTGTTCGGTAGGACGAGCGCTGGATGGCATATGGCACACAGCGATTGTGGCTTACGGTCGTGAATACTTTTTCGGACCCACAGGAATCCAGAGCATAAGGCCGGTGAGTAGATTCTCCATGATTTTGATAAAATATGTGAAAAAAATCGTTGTTTGGAGCACTCGCTGTTATGGGAGATGAACATTTTTTATTCTGCCTTCAGGCACGGTTTTTCGTAGAAATCGGCGTAAGTGTATCGGGCGAAATGCAACACATCTTCGACAATTTCGACCAATGAAACATTTGAGAAAAAGAAATAATAACTTTTTTTTTCGTTTTTAGCTCAAAAGAATCGGCTTTGTACCATGAAATAACGAAAATTTTGGCGAAAACTTTCATAGATTGGCAACGAATGGAATCTCGTCGTCAATAAGAATGAATGCTTTCTGAGGAAATTCCTTGGGTCGTCCAAGAACAAAAAGCGATAGAATTTCAATATCGAGTAATCGGAGACTCGTAGCTTGGACCGCCGCTCAAGAGTTTTTGGATCATCGTCATTTCGACTATTCGAGAATTTTTCATTCGCCACGGAAAAGTTTTTCTATCTTCCCGTGGGGCAAATGTGACAGAGAGAAAGTTTGTGTGTGTGTGCGCGCTCACGCGAGTGAGAGAGGAAGGGAGAGAGAGGAAGAAGGATTTAATGTCGTAGCGAGTTGGCGAGGCCATACGATACTCTCTAGTGATGAAACGAGAGGGCCCTGGCTCTGTGGTGGCTTTGCACCGGACTCATGCACTAAATTTGGTCCGAGGAATACTAAAAATAACGCGTTATACACCCCAAGTCTATCTCTACTCACTTAGAGCGACGGGGGAGTCCTCTCTCTTTCTCTCTTTTCCACTCTCTCCGTTCCCCGTACGTTTTCCTGTCCGGGACTCTCTTCGCGGGCCGAAAGCTGCCCGGTAAGTTTCGTGTCTTCCCGTTCGAAAAAATACTGTCCAGAATCCTCGAGGATTACAAAAAAAAAAACAACATTGCAAAAGGAAGAAAAACCGACGCGTTCGCGGGGCATCGTTCGATCCTGTTCGCCCGGACTGAAACTCGTTTCAAATTTTTTCGTCGCTAACGATTTCCATTATTTATGCTCGCAACAACGTGGTGCTGTAATTTTCGAAAAATCACAATTTTACTTTTTTCACATTTTTTTGAATTATATTTACAAAACGAAAAAAATACTCCCGTTTCAGCTGCTTGTGACGCATCAATGAAGGATTTTCCAAGACCATTCGAAGAGTTTAATAGTGAAGTGTAAAAGTGGCTCGATTAGGGGCAATTTGAAAAAGTTTACAGTTTTTCAATCGTTTTTTTTTTTTTCATTTTGGCTCGCCAGGCGTTCGAATTTCAAAAAATTCAACTTTTCATATATTTTTTGTCATAATCTTCGATCGTTTTTCTGTTCTTGTTTTTTCGTTTTTTAATTTTTTGCGCCGAGTTTCATTTTCGTGTTATGTTTCATATCGTTCTTAGCGTCGTTCGAATAAATTTGTTCATCTTATCACTGGATTTACATCCGGAGAAATTGTCATAGTCTCATCGCATCGAGACTCGGCCATTCGAATATGTTTACCCGGGCCAAGTGTTATTACTCATAGGAAGTTTATTTCCGCACTCACAATTGGTGAATATACGGCGCGCGCGTGAATCTCGTACTTGCGCACTTCCGAAATTAGATTCGTCGATCGCGTACAGTTATACTTGACGCGTAACGGACTCAAACTTCGAATAAAATTCACGTTTTACGGAAACGAATGAAAAACTTCTCGCGGGTGTTGAATTTTTTTGATCATGCGTTTCTGTGTTTCCTTACTGAATTATTTTTTTTTTGTTTCAGGGTGGTACTGTGCTCGGTGAACCGTTGAGAATCGAGAAACTCGGCGAGACTTATTTGCCGTATTCGATATTTCTCGAGTACATAAACGGTCTTGGTTCCTCCAAATTTGCGTGAGCTCATGTTTTTTTTTTTTATTATTTTTTGAAATTTTTCTATTCACATACAATGAATTCGGACATTACGAACTAATCGAATTTTATTTTTCCAGATCAGGCACTTACAATTTGTTCAAACAGAACTGCAACAACTTTACGGAAGAAGTGAGCAATTTTCTGGTCGGAAAAGGCATACCGAAATACATTCTCGATTTGCCGGAGGAAATTCTCCGAACGTGTGTATTTTTTCAAAGTTTTCCGAAATTTTTTCGGTTCTCGCGGTCGTTAAGCTTCCGGTCACCGACCAGTTCGATCTCAGGATATTTTTAAACTTTCATTCGGTTTTCCCGAAAAGATTTACGAACTCAAAATATGATTGCATTTGTTCTTCAAATAAGAAAGCGATTTTGTAAATTTTTGAAAATACGAGGCTACATTTAAAGGGGTAACTTGAATTCTGTGACAAAGATGACAAATGGGATAACTTCTGAAATTGTTTACTCGCTTTTGCAGACCTCTGGGACAGCAATTGTCACCGTTGATAAACAGTTTGACGAACGGAGCGAGCGCAGGTTTCACGGTTGGCCAAAGATTCGTTGAGGCGAGAATCGAGCGAGAAACGTCGCCGGAATACCAATTGTTGAACACAGAAATCGAGGAGGCGAGATTGAACTCGATAGCGTTGGAGGAGAGACGTAACGTGCTTAACGAGAAATTAGCGAAAAAAGAGCGTAAAAAGAAGAAAAAGAAGAAGGAAAAACGAGAGAAGAAGAGTCGAGAAAGCGAGAGCAACAGCACCGGGACTAGTAACAATTGTCCTGAGATGGCGGACGAAGGTACGATGAGCGACGTTCAGCCGAGCAACGGTGACCTCGGAGCTGAGATGTTACCCTCCGAGAGGGTGCTGCAAATGGAAGCAGAGGAAAAACTCGAAATGGAAGAGAAAAAACGACATCGCGATCCACCGATAGTTTTCAAAAATATAGTCGATGTTGGCCCTGAATTTGACGCTCTTAGCCGTCTTCTCGAGGGTAAACTTAACGAAAGCGAAGTCACGAATCTCGATGAATTGCGACAGTACGTTTTGGAGAACGAAGGCTCTTGGGCGCTCGGTGATAACTTCCTCAATTTCATCGGTAAAGAAAATTTTCTCAAATCATAAAAATGCGTTTTTTGCTTCGTTAACATTTCCAAGGGAATTCTGAAAAAATATAAATTTTCTATAGAAGTTCGTCAATTTTGCTATTGGTTTGCAGGTCGAATTTTGTACGACAAATCCCTGGAGAGTGAAATCAGAATCAAACTTCTTAATATTCTTTCCGTTGCGGCGTTGAAGGACGACGTTATACTTCTGTTACATCAAGACAGGCGCGAGCACACAATGATGAACTTTGCATTTGACATTGATCGTCATCCGAGCGAGGAGCAATTGGCCCTCGCACAATTTGTAAGTCGCTCCTTTTTCAAACACGGTTTCGAGCAAAACCTTTTTCAGAATCGTCACGAACATTCAGTTAATTGTCCATTCAAGTTCAAACCGTTGCCAAAATATCGCAAGGAATTCAAACATTTTTTACACGATTTTTGTTTTCGATTACATGACGACGTAATATGAATTCTTTTGACTTATCAAAGAAAAAAATGCTTTACAGATGGCTAATATGTTCGAAAACCTGAGCAGCTCCGAATGGCTGCTTTACATATCCGAGTGGCAACATAATAATCAGAGCATCAGTAACATCAGGGTAACAACAAAAGTTGCGGTACATTCTTTACTCTCGGACTCGCCGGATCTCTCGTCTCGGGGTGCAGCCATAATACATAACCTCGCCTGCAAGGAGGTAAAAACTGTGGTCTGTATCCCTTCAAACGCTTCGGTCTCAACCTTCATTTCGTTACCATATATTTTTTTCTCTATTCATTAATTTCATATAACACGCTCGATATTTAAGGATTTCTCGACTCTACTGTCGACGTTTATTCTCTTACGAAAGTTTCACACATACGATGCCTCTATTCATGAATTTTCTGCGTTGGAATTTTTTGAAAAAATTTGTCTAGTTTGAGCATTCGACGAATTCGTTTCACACGGTGTGAGAATAACAATTATCTATAGAAAGATTTGAGCAACATTAAATTAAGCATTCCAGATAATTGGTATTTGTGCAGTCAATAATCGGGGTTTATGATGACTGCCTGTTAAAAAAAGGGATTATTCATTGACAGTTTACCTTTCCTAAGCAATAGTGGTTGGCAACCTGTGTGTAAAACATAATTATATGCGTTTTTTCCAACTCTACTCTGGTTTAAACTCGGTTTATCCGATGTGGCTACTATAATTTAAAAATTCAACTGAGTTTAAATGGAGTCGGAGACAACGGCCATGAATCTTTGGTTTGTTAATCCCGGAACTTGAATCATTGAGGAAATATACAGTCGACGAGTGATTCACATTTGTTAGCAAAACGATTGAAGAATCGAGAAAAATAAAGTGCTGAAACAAGTCCGGGATCTAACGACCGTTCACTCCATCTGTTAATAAATCATAATTAGCAACGTGTTTTATTTATAACTCTTTATTTTATAAACTCGCTCTGAACGAGTACACTTGTGCATTTTATTCAATTGACCCTGATTTAATCACGAGGAATTGAAAATTTCAAGACAATTCGAAGCAATAAAAATGAAAAGTATAGGGACGAATAATTTTCCAACCAATTTTTCTATTCTTTGAGCTGGCGGTCAAGACCTTCACTTCGACCCAGTAAGCTCGCAATTGATGTATCTCGGTGTAGCTTTATCCTAACAGAAGTGCTGCCTTCTACCATAAAAATAATCAAACGAATGAGGAACAAAAGAAAATAATAATTTTTTATTAATATCCGAGACGAAAACACATAAATATGTTGTACATTAATCGTGTTCATCGCGATAAGAGTTTGTATCTAAATTTCCTATAGCTCAATGTGTGTATGGCTTTCAAAATAACTCGCTTTACGAAGGACCATCGAAGATAAAAGGCCTTGAGATTATTCGCATTCATTCATGATAAATTATCATAAATTTTTGGAACAAATATATTTTACTTCGGTAACACTTCGTAATATTTTGGCGCGATGTTAAATATTCGATCGTTTTTCGAGAAGCAAAAGGTCTGTACGACTCGATCCTAACCATACGAACGGATTCTTTTGTACTTGGGATATTTTGAACAATTTGTTTTCAGAAAATGAACAAAAGCAAAAAGCTCCGCCAGCTTTTACCGAAAGGCAGCATTTCTAAGGTACCTGTCCAAAGTATTTTCTTACAATTTTATCTAAAATGAAACAAACCACCTTTGTAACGAGAAGAACAATTCGAATTCCGAAGTAATCAATAAAAGACTAATTAAACGATAAGTATTGATGAAAGGTACGTAGCAACGCGATAATTGCTTTACGTAAAGAGGGAATCCGTCCAAATTGATGAATGGTCGAGACCAGAGGCGAGATAATTTTACTGAACAAAAAGCAGAATAAAATAGCGCGAGTTCGAACTTTCATTCATCGATTTCCCCAATTTATGATGAATTTTAATCGCAGGTTTTCGACGACGTTGCTGTCGAGTTGACAATGGCGTTGCTACAGTACTTCAACGGTAGTCCACCCGAGGAACAACTTTACGCGTGTATGAAAGCGCTCGCCAGATTCACCCAAATAAGCGGCCAGGAAGTACCTCAACTCGTGCAAATGATCGGACCAGAGCCCAACAAGTTTCGGGGCACGTCGCCAAGAATCGACGAACTTATCGATCAGATCAACAAAAAATTACGTTAAACGTCCTCAATTTTTTAAAACAATCACACCAAATTTTTCCAAAAACAGCAGCGATACTCGAGTACCTCGAATCAGAGACAAAGCCTTGGTTCCCTTCCACAATTGAGCCTTGAACACCACATCCCGGGTCCGTGCGACCGGGAGCTTTTTTCGCTAACTTCAGTCCCAAAAACCCCGTCAATTTGAAAAAAATGTCTTCATTGACTCGCTATATACCGAGAAGAAAAAACCGGATCGTCGTCACTCAATTTTCTTCCCGGAAACAAAAAAGTTTGTTTGTTCAAAATAATCATGTTCTCCAATTCCTTTCCTATGATGTCCATGGTGGTGTTTACGGTTAAGTGTCGAATCGTTATGAAGCACGCATTAAAAATCGCTTTTGATATTGTAAGAAGTACGATTATTTACTTCCTAGTCGAATTCGTGTTGAAACGAAAAAAGATATGAAGATTTTTTTCACGTTTTTAGAACTCGTAGAGCGTTTTTGTTAATATTTCAAGGAAAATGTAACTTGTTGATGCGTTCGAAGGTTTTAATAAACCGTCGCAAAGTCGTTTTGGTTTAGAGCACAAAACCAAGAAAGAATTATTAACGTACGATTGACTCTTCTCATTTGTTCTTCTTTTTGGCCAAAAGCCAAACAGAACATGCGAATTTTTAAACTTATTATTGTTATTATTATTACTATTATGTAGGATTATAGAATAGTTCAAAAAATATTGCATTGAATAATTTATTCAAATGGATCATTTCGTCGAGTTTAATAACGCGACGATAGATTTTAATAAACGTGGAAAATTTAACGAAATTTCATTCATTGCTACGAGAGCACGTTTTTAAATCAACGCGGATGCTCATTTCAGTGTAAATAAAGAAAAGATTAACTGATTTTGAAAAATAAATTTTCGAATCTGTTGATTTCGAAACGATCTGCAGTCTATTACTTTTTTGGTGTTGGTTCATCTCGGTTTTTCCCCTGTACAGTGGTGCGGTAGCGTGAGTTTAAATCGAGCCAATAAAACAATCAAGTACAGCTGAAATTACGATCGTTTGAGTCGCGAACGTTTCTTATCTGTTCTCACCAATGAGTTATTGCCCTCGTTTGCTCAGGCTTAGTGACGAAAAAAGTCGACATTTTTTTTAGCAAGAAGGACAGGAAAACAGTGTGACAATTTTTTCTGCCTCGCAATCAAACTCTACAAATTTTCATAAAAATACGTTTCATCAAACTCAACGAAAGAGAAATGTCGTTGTGACAGAAAAATAAAAATAATGCATTTCGCTCACGATATTGTAGCAAAATTTACGTCGATGTTGAAAAAAGACTCCGAATATCAATATATTTAAAAATTCGATCCACAAATCGAATAAATCAATATCCTTCTACGAATCATGCAAAAATTCATTTGATTGTATAACAAATAATTAATTGTTCAACTAGAAAACAAACCAATAACAAACCAATATGAAAGAATAATTACGAAAGAAAAAAAAATCGTTAAAAAAATCAATTTCTTTTTGCCCTCAAATGTTTAAGCGATAATTTCAAAAGGTCGCTATTTGAAATAGTCTAAAAAATACCTCTTTGTCCTATAAGCATTTCCGTTCGGTCAAATCCAAAGGAACTTGACCAGTTTTTGATTTGATTTTTTTCTTTCGTATTTAACGACCTTTATTAGATTTCATAAAGCTTCGCTTCTGTCAGTCGAACTATTGTACGTTGTTTTTGCCCGCGGCATAATTCGCTGCCACGGAAAATTTTATCTCGATATGTAAACGAGAAGTTTCACGGCGATATTTCAAGAACTTCACATTGTCTTTGGAATACTGTGAGATCGCTTCAATAATCACGAAAGACAGAGAGCACTCGGGGGATCTCCAGTTACGATTATTGCACGAAGAGATCGCACGAGCGAAGGTAGCCCGAAGGGCGCCGGAAAACAAAGATTTCGTATTTATTTGCGTATTGAAAAAAGTTAAGATAAAATAATAATTTCGATGATTTCTTCGTCGCCGTATATTTTCTTAACGATTTTCATATTATTCCTTTGAAAATTCACTCGAACCACGATACATTAAAGAAAAGATATAAAAGAGCGGAAAGAAGCAGTAAGTTTGAAACGTCGTCGGGAGTGATCATTTAATACATTCGCCAAATATTTAATTGACAAATAAACTATATTTTTGGTGACGAGGATTGCGCGCAGAATAAAATACATTGGAATATTATTTTAACGAGCAGTGTCGACGATCGCGATTGACAACGAAGAAACGACGAAACTCCGAGACGACGGAGCCGCCGAAGAGAAAATTCAAAAGAATATCAACGACCCACAAAAATGGCTGAGAAAATACCTACCCGTCATTCGCTGGCTGCCACAATATTCCAAATTTTATGCCATCTCCGATCTCATTGCTGGAATCACTCTTGGACTGACGATGATACCGCAGAGCATCGCATATGCTTCTCTCGCCGGCTTGACAGCACAGGTGAATCGACCTCTTTCTCTTAGTAGAAGGAAATTAATGTTTATCGAAATTCACCATCTCTCGACTCCATCGATGAAGAGTTAAACAATTGTGCACGGAAAAAATGATCACTGCAGATCCCTGCAGCTCTAGAAGCGCTCGGCATCTCTGAATTTTTGTCATTGTCACTGAGCAGTATGTAAATTTTTATAAAAATTCAATTTTCTTTATTAGATGATAAATTTAATTTTATACTCATACAGATTTAGATTTTGCTCGGTAGAAACTATAGAGGAATTGAAAAATGTTTGCAAGTTTCATTTTTTTAAAGTTTCGTCTCTCAAACATTATTTTCATGAATTCGAGTAAGGACGACCGATGTACGAAGAAAAATGTTTTACTCCGATCAAGTCGATTAATTGAACAATGGATTATCAAATTTTCTAATATTTTTGTTTGTTCGCAGTATGGATTGTACTCGTCGTTCATCGGTGGCTTTATTTACATTTTTTTCGGTACGATAAAAGAAGTTTCGATCGGTTCGACGTCTCTAATGGCACTAGTGACCATTTCTTACACGAGAGACATGCCGATCGATTTCGTAATTCTTCTGACTTTCGTAACCGGGCTCGTTCAACTTATAATGGGACTTTTGCATCTTGGATTCCTAGTCGATTTTATCTCCATGCCCGTTACCTCCGGTTTTACGTCGGCAACCTCGATGATTATCATAGTTTCACAGCTCCGTGGACTCTTCGGATTGAGTTACAAATCGGGAAACGTCGTTGACACGATAATCAAACTTTTCAAACATATCGGTGACATAAGAATGGCCGATACTGTTCTTGGCTTCGTTTGCATTGTGTTTCTGCTCTTCTTCAGAGTGAGTTTTAATTCATATTTTTTATGGTTTCTAGTCAGATTTGTCACGTAGTTTATTCGATTGAAGGAATTTAAAAAATGATTGGACAGAAGAAAAGAAAATATCTGAAAATAGACACTCTCGATGGACATTATTAGAAAGGAAAAACCTCGATAAATCCAATTAAAAAGACGATGAAAAATTCTCGCATTTCAGAAATTGAAGGATTTCGATTGTTCGCGTTTCAAAGGAAATTCGGGCGATCATAAAATCGGATTAATATTGGAAAAAACATTGTGGTTCTTGTCAATCGGTAGAAACGCCTTGGTTGTTTTTACAGCTTCGTTGATAGCCTTTCATTTACAAAACGATGTTGGATCAACGCCTTTCCTCACCGCTGGCAAAGTCCTATCGGGATTACCGAATTTGAGCTTACCAGCCTTTTCGGCTCAAGTCGGAAATCAGACTTATACTTTTGTCGACATGGCTCACCATTTGGGTTTTGGAATGATTGTCGTTCCACTCGTTGGGGTCTTGACTAATGTTGCGATTGCCAAAGCTTTCGGTAATTCATTTCTTTTACTTTTCCAAACTTTAGTCTACAAAAATTATCTCATTTTTTTGCTTTTACGAATTGATTTGAAAATAATTCGTAGTGATGGTTTGAGAGTGGAAAAAAACTTTGAAAAATTAATTTCATCAACATTTACAGATTTGTTTTCTCTCTGAAATTGATTCAGTATTTTCTCTTTTCAGTCCACGATGCCCCGGTCGAAGCCAGTCAAGAAATGTTGACACTGGGATTGTGCAACTTGGCTGGATGTTTAATATCATCGATGCCCACTTGCGGTGCTTTTACCCGCAGTGCAGTTAGCAGCGCGAGTGGAATTCAAACACCGCTTGCCGGACTTTACTCTGGTGAAGAAGACAATCATTTAAAATTTATAAAAACGAACAACGAGCATATTATTTATTGCAAAACGTACCTGAAAGTGAATCTTGTATTCTTTTTCGTTATAAATCTGTTTAAATGACTGAGATTTCATCACCTCGCTGTTATGATTGATGTTTAATTTTGAAAACAATTTAATTTCAGGCACTCTGGCGCTCTTGGCACTGAGTTTTTTAACTCCGTACTTTGGTTTTATTCCCAAAGCGTCCCTCGCAGCTGTCCTCATTTGTGCTGTGATATTTTTGGTGGATTTTAATATAATTAAGTTTTTGTGGAGCGGATCCAGTGAGTGAATGAAAAACGTTTATTTTCGTCAGTTTTTCCGTCCGTTTATTGAGGGTTTTCAAATCAATCATTGATTTTTGCAGAACGAGATGCTTTTACAGCGATTATTACATTCTTAGTGTGCATCATATTCGACGTGGAAATTGGTCTCTTCACTGGTACACTGTTGAACGCTCTATTTCTTTTGTATTTATCAGCAAGACCGAAGGTCGAAATATTGCACCGGAAAGTATGTCCAAACTCACTTTGAAATGCATTAAAGAAAGAGAAAAAAATTAGTAATTGGAAAAATTGATGAAAATTTGAAACTTTTTTTTACACTCGACAGACTATTTTAGGGGACAAATATTTACTGGTTAAACCAGAAATTGGATTGTTTTATCCAGCCATTGATTATCTCAGCACGAAGATAACGAAAGTTGCGAGTGAATTTGCAATTCCTGTTGTAGTGGATTTTGAGAGACTCCAAGGAATCGACTACACAGCAGTGAAAGTAACGAAATTGTATAATTAATTTGATGAACAAATGGAAAAAAAATTATATATAGTTTGTGGAATTATTTGTTTCTCTGCTTCAGGGAATTGAACGACTTTTGATTACGTTCGAAGGAAAGGAACAAAAAATATTTTTCATCAATGTTAGCTCGAATGTAAAATTGACAATTCAGAAATTGAGCAACAACCGCAAAAATTTTATGAGCATCGACAGTGAAGCTTCGCTTATCGATATTCTGGGTGAGTAAACGCTTCATTTTTCTTTATTCAAATGTGGTTGATTTTTTGCATTTACGGGACAAGAAATATGATGGAGAATCATGTTGCAGAATCTCAACTCACGAAATGCCCCACAGCTCCAATGATTGCTGTGTCGGATGAAAAAGGCAAGGAGTTTGAAAAAAAACATGAAACAATCGAGCTCAAAGGTTTGGATCCTCTGGAACACGAATCTCTTCTTCTTGACAAAGACAAAGATTCTGAAAATGTTAAAAACACGTCGACATAACGATAAATAAAGTATTATAGAGCAACGTTAATCATTCTTGAAGTGAAAACAAATGAGTGATAAATAACCTCAAAAATGATAGGACAATCTCAAAACCTGAAAATAATTTTTGAACAGGATTGAACTTTCTTTGTAATAAATCGAAGTTTTTTTTATTTATCATCGTAAAAAAATCTTATCCTATCCCTTATTATTAGATAATTCTACGAGTAAATCTACAAATTCAGAATTCACGTGAAATTGATCGAACATGAATGAAGAATCGTGTAAATTCAATTGTCGTAATTTTTGTTCCGTACATTTGTTAAAACTCACGTTTGCGGATACGGGATTATTGATTAATATTCAAAAACATTAAAACACTCATTATCAAACAATCGTATGGGTTTGGAATTCAGAAATTCGAATGGCATCTGACGATAGTGGCGCGAGCGTAGCAAGGATGGCCGCGGCACATGCGCGGGAAGGTTTTCGCACGCTGATGGATGTGCTCTCTCGCTCGTTCTTTCGAAACCGTAAAATTGAGCGCGAGCGCCATCAGGCGGTAACCTCTGAAAACTGCGTGCCAAGCAATGGAGGCTCATTTTCGATAAAATTCCGTGGCTGGTACGTAATGTGTTTTTGAGAGTGTTTAAAGTGGATTTTATCGTGTGATAGTGAGACTTTCCTCGACTGTGAACGCCGTTCAACGCATAGACGTAGGTGAGTTGATTAATAACAATGTTCTCTTGTCTATAAGCGTCTCGGTAAGGCATTACGGCGATGCACGATTCGGTGGGGCGATTGAAAAATATAAATATAACCTATATATGTGTGTGTATATATATATACATGCGCCGATGCGTAAAGTCGTAGAATCGTACAGAGGGCGGTCGGGACCGGAAAACACGCGTAAATAAAGCGTTTGTGTTAAGTACATATGTCGCGTGAAAAGATCAAATCCTTTTTGCGGTTACTACGTTTTATTTCCTCCGAAAGCGTCGATTACAACGCACGTGAACAACGATCGGGCAATGAATCGTATGCGAGAGTCGAAATTTTTTCGCAATGATTGCTGCCATATTGGCATCGTCGTAGTTGTAGCTATAGAGACAAGCGGTTGTAGCAAGAAAGAAAGATGTAAAAAAAAGAGATAGAAAGATTCACGCGTCGATAATTCCTCATGTGCGTTTCGTTACGCGCAGAGTTCGGTATACTTTCCAATTTCGAAGCTTTGTCCGAGTGTTGTTTTTTGTTTTTTACCGTTCGAATGTACTGTAAGAATAACGATGATGTCAAAGTTGGTTGGAATAAGTGTTAATCTACAAACACTGTTTCATCCTATTTTTGAACATGGAATCTATAAGACATTGCATAAACATATATAAATATGTGTTTATATATGAAGTGCAGGAGCGCGGCTCATTCAAAAGGGGGGTTAATCCGTGTTGTGTACGGTAAACGTTGGTCAGCGAATTGTTGCGTGTGCACACGGCCCTAAAGCTCGCGGACCCGACTCTTCGCGACGTTCGCTCGACTTGACTGTTTTTTTTTCATGCATTATAATTTATCCTTCGATGCACATTCTTCAGGCAAAATTTCCGTCGAGAATTCCACGCGACCGGTGTCGAGAACTCAATCGACAAAAGTACGAATAAATTCGAATAAAAATGATTTTTTTTTCGTTACGGTTGACGAGAGTTTTCCTTCACACATTTCTCAGCCCATCGGATTAGCTATGATTAATCAATCAGCGAAGATTGCAACTCAAACCTTTAGAGGACGTTTCGCTCTAGAATTTTGCACTCTAGCATCGTATTATGAGCCATGATTTTTCAGGCACCCCCAGTATATTGCTATCCGAGTATGAATATTACACTTTAACGGGATCGCAAATCGTTCGTTTTGCTGTCACTCAAAAAATGCTAACGGTACATGGACAGAAAAAATTCGAGTGCCCTTGACATTTGAATTGGCTCGCAGTAGCGGCGGCGAGAGGGCCGTTTAGTTTTAATTAATCGAACAGCTCCAAACTTCTGAATCAATTTTGCTAACGCGAAAAACAATAAACTTTTCATAAATGACCTAAAATCCTGTCTGACACTTATTTGATCGATTGAATAAAAATTAGTGAAAATTACGGGCACAGAATGAGGAACAAAGATTCGTAGTTCACGGGATATAAATGCACGTACGAATCTATATTTACATGTGCGATACCAAACTATGTATGTGGATATTATTACGTTTTATTCTATGTACATATGCATATATAAAATACACATATATGCATTGTGGGAGTGTCTCAGGAATGTGGTCACGCTGCCTGCGTTTACTTCTCTTTTCTCGTTTCGTGTTTCTCGCGAAATCTCCGAGTTCGAGTTGCAGCAAGCACTAGCAGCGCTCTCTCGTACTTGAATCCCCGGTTCCGTGCGCTTGGCGGGAAAAATCGTTCCTCGTTACAATTCGACTGAAAAGTCGTTAAAAATAATGACAACTTTGGAACGAGGTTGTTTATTTCCATCGTTTTAATTATGCAAAAAGCTTTTGTGCGTCACAGAAATTCTTCTAGTCTCTTGGTTGATTATGAAATGTGAGCAACCCTCGAGGGCGGCGGGGGTGCGGTCCAAAGCCTTGACCTTCCACGAAAAATCTCATTTCAGATAAGCTCTGTGACAATAATGAAATTTTCTACTCGAGTATCTCGAAAAAACCGGAAGGTTGTTTGTCACGCTCATAGATCATGATAATTGAATGGTAAAAATCAGTGGATCTGTGACTCGAGCGATCGGAGCTCGTAAATTAGCGAATGAATCGTATTAAGGTGCGTGGACAGGGCGAGAGTAGTGCGGTCGAGTTATAATCGCATATTTTCACGCATCGTTGATCGGCGGATATATTCAAGCGCGTCCAAAAGCACGGGCTCTCGCTGCCAGAAGTACAAAGTAGCATGCACATGAAAAATAAAAAATTCTACACAGTATATGTGTATTATAGTAAATAGATATATATATAAAAACACACATGAACACATGCTCATAAGCTCCGGTTTCGTAATAAACATATACCGGTATAAAGTAGCTGGAAAAGGGGGGGGGGGGGTCGACCTTGCCCCGCAACTGGTCGACTGCTTGTTGCCAAGCTACATCGGTATACATAGGTACACTTTTTTTTTCATACCGTCACTATATTTATACATACATTGGTACGAATACAGTCTCACCGAAGTATGCTGCGTCCTCGTGAGACGTTTATACATAGAAAAGAACGCAGCGATACAAACGAATTGAAGTTTATGTATGCGGATGTACAGGGTGTCCGGAAAGTGGCAGCCGATATCGATCGGTTGATTAGCTATTGCAATTCTGAAGCGAAAAGTTCTCAGCCGTTTTTCTCTCCGATGCGTTAGTAGCGAAATATTCATTGATTAGTGAAAATTAATCTGCGGTATGTACAGGGTGTCCGAAAAGTGACAGCCCAGATTGGCAGGATCACCAGAAAACGTTATTCCGAAACGAAAAGTCCTCAGCCGTTTCTCTCTCCGACGCACCGGTAGTGAAATATTGACGGATATCGGCGATAGTTGAGTCTGCGATATACAGGGTGTCCGAAAAGTGACAGCCCAGATTGGCAGGATCAGCAGATAACGTTATTCCGAAACGAAAAGTCCTCAGCCGTTTCTCTCTCCGACGCACCGGCAGTGAAATATTGACGGATATCGGCGATAGCCGAGTCTGCGATATACAGGGTGTCCGGGAAGTGACAGCTGATATTCACAGGGTGATTAGGTACCGCGATTCTGGAACGAAAAGTCCTTAGCCGTTTTTCTCTACGACGCACCAGTAGTGAAATATTGACAAATCAGCAGTAGCTGAATCCGAGATATACAGGGTGTCCGAAAAGTGACAGCTGATATTAAGAGACTAGTTGGATGTTGCGATTCCGAATCGAAAAGTCCTCGGTCACTTTGATCTCCGACGCCCGCGTAATGAGATATCGATTGATCAGTGATGGACCATTCGACGAAAGATGCAGAATAAGAATTTTCATCTGCAGCTTTTCTGTTGCCTGGCATTAACTGATTCTTATTGGTAAGAAAAATGGCCGAACTCCTCCTGAAAATCCTTTTCAGAATTTACCAAAACCAAAGCACCGGTTAACCCCCAAATTCGGGGGCAACTCCAGTTCCTTCCTCATATTGTAGCATGAATTTATACACTTGTATTCGAGCAGTTAACACGTTATGTACATATGTAAATAGGAGCTTTGCACTATATGTACAGTACACACGAGACGAAGAAGTTGGCCGTGGATGTACGAGATTAAAAAGGCCGGGGGGAGGAATTGTACATGTTACGCGAAAGCTTTGCTATACTTGTATACGTGAAGTTTACGTGCGCACGTCACTTCGAGTCTCGACTTTACCAATACTAATACACATGAAAAACACTTGCAACTCACAGATACGAGACAAAACTACAGCCACGATCTCATTCGCTCTCTCGCCCTCCTCTCCCTTTCTCCATCTCTATCTTTGTATTTTGCGACGCACGAGCAGCGAGGCGCAATTCCGCGACCCCAAGAGCTTCGAGTTTACCTGATTTGTGTCTATCTCGGGTAGAGTATTTTGCACGTGAAAAATAGTGCGCTGCTAAACCGGCTATTGACGATGACGATTCCTTCGATAATATGAGTCGCACGATGCTTCGTAACGGATAATGAATATAATTGATTAAATTGCACGCTACAAATCACTTCTCGGTTTCTCGAGTGATGACAGCGCTCGGAAAGTTACTAAACAGCCGCATGCTCGCTGCTACGTTTCCCCGCTGCTGTGCCATTTTTCTCCCATCTCATTTTAGGGTTTTGAAGGATTTTGTCTGTGTTCAGAATCTCCTTGCACACTTGTGGGCCCTCCTTTACAGGCTCATTTAGAAGTTCGCACGAATAACAGTACCCCTTAAAAGATGAAAAGATTCTGATCGGCCTGGCGCTCGAAAATTGTTTCCCAGAACAGGTTTTTTCTTCTATTTTTAAACTCAAAGGAGTCGCAGAAAAAAGAACGGAGCGATGCTCGCGATGCGTGTCCCTATCGATCGCGTGACACTGCGCTCGCTCTTGTGTGTGCGGTGCTATATTCCATATACGCTTATTCCCACTCGAGTCGGGACGTGCTTCCACCGGGAGAGAACTTTGCACTTCGGAGCAAGTGCACATTGAAAGCGCCCGGGCTGAGCTCCTCGAAAGTATATAAACTGCTCCGAGTACTCGATGTTCGCAACGTCGAAATTTCACGCGGAGGAGAATAAATCTTGAAAGTCTGGAAAAAACGTCCTCAGCCATTTTTCTTCACTTGAATTTATCGCTCAGCGTGCATAAATTATTGAATATCGTCCGATATTTTCACGTTGCAAATTCATGTCGATCCTCATCGATCCTTCGATGAACACTGCGTCCCAAGGAACAACGACGAATAACGTTTTTCTATGGAATTTCACCATTCAGCAAGCCCTCGACCGAAAGCCCGATTTTTAAGACACCCCGTATATCCACAGTCCGCATGTACATGATCCCACCAATGGCAACGAAGTTGCAAACGATTTGATCGATATAGGGTAACATACGAGCTGCACGGACTGAACTGTGCACTCCCTTTACCGACTTCCGCTTCGTTTTTCCCTCTTTCTCTCTCTCTCTCTCTCTCTCTCTCTCTCTCTCTCTCTCTCTCTCTCTCTCTCTCTCTCTCTCTCTCTCTCTCTCTCTCTCTCTCTCTCTCTCTCTCCTCTCTCCTCTCTCTCTCTCTCTCTCTCTCTCTCTCTCTCTCTCTCTCTCTCTCCGTCGTTGCGTAACTTCCGTGAAAACATTGCGTTGTCGTTGCAAGACCGAAAGAGCGGCGATAGCTATTTGGTCTCCGAACAAAAAAATGATGAACCGCATGTTTTATTAATTGTTTTTTATGAATGTTTATTTATAGGGTTGTGAGAGTTTAAACGCTGCCCGTGCACGGAGCTTGACAATTATTATCCCATCACCGAAAGGTCAAGGTCGCGCAATACAAAATGCCCCATACCGGCTACGCAATGCCTGCGACACATAAATGTAACGTCACACTCTCGATCCCCCATCGAGCAATTAACGTTCCCTCCGTTAGATCTAGTTGGCCGAACCGCTAATTGATAGCTAATAAATACACGCGACCATTCAATAATGGAGGACGCGTTTTGCGCTCAAATTGCTGCAGCAATGAAAATTGCCTTGCATCTTTTTATCTTCGTCAATTATCACAGAAAAGATTTTTAGAGAATCTTGGACGCCGTGATCGAGAAGCTGAAGCTTTACAATCGATTAAATTGATGAGTTTTTTTATTTATGTATTTTCGTGTCAACTTCTCGATGCGGAATCCCTCCGATTACCATTTCGAAGTTTTGTGTCATTGTTTTTCTAAACACAATCGTCAATGTGACCGGGCTACAAAAAAACGGTTGGACAACGACATAGATAGTTTTGGATTCGACAAAAACGAATTGGGTGCAGAGTAACTTACGGATCAAAGCATTGCGCTGGAAATAGTGTGGGCGCGAGCTTCGTAAAAAGGCATTATTACGGGGATCGGAAGAGGTGATGAGGTAATGTTGTGGAAAATGGAGCGTAGATGGAAGGTGAGACAAACGAGAAAAAATATGAGGTTGTGCCCGGGCTTTAAAGAGGTGAGGCGCCATTCGTTGTGTGTTTTTCTTCAACAACCGTTGTCGTGCGTAATTGAGAGAGAGAGAGAGAGAGAACAGTTTTTTTAAAACTATGAAACAAGAGCACGATTGAGAGCGAGGTAAAGAAACGAAGAGATAAGTTACGCTCTGTATTCCATAATGCTTGCTCACGTATTTTCTTCGATTTGAACCTATTTTTCGAATGAAAACTAAAAAAATAACCTCAACGGTATTTATTCCTCAATTTAAAATGATCGAATGTTTCTCGTTTCGAAAAAAATGATGATTTTTAGTGCCATGTATTTTGAGTCGCTCCCGATTGGGACACTCGAAAGCTCGAGCGAACGAGATTGAAAAACGCGAGGCCGAGGGGGGGAGAGTGCAAAATGTTGAGAAAAAAAGAAGTACTGAGTATGCATTATGGCTTCGAATCGAAGAAAAACCGCGAGCGGCGTTAGTGTCGCGGAGAGTTGTAGGGTAGAAGAGCGCCGGAGAGAACAGCGGCGTCGCGATGTCGTCGGTACAGTACGTCGACGACTAGACCCGCTCAACACGTACGTTGCTATATAGCTCTCTCAGATCAATAATTTCCGATATGGTCTTGAACGGAGCCCCGAGAGCTCCAGAGCTCACTGCGATCGCGAGGAGATTCTGTTCCTTACCACTCTTTAATACATGCGTACAAACCTCAATATCGAACACGCACACAACAGAATAATAAGACTTGGGGAGGATTTTGAAAAAGCTTTGGAAGTTCGCCGAGCGGTAGACTCACGAAATAAATCGTTATTCCTTTCTTCGGATATTTGATGAAATGGGTTTTTATCGAGGTGAAAATTGAAAGCGATGGAAAGCCCATAAAAATACGATTTTACGACCTAACCTACAAATTTTACGATCAGGTGTCTCATCCCGCTGGTGTGGCTGTCTTCTTTATCATTGGAGCTTTGTCAATACCTATATATATATTTGAAATTTTATCCTGAATCCATAAAATATTTCAAATGGGGTATAATAAAATGGTGGAATTACATATTTAAAAAAGCCTTCATATCTCGTTCGCAATTTGTTCGATTCTTTTCCAATACAACGTGAAGTTATCGACTTATTTGCAGCGTTGAAAGTTATGCGTGCAAGTTTCATATTTTCTTTCATCCGTAGCAATGTACTACGAGCTAGTTCATGGTGCAAAAAATCTGATAAATGTAGGTTAAAGAATTTCGAAATTCGTGGCAACTATCAATTGTTTCGCGGGCAATAAACTTAAGTGTCGTGGAATATCTTCAAGCCGGTTACCAATTATCGAGCGCCGTATAGTTTACATTTTCGAACCTCGGATAAACGTCCGTTCTCAAGACCGACTGTTTTCAAAAATCATAAAACCTGACAGAAGTATTGAAATAATCGATGCCAAAGTACCGGCTAATTTATGCCATGGATTCTGTTCGAAAAACGTTTCTCAAAATGTCGGTGCACTATTTACAGAAAATTTGTTAAAATTGACAGAATAAAAAAAGAATGCTGAAACTTGAGACAACTCTGATTTTCGTTATAAATAATAAAACAAGTTGCTCATTTTTAAGTCAAAAGTTTCGACTCAAGTTTGAGGTTGGTTAAATTATCGAGACTGCACGTAATAATCTAATCCCTGAGAGGGTCGAGAACGAATGAAGAGACGTGAACGTGGCAGAGCACCGACGACGTCGACGTCGGTGCGCCAATCTCCCCCTCCCACTCGCCCTTCTTCCGTTACAACAAAAAGCAAGTGCGACGGTGCTGCCACTCACTGCTTCTTGCGCGTTCGTGCTCGTACTATAATACGATACGAGGTTTGCAAGAGAGAAAGAGGGTGAGAGAGACGGGAAAAGAGAATGAGAGAGATAGCGATGAGCGCCGTGGACGATGATGGGCTAACGGCGAGAAAGAGAGAGAGAGGGGAGGAGGAACGCTCGCGAGAATAGCACACCACAGTGAGGCTAGCGCGCGAGCGTACGCTTCGCCTATTCCGCGCTAGCGAAATAGCTCCGTACAGACTGTCCGTGTTCTTCGAGGGCTCGAAGCGTAAGTTTTCCTGTGTTCCATCTGGCCCATTTTATTGTTTGTCTAACGGGAAAACGGAAGCCATCAGTATTCAGAATCTAAAAGAATCTCTTCGGAAAAGAGCAAAATAAGCGAAAAGCCGAGTCAGAAAAAAACGAACAGTGTGTGGTGTACGCGCGCGCATATAGGGACGGCAAAGGAAAAAGACGTCTTCGAGAATCCCGCGTCGTTCATTCCCAAACGGTGTAACGTTACTCCCAAGTTTTCCGTCGTTTTTTCTCACTCTTTCGAATGGCAAGAGGACTCGGTTCCTGCTGCAATAGAAATCTCGAGCAACGCGAACGAAGAGAGGAGTTTTTTGAAAAATTCAAATAAATATTCGAGGATTGCGGAGTTCCTTCGAAACCAGTCTTCCGATATACCTAATATTACTTCAGCAATTTCCTCTTTCTCTATTTTTTTCCTTTTTCATTTATTTACTTGACACTCTTCGATTTCTCGTCTCTCTCACGCGAGCACCGTTCGGCAACGTAATGAGCGACGCGGTTGCAGGAACACAATGTTGTGTCCCCTCCATTAAACATCGTACGATTAATAGTGAAATAGTTTTAAAATATACTAGATATATATGCCTATATACGTAACGGTCGTGCGTGCGAGCGTGTACGTGTGTGCATGTGTATGTGCGCGTGTAAAAGTCGAAACTGCGACGAATAATAAACCTTGTCCGTGTTTGGTTCGAGGATCGGGTTTTTTTAGCATCCCACGAATGCACAACGCGCGCCTTGATTATCTAACTCTTCTCTATACCTTTCTGTTTGAATTGAATTCTGTTTTACCAAGCTCCGTTCTCTTTTCTTTTTGTTTCTTGCAAATACTATGCGTCCGTATGAACCTGTCTGTTCCGGCAAAAATGGCGCAAGGGAAAGGCCGATCTGGGGTTTTTATTTGTAACTCCGAATATATCTATGATTCTCCGTTGTCCCTTATTGTACGCAACAGATTTTTATTTCTGTTCAATGCGAGTCTCTTTTTCTCTAATGCGTATATTTTTATGTATAAAAATATACATTTTTTCCTCTTCATGTGACATGCATACGGCTGCGAAACTGAGAGATAGAGAGAAACCCACCGGGCGAGAGCCTCGATTGCGCGATAAATCTGCTCGTGCGATCATCGTGGCCCGATTCCGTTACATTTTTTGCCTCTCTTTCAATCTTATTTTTTTTTTCTTAATGCCGCTTCTACTCCGTTCGCGCTCCTATGTGTTCTGCAGCTCCAAATCGTGTTGGCTGACCTTTCGAAATACCTAAACGCGCGTAACGAAGCACGAGAAGATCGTACGACCGAGGAGGGGGTGAAAGGGGGCGCGACGATCGCGAACTAACGTATATGTAAAAGTGTACGAAACGGTGAAGCTTCGTAAATATGTACGAAGAGAGGAATTTACGTTTTCTCCGTTGAAATAGCATGCTTGCCATGCAAATGTTACTCACATATATAGTTGTGTGTTTCTGTTTTTCTATACATAGCTGCAATTTACTATAAAGTTACCACTGAGATAAAAAACGAGTATATACGTGTTCGTAAACGTTCCGGCGACTTTGCCATTCATTTCCCCCACTCGAACCTTTTTTCTCCCTTTTGTTGGTTATGTGCGCGCACATTTACGGGTCGGATGGAATCTTTCCAATGTATAGGAAGTTGTCCATTGCATAATCATCTCGAATGATTCACAGTTTGGAGACGTAGGAAAGAATTATGTTTAACGTTCTTAAGTATGTTATTTCCTTCTCCTCACACTCGTCTTGTTAATCAAAATTTCGAATTACTGTTGCGCGGTTTTTACCGGTCGAGAGTATGAACACGTAAACATCCATTAATATATTTTCTTGCAATTCCGGAATTCGAAAATCCCCTTGCAACCAGATAATCTCTGGAAAGACAATTTTATCTGGTTCATCTTTTTTCTCGATACCATCTTCCAGATTATTACTGCAGCCTGTGTTTCACTTTTTCTTCAACATTGCCTTTCATAAACGTGTCCAAATTATCGGGTACTAACACTCAGACCTAACCACTCCTTGCGCGTATGAACTTTTTCTAAAGCTTTTTCGGTCTTCAAATGATAGAACACGCATAGGAAATAGATATTGTCATTACTCAGAGGAATTCCTCCATTTGTGGTTTCATCATCGAATATTACTTCTTTTTGCGACATGAAAACCTGATTGGGAACTTGTATTCGTTTCAAATAACTGCACAGTGTCGGACTTGTATGAAATTTTGAACATCTGAAGAGATTTTGTTCAGTTCTGAGAAAATTTTCTGTGACTTTTAATGCAGTCACCAAAAATTCACCTTGCAATGTGGGTTGGACTGAAATTTGGAGCAATGTATCGTGCATCAATGTCCATCGATTCTTGATTCGGGTTGTAAATTTTTCTTGATCTACGCCACTCATTTTATAAGTATCTGCAGACCGCTGATAACATACCTCCGATCAAAATGAAAAAAAGGTCTTTGAGATACCGGATTATGATGATTCGAATGTAATTCTAATTTACAGTCGAATTTCTGCAATTGTGTGTTCTTTTGAAATTGAAAATTGACTGAGAACGAAAGAATTAATGGATGAAAAAGATGCTGTCGAGAGAACGACAAGAGAATGAATTTTGTAGATTGGTTTCAAGTAAGAAAAAGATTTTTTTCTATCAACAAAACGGGTTTTTTGTCAATTGTTATTGAAGCCATGCTCATTTTCCTATTAATCTACCGTAAGAAAAAGATTTTGACAGCCGATGAAAGAAAATAATCTATGAATTAATAAATTTTCAGATCTTGGTTTCTATGCATTGCCTGCCAAAGAAGAACTGAGCCCAATGTTTCCACACAATTCTAGTTCACATGAGATTTCTACCGAAACAAATGCCTTCGTACAAAATTCCAAGGTAAGCATACTTTACGAAACTGAACTAAAAAAAATGATCGATTATTGCTCGTTGCTTCGTTCTTCAGGGACATTTTTTTGATTATCTCTATTGGTTAACGTTCAGAAATCCTAGTATTATTGAAGACTCATTCGAAAATTGACAAGTGTCACTTGGTGATCAAAAAAACTTTGTTCATTCCTACATAAATTGATGTTGCAGATTGAAATCTTCTGGATATCCTAATTATTCAATACTCGAAGACACATTACACAAAATATTAAGAATATATGGAACTATTAACTGGAAGAAACTGTTTTAATTATTAGAAATCCATAGCTGAGCAGAGACTCCTTCAAGGGTGTCCAAAGCAAAGTGATTTGATTTTGAAATATTTTTTCAAAGAATTTTGTAGAATTTCTATGAAAAACTTTTTAATTTTAAAAGAAGATTTGGACCGTTTTCAACCCCATTGTAGGACTTTTGTCTCAATCGATTGTGTTACAATCTTATGGAAAAGTTGACAACGCAAATGGATAAACGAAAACAAAATTTTCGATAAGTTGATTAATGTTGTTTTTTTTTTGCAGGGGGATGTAGTAGTATTAGAGGGAAGCAGTCTGAGTGGGGCGCGGGAGGGGGAACGACCAGAGCATGCTAGGTACTGTGATATCGAATTCATAAACAGCAGCATGATGGCAGCACCTATCAGCCACCCCAAAGCTACCGCCGCCAATGACTTCTTAACCGTCCTGCCACGCCAATCTGGTAAGTTGAATGAATAAATTTACATTTAATTCGTAATAAAAAAAATTAAGGTAGAAACGTTCAATGATGAGTGATTGTGAACACGCGGTTAGGGCTAAAATGGAATAATTGAAAATGTTTTAACAGCAGAAAAACTAAGACATTGTTTGTAGATCGTGTCACAGGCTTTCGAAAACAATCGAAATTTTGAAAAAGTGTGAAATAAATTTTATAAATATCCTAAAAATTAGAGGATTCAATAAGCTCGCAGTTACAGTTAAAAACAGAAGAATGAAGAAATCACAGAGAAATAGCAATGCTTGATCGTGAATTCACACGAGAACAAAACCGCATCGTGTAGGCTGATTGATAAGATTATTCAGTGTCGAAATACTGCTGATAAAAAGAGCAATCTTCGGAATATCTAGAGAATATGATAGAGATTCGGAATATGTCGAAAGAAAAGTTCGTTATTATGGAAGAACTTGAAATTCTCAATAAGCTGTTAGGAATATCATTGATTTTCTCATTTCTGAATTGCTCTGGAAAAGTTATGATTTTTCCGGCTCCTTAAGGTGTGTGAGTATTAATACTAAAAGAATCGGGAACTTCATTGATGAAGGATCAGTAAAATTGGCTATCGATAATGATGAAGCTCAAATTAAGGTTGGACTGATATTTGGTGTTGTGTAATTTCAGGTGAGCTCAGCTTTGCCGGTGTAGGCGAGGCCTGCCAGTCAGTGGCAAAAGAAACCACAAAAAACCCAACAAATCACCTTCTAACCTACGATAATAATAATAAAGTAAATAACCACAACAATGCAGAACATAATCATCACAAGTACAGAAAGCAAAAAACACCGGGCTCGCTGTTTGATCAGCAGCTAGGCAGCTCCGCCGTAACGTCTAAGTCTACGTGTAAGCCGTTAAGTGATAATAAGGATAGCTTTAGTGATATAAGCGTTAGGGTACTAAAAGTAAGTGTACGCTTAGTTTTAAAAGAGAAAGAAGAGAAGGAGGAGAAGGAGGAGGAAGAAGGAAAAGTAGAAGCAGAAGAAGAAGAAGAGAAAGCAAAAAAAGAAGAGGAAGGGAAGGAAAAGAGAGAAGAGAGGGGTGAAACGTGCCGCCCCGCTGGGGTACCTAGCCTAGTTAGGATACCCAAGTCTGATCGCCCCCAGCGGCAGTCGCGTCTCGCCAATATTGTCGACAATTACTCCTTACTAGGGTCCCGCCTTGACCACGGCGAAAACAATAAATTTAAGGCTAATATTAGTCTCGTAAGTAATAATTATTATTATTGTAATAATAACTCAAAGTCTGTGATATTGCTCAGCTCAACCAGTCACGGTGACAACTATCTCCTGGCCGAATTAGGCCTCGCTGGCGTAGACGCCAAAAACCCGGTTAATCTAGTTGTCGATCATTACGATGAGAACGAGGCGAGTGACAAAACCAACAATGACGACGATCAAGTTCAAGATCAATACCGCAAAAGCCGAGGAAACAACGGCGGGGATCGTGTGAGATTGGCCGTTAATCCTTTCGCAATTGGTAATCGAGTGATTGGCGAAACGATACGCCTCAACGATTCGACGTGGACGTCCTTGTTTTCGTTCTTCTCCTCCTTATTTTTCGGGTCGTTCTCCTCACCGTCGTTCAAGAACGCCAATCACAAAGACGAGGTTTACAAATCGGACGGAAAAACAACAACGCGAACGGCAACGAAGAAGATGGCAACGATGATCGAGTCGTCTTCACCACCAACAACATCAACGTCATCATCATCATCATCATCATCATCATCATCATCGAAAATAGTGAAGAAGGAGAAAGCTTCGATGGGAAATCTCCGTTTGTCACTCGTGCGAAACAATTCAAAGGCGCAGCATCACGCCAGTTCTTCCATTACGCTTATCGTTTACAAAAACGAAATCACCGACCACACATTGCAATCTTTCCTGGATAATCTCACTAAAAAACGAGCTGCGTCTCGCATTACGACTATAAATAATAATTATCTAATAGATTGCGTCACCGTGATCGAGCTGAAGCAACGCATATGTGTTCCATTATTGTTAATGATTGAGGGTTACAATGACAATTGCGGGAATAACGATGATTACGATTATTATTATCATCATCATCATCATCATTGTACGATCGATAATAATAACGGAGTTGCTCGTAAACTCGTCTCTCGTATCGGAGTCAACGACAATGGGAACGAGAAACGCGACAATTATTATTACGAAAACGACGACGAGGACGACGAGACGATGAATATTAGTAACAATAATCAAGATGTTATCGAAGACATTGTTAACGTCGCTGTGTGCTACAAGACTAGTTGTAAAACGACTACTAATATTAGCTTATTAGGGTCTCAAAATGATGGTATTAGACGTACCGAAGCAACAATGTTTACCGTTGGTGCTCTTTCATTTCAGGATAACGATAAGTCTAACAAGCCTCTCAATGATAGTTTTAAGGATAACAAGTATCAAGTGTCTACTAAAGTCGATCTTGAATCTAACTCTGCGTACGTTAAGTCCGTATCTAAGTCTACGCCGAGCGTTAAGTCTAGCGATAAGTCTGAAACGTCTCGCGTTAAAGTTTACGAAGAGATGACGTATTATAAGTTCGAAGACAAAGACGACAAAGACGAGGACGACGAAGACAAAGACGATTTCGATGCTGATGATAATGTTGATTACGAGGAAGCTCGAATTGGCGCAACTGACGGAATACTTGCGAAAAACGATGTTATAAGTGTCAGTAAGATCGTCAACATTCCTAAACCGACTACCTGCGAGCCTACGATGACGCTTAATTGCCAATCAGCCACCGTCACATCCCAAACAAATGATGTACCTGTATCTCGTGGCATTGATAACACGAGTTCTCACGACTTTAACGCAAACGTTTGTCCCGATGACGAACAATCGTCTAACAAAATGATCGAAGATTGCGTTAACGATTTGGACAACGATCATTACACCGCGTACGATCGTAAGTTGTCACGATCGAACGACTATCAAACGATCTCTCGTCCACGTTATTACGACGAAAATACGACAATAACGGAATACATTGTCGAACCTCCGACAAGCCGCGTTGACGACGAGATCATCGATAAATCATACATCGATTGGAAATATAACGACTCGAACGATGAGCCATTATCGTCCCATCGTATCTCCAACGAACTTTTTGACCAAAACAATCTTAACGAGAATAATGCCAAGAATTATGCAAATTTCGGGAATGGATTATTCACGAAATATTCCTCCGTCACGATGTCACAAATACGCGCTTATATCGATGCTTATAAAACGGCTTATGAAAACAACGAGAAAAGCCGCGATGAGCTCAAGAACTTGTTACTCAACATTGTTTCCGGAGCTCATTCTAACGAGCGATATGAACAACTCTATAGAGAACAAAAACATGATCCGATCAAGGAGTACAAACAACGATGGGGTATACCGAGCATGCTAGGACTCTGCGGAGGAGGAGAAAGCTCCTTGAACAGCGGTGGTGGAACCAATTGGGGTCCTGCACCTGCGACAACACCCAACAACAACAACAATGCCAATCAGTCCGGTTGGGGCGGAACTCCCGGCAATCCACCCGGTAGCGCTGGACCACCGAGCAACTGGGGTGGTAACAACGTCAATAGACCCGTCACCGGCAATCCGAATTCGAATCAAAATCAGGGACCACCAGGAACTCAAAATAATCCCGGTAAGTATTGAATTTATCTGTTGTCGTCGTTGTTGCTTTAAAATCTCGCATTTTTTTCTCTTAAACGCATTTATTAGGCATCTCAGCATTCAAACTTCATTACTTTAGTTTCTTATCTTTGAGCAATTGCCTCGACAATTACCTCAAATTTCGTAATTGCTTACACCCGAGTTCCGTCGAACTGAAGTCTCCACTCAAAGGTAACATTTTTGCAATCACGAAGTAATCTCTACGTATTTATTCACAGGCAACGTAAACAAAGTGAACAACCCGAATCAACCAGGAAATCCTCAATCGGGACAACCGACCTCCCAGTCATCGAATTCAACCCAAGGCAATCAAAACAGCGCTGGCCAATGGTCACAGGGAAAGCCTAACAATGCAGTCGGTCCTGGAGTGCCGAACCCAACGGCCCAAAACAACAACGGTAACAACGTCCAGCAACAGCCGTCGGGATCGAACGCTAACAACAATCAAGCTAATAATCCAGCTCAGGGCACCGTCGCGACCACTGGAACTGCCGCCGCTACAAATCCTTCGACCAAAGCTCAACTCGAACAATTGAATACTATGAGAGAAGCTCTCTTCAGCCAGGACGGTTGGAGTTTCGTAAGTAACAAAAAAATCAGATTATAAAGGCTTGTACGCTCGCAGCCGGGAATTTATTCGATTACATTTCCGGTACTTCAATATTGAACGACAATCTTAATGATTGGGACTCACAGTTATTGATGTTTCAAATTATAAATAGTGATAAAAAAACATTCAGCATGAAAAAAATATGGATTTATGTCAAGCGATTCGTTAGTCAAACGATCAATTGGTTTTACGGATAATCGAAAATTAATATTTGCGTTTTGAAAGATACTGAATTTTCATATGATTTTTGTCGAATAGCTGAACACGAAAATTTTAATCGAATGATATCTTCGACTGGAAACGTCAGTTAAAAACGTGTGAATCTCGCTACAATGAAAGCAACGATTGGATTGAAACATTTTTGGTTTAGCAACAAGTGAATCAAGACACGAACTGGGACGTTCCGGCTTCACCGGAACCACCGATGACCAAGGACGGTGTACCGATGTGGAAACCACCAGTAAACAACGGGACCGACCTCTGGGAAGCTAACTTGCGAAACGGTGGTCAACCACCACCTCCTCAGCAAGCAAAAACACCTTGGGGTCACACTCCATCGACTAATATTGGAGGAACATGGGGTGAAGACGACGACGCTGCTGATTCATCCAACATGTGGACCGGAGCTCCAGCTCCGAGCCAGCCGAATACTGCTCCATGGCCCGGAGCTGCAGGCAATCAACCTGGTACGTGTCAGATAGAAAAACTTGATACATATATTACTCGGGTTCACGAACATGTAGAAAGGCAGTTGAATATAAAATCGATTGCTATCCAATTTTTAGCATTCTCAAATCATTTACAGCAATAATAAAAAAAAATGAATTTTCATTCAAAATTTTGTTTGGTAACCTTTTCTGCTAGTGAGTCCATGTTACTTCCCATGGTTACTCAGGATTGCATGACTCCCAGTAGCCTGAGAAAAGTATAAACGACATGATTTTGAGTTTAATGCATTCAAGGAATGTAATATTTTGAGTTAAGGGAAAATGTTCCTATTGTTGGAGGTTGTTCGAGCTGGGGTGATCCTCGAATCGATCCGCGCGATCCTCGGGATCTCCGTTCGGTTGATCCTCGTGAAATGCGTGATCCCCGTGACCATCGTATGACTCTCGATCCGCGTGATCATATGCGCGTAATGGATCCAATGGCTGGACGTGACCATCGCATGACGGATATGAGGGGAGATCCTCGTGGAATATCAGGCCGTCTAAACGGTGCAAATGCGGATGCAATGTGGGGTCAACCACCGGGGCCACCGCACCACCAGTTGAGTCATCAACATCCCTCGGGCGGTCCACCTGCCAAAATGATAAATCAATCGAGCATGAATCAATGGGCTGCACCGCCGCCGAAAGAAATGATTCCCGGGAAACCATCCGGTTGGGAAGAGCCTTCGCCACCGGCCCAACGCAGAAACGTTCCGAATTACGATGATGGTACAAGCCTGTGGGGAAATCCCGCTGCCAATCAACGACCAATGCCCGGCAGTAAAGTCTCCCACTGGAAAGATCTTCCGACACCAAATCTTGCCCGTGGTGGCATGCAGTGTCCACCGGGAATGCCTCAAAATCGTATGCCGGGTCAACCGGGAATGAAACCTGACGTTGGCGGCGGCGGTACCGGCGGCGGAGGTGGTGGTGGTGGAGGCGGCGGTGGTGGCGGTGGCGGCGGAGGTGGTAGCGGCGGAGGACCGATGTGGGGACACCCCGGAGGTCCTGGTGGCCGCAACGGATCATGGGCCGATGGGCAACACGAAGCTACTACTTGGGACGAACCTAAAACACCCGCGGCATGGAACGAGCCTCCGTTGAATCAAGCAACTTGGGGTGGACCCAGTGGCCACAAATCCAAACCAATGGGCGGACCGGGTGCCACCAGTTGGGCCGATACGGACATGGATCGCGGACCGAGTTGGACACATCCAGCGAAACCTGCACTCACCAAAGAACTCATTTGGAATAGCCGAGAATTCCGATATCTCTGTGATCTTGGCTACAAGGTGCGTGTTCAAAACAATTGTCCCATTTCGTTTATTCGTTTTTACACTCTTTTTAAACTTCAATCAATTACCCCAGTTTTTTTTTTTTATCAACGATGGCTAATCCTTACGTTTTTTGTCACTTATAATTTCAGAAAGATGATGTAGAAGTGGCGCTCAGAAATCGGGAAATGAACCGCGACGAAGCACAAGAGTTACTCAGCCAATTACACTCGCTCGATCAATGGCGTCGTCACGACGCTCCCTCAGGCTACGATCCATCGAGTCAACCTTCTTCGTCCGGAGCTTATCCCAGATTCAATCACGTCGCTCAACAGATGTCCTTCCCACCGGTTAGTTTCTGCTTTTTTCTCATTCTGTCGAACTAACTATTCAATTTGCTACCTCGTCAGCGACGAGCGGTTTCACCCGAGGGATTTGACTAATTCAAAATTTCACGTTTTATCATATCGAAATTACCTTTTTTCTTTTTTTTTTTCGGTTTTTTTGTGAGTGATCGGGGTGCATCACCCTATGAATTTTGTGCAAGCCCGTTGATTTTTGCGTGTGCATACCCAACCATGTTGACAATTTTTTTTTCTTATTTGGATTTAATAATACGAAGTAACGAATTTTGTACGTGTACATCGGGAAGGTTGAAAAACACGATATTCTCAATAGCATATCGAATTTTCGACTCGACATTTTTCATGTCGGTCGATTGACTTGAAATATCGGCGATTTTTGTGACATTGCAATTTGCGTAACAACGTCAATGACGTACCGAATTTCGTTTTCGAAAAGTACCGTTTTTTAACCATCCCGATTCGTTTCATACGTATTTATTCGGTCAATTACGATGGTACCGAATTTGGCTGGTGTTCACGTGGTGGCGGGGGTTATAAGACAGGTAACATCGCACTAAGTTTTTTTTTTCACTAACACCTGCGCCGTCGACGACGGAAATTAGCTACCGAATACCACCATCGTCTTCTTGTTCTTCTTTTATTTTTCATGAAGAGGTCTAACCAGCTAAAACAGCCTTAATGAAAATTTATCCAATTCATCGGTCTATAATGTAATATTTCTTTTGGTACCCCATCGGTCGTGTCTATTTAGCAACGATTTTTTTCCAAATTTATGCAACACGAGCATCATATTGTCACGTTTTGGCTGCACAGAGCTTGAAACGAGCTGCGTACACCGATTTTCGTCTTCGTTCATTTTCATAAGTCGTGTTTCGAAGGAACTTCGTTCCTGATCTATCTTCTGAATTGACATTTCATCAATATCGTGATGAAAATGATAATTTTTTTGCTGGAAAATATTATCATAAATTCGCAAATGGTGTAACTTGTGAATACACTTGAAAGTAGTTGAGTTATTTATTTATGTGTATAGCAATTTTGCTAGAAAAAAGGGCATAGGGTACAAAAGGGTTGTTCTCATGTAACGCAGGGTGCCGGAGTGCCCAGCGGGGCTGCTACCGGCAACGTTAGTGGCTCGGTCGCCAGCGCCAGTCTTCTCAAGCTCCAGCAACAGCAGCAACAGCAGGCCGCGGTTCAGCTGCAGCAACAACAACCGAGTGCCAATCCTCCGCAACCTCCTTTCAACCAGGTGAAAATGAACCTGACGAGTCCTCAAAAATAAGCAACAAATCAGAGCATTCGAACGAAATATCGATGCAGCGTTGTGGTCTGGGAACAGAGTTTCTAAAACTTTCCCTATTCATTTGATAGAATAACAAAGAACTTAACTTTTCATGGTCGTTTTTTATGACTCGTAGAATTTGGCAAGGACGTCTGATCTTCTAAATGTGTCTTCATTTAAAATTACAATTCTGTGTCTCGTTAAACACGCAACGATCGATATTTCGTGTCAGCAATGCAAAATATTGTTTTTTTTTGTTTGGGTTTACTGGTTTTTTTTTTTTTTTTTTTTTTTTTTTTTTTTTTTTTTTTTTTTTTTTTCAAGTGATTTTTACATTGCTGTAAATTGCTTTTTTACACGCTTACAGATATTTAGCAAGTTTTTTTCCTTAAATGTGCTTTGCATTTCTCATCGATTCTCTATTTTTGTAACTTTAGCCTGCGTTCTAGGTCGTGATACCTGCGTGTGGGAGTTTTTATAGTTTTACGGCTTTTGCAACATTTTTTGTTGAATTGCTTTGTGAGCTTTTCTGCTCCCACATTTCCACACTGTCTTTTCGTTTTTTTTCTGCTAAATTCGTCATTTTTTGACGTGAAAAAATGAAAAGGCATAATTGATTTTCTGTACGTCGTATAAATATAAGAATAACTCGTCTTTTCAAAAATTTTGATTTTCTACTTGATAAAAAAATTCACATTGTAGTTGTGCACGAACAACTTTCACATTAGTTCGCTTAAATATCTAGCACTCTCGCTCCATTGCTTTCACAATCTGAATGACTTGGAACGACTATGCTTACATCGTGAAAGAAATACCCGAATCCACGGAAGTGTTTGTTTCATGAGTTTTTATCAAACAAGAAAATAGACAAAAATGCAAGTGCTTTTTTTAATTAATTGATAATTATCCTATACTCAATAGTGAAAGCAAATAACGGATTCACCCTGAAAATAGACGGAAAAAATGCAAAGACCTCAAAATAAAAAAAATGTAATGAAATGTTGAACCCCAAATACTCACAAACTTTTTTAACCATGACAATTGTTTGTTCTTTACCAATTAGGCATCGAGAACCCTCCAAAATCCACCGAGCACCCAGCAACTGCGTATGCTCGTGCAACAAATACAGCTAGCTGTCCAAGAGGGTTATCTGAATCAGCAGATACTGAATCAACCCCTCGCACCGCCAACACTCTTGTTGCTCAACCAATTGCTCCAGCAGATTAAAGTATTGCAGCAATTGCATCAACAACATTCAATGCAAAATCCATTGAAGGGCAATGGGGAAATAATCCTTCGGATAAGCGTACAAATAACTAAGACTAAGCAACAAATTGCGAATCTCCAGAATCAAATTGCTGTTCAACAAGCAACATATATGAAACAACAACAACAGCAACAACAACAACAGCAGCAACATCAAACTGGACCTTCTCAAACGTCCGATTATTATAAAACTTCGTCGGTTCACGATCCAATGTCCGCTCTACAAAACAGCTTCAGTGATTTGGCTATGAACAAAGAACCACCGGTCGTAAGTTCATTTCGTTATTGTATTCATTTCAACACGTATCATTAGTCTCGGAAACAGATCGGAGCATAATGAAAGTAGTTGAAAGATGTAACTTCGATTTTTTCGGCCACTTCGTAAGCGTGCTTCCGATAAACACATCATTCCGTTCCCCTTTTTTTTCATTTTCGACTGTAGAGATTAAAGTTATCGGTTTTTATTACTCGGTTGCTTATTTCAACAGAAGATTTAATTGACGCATGTAAAAAGAAAAATCCTATGTGAAATTGAAATTGTGACAGAGCCAACAACAGTCACGTTTGAACCAATGGAAATTACCATCGCTGGATAAAGACGGCGATTTGACCGCAAACGAGTTTTCACGCGCTCCCGGTACGACGAGCAAGCCACCGCAGACGCCCGTAGGCTTGAGTCACTCGCACAGCAGTCCAAACATGAATCCCCTTTTGGGACAAGGAGACGGCACCTGGTCGAGCCGACTTGGCGATAGCGGCTGGCCCGATGCCGGTAACAATGACGCCACCGATGGAAAAGATTGGCAACCCGGTGGCACTGCATTCACCGATCTCGTGCCCGAATTTGAACCTGGCAAACCTTGGAAGGTCATACATTTTTCTGGTTTTACTTCACTTTTTTCAAGGAATAAGAATTTATCTTCGAATTATAAATATCTTCATATTGGTACTCGTCAGTGTATATTCAAATTGTTTTTTTTTTTTTTTTTTTTTTAATTTACCTTACAGATGAAGAACATCGAGGACGATCCAAGTATCACACCTGGTTCAGTCGTGCGTTCTCTTTCTCTCGCCGCAATCAAAGATCCCGATACGATTTTCTCATCCAGCAGCAAAGCTTCACCACCTCCGCAATCAGTCAACGCTGACACCTCGATACCCAGTCTCAGCAATTCAACTTGGAGTTTCAATCCACCGGCGACTACTCAGAGCGCCTTTGCCAGGTACGTTTTCGTCAACGGATCGCACGAACCTCGTGTTATTGGAATATCCATAGAATTTTTCTTATCATAAGCCCGACCTTTATTATAAGTTTCGCTTTTCCTGACGTTTTCAGTTCGAAGAACACTTGGACAGATCCCACTCCTCCGACGTATTCGGAATTGTGGGGTGTACCGATGAGAGTTCGCGGTCCGCCTCCTGGCCTCGGGAGCAAAGGAGCAGGTTGGCCGTCAGGAACGTGGTTACTTCTGAAAAATCTCACCCCTCAGATCGATGGCTCTACCTTGAAAACCCTCTGCATGCAACACGGACCCGTCTTGGATTTCCGTCTTTTCCTCAACCATGGAATTGCGCTTACTAAATACTCGACCCGCGACGAGGCCACCAAGGTAATTAAAGTCTTCTTGCAACTGAATTTTCTATGTTCACGAGGAAAACTAATTTTGGGAACCAATATCGCAATGACTTTTAATAAATCAACTACTATTACTCAAATTATTGATCTCGGAAATGAATATTCATGTTTCCAACTCAATTTATCTTGAACGTTGGAATTCACTTTGAATTCTCTTGAGCCGATTTCAATGGGGCAACAAAATGAAACGGGAAGATCCTGGAAAACCGCGTCTTGCGATAAAGTTGATGGTTCGCGTCGTTCAATGAAAACTCTTGTTCGTCTCAAACAGGCCCAAGGCGCGTTGAATAATTGCGTGCTCGGCAACACAACGATATTCGCAGAATCGCCGGTCGACAACGAGGCCCACACTCTGCTGCACACGCTCAGTCACGGTGGCGGGGGTCAGCAGCAATCGAGTAATAGTGGAAACACCGGTTGGGGGATGCGACCAACGAAAAAGTCAGGTCCATCACCAGACACGTGGAGCGGTAGTTCGAGCCAGCTGTGGGGTGCTCCGCCATCGAGCAACTCATTGTGGAGTAACAGCGGTATCGACACGAGCGATACGCAAAGAACGACACCGAGTTCGCTCAACTTGTATTTGCCCGGAGATCTTCTGGGAGGTGAGTCGATGTAGAGAACGAGTCAGTTCGCACAAAAAATACTCAGTCCCTGATGAGAGAGCAGCGGAGCGACAGCGGCGAAACAAGCGATCTATTTTTTTTTTATTATTATTTATTTTTTGCTTTTATTATCCAATATGAACGAAAAAATGGAGAAGATGAATAATTATAATGACTATCAAGCGCGACTGTTGAAATCCCGGCGAAATGGCACTGTTTGCCCTCCTCCCGTACGCCCCCCCCCCCCTGCCCCGGCTCCTTTCGAATAACTATGATCGCGAGAAGCAAAACAAAACACAATTACGAAAGAACGATGAGGCACGACTTCGACGATCTCAAAACAAAAACGGATCTACGCGAGACAGACTATATAACGATAATATACTATTTTATATATACATATATATATGTATGTGTATATAGATTGTAATGCATCATAACACGTCGACGTGTGATATATATCGACGCGAATCTCTTCCCGATTCGTTAGACCCATCCATTATTTATCGCGTTTTACGATATATCTGTGTTTGTATATATACATATATACACATATGTATGTATATATAAAAACTATTACGTTAGATCGCCTATACTTATCGAATCGACTCAACGATAATATCAAGGGGGCGCCCTCGATCTCTTTCCCGCAAAAGTCTCGTCACTCCTCGATTTTTAATGAGGCAGAGAACCGACCAAATAAACGAAGAAAAAGCAAACAAAATAATCATTTTACAGAAATAAACAAAGCAAATTTATTTGAGAATTACATGAACAACAAACAGCAGAGATTAACTCTCCACATAAGAGTGCTCTCGGAATGTCAATTAACGTAGATCTTTAGGGAATGCGAGTGATCTTTTCAACTTTTATTTTTATGCATTTTTTCCTTTTTCTTGTTTTTTTTTTTTTTTTTTTTTTCCCCTCGACGAACGAGTTACTTAAGGTGTGAAAGGACTAAAGGAAAATGAAGAGAAAAAAAAAAGAAAAACTAAAATCATCGTTTCCACGTACTTGAAGAATTGTCCGAGCTGACAATCGTTGACAAAGGTTTTAAACGATCCTGACAAAGCGAATAAGAGATAATATATAAATGTTTGTAGAGGAAAAAAAAAGAGGCGACGCGTTTTCGAGCTGTGAAGCATCCAGGGTCGATTTGTTTGCGGAGTGACGATCGAATGAATTGTTAAATTGCGCTGCAAATGAAGATATTCCGTCGGGTTGTACAGAAGAGACGAGGGGGAGAGAAACCGCGATCGCGGTCAGGGCGTCACCCAATTACATGCATATATTTGTGTTCGTGTGAGTATTCATACACATACGCACATGTATATGTGGATATATATATACACATATATATAGAATATTTTTCATTTTGTTGGACAGTTTAAAGACTGCAGCGAGTATCAAACTTAGACTGTACCAATCTAATCAAAAAGAAAAGAAAAATATTGAGATAGGGAGATGAAGAAACACGTGAAAAGGGATTAAAAATAATACTAATAATAACAATAATGAATACATAAATCTTAATAAAAGCATTGACGTCGCTGCCCGCCGTCCTGCCAACCGGGATGGTAGAGATTGATGACAAAGAAACTACAAATAAATATTTAAGTCGTTAGCAAGAGAGAGAGAGAGAGAGAGAGAGAGAGAGAGAGAGAGAGAGAGAGAGAGAGAGGCCAAGGGACGAGGAATGAAGAGGGAAGAAAAGAAAAACGAAATGGAGACACGAATGCTTATAAGACGACCATTTAAACGAGGGACAAAAGATTAATAAAAAAAATAAAGAGCGAAGAAACCAGAAATAAAAAGAGATTCAGGCTGGTCGGGCAACGACACAACGATACCAAATGTTATCGCAATAACGTAAATTTTATTCTATATTAAACCTATATGCCACCTGTCGTGCCAATGTCCAGTGTGTCTCTGTACCATTTATTAATGTAGACTTAAATAATAATAACCATGGATCACTGGGGAGCGTGGAGGGGAAGGACGGGAGAAGAAGAGGGATCGGAGAGGAGAATAAAAACAACAAATAATCTCGAAGTAACCGCGTGAGTCGTGAGAAAGTACGATCGCGTTAAAACAACTGGCTGAGCAAAAGAGAAAATAAATAATCGGTGAATAGAAACGACGAAATGATAAAAATAACGTTAAAGGCGTTGCGGTGAAAGGTAAAAGAAAAAATAATTACAAAAAACACAATGACAAAGACGATAACTAGTAAGGAAATGCGAGAGAGAAAGAGAGAGAGAGAGAGCGAGTGCACGTGTGTAAAAAATAAAAAGAAAATCACATTTTAATTCGAGTCAAGTCGTGGTGGCATTAAGTACTGGGCCCGCTGTCAAATGCGTTATGCCTCCTTGTGATACGAAAAATAAAAACAAAACAAAACAAAAGGAAAATCGCTGATACGGCCAAATCGAGAAAATACGGTCCTCGATCGCGCGCAGCATGATTTTTTTTTATGTCGCGGACGTTAAATTAATGAAAATAAAAATAAAAAAAAAACAGAAAGAAAAATAGCAAAGAAAATGTGAAAAACGAAAAACTATGAGAGAACGAAAAAATAACAAAAAAAAAAACAAAAAAGAAAAGTACGAAAAATAAAAATAAAGTAAATATAATTACGGACAAACTCGTATGTGCTATGGACGGTGACCCCTTTAACGGTCGCGTCGAAATTTACTAGTTTTCCCAACGTCGAAGGTACCTGATGGACTGAAAACCAAACGACGAGGCGACGAGGCGAACTACATAATTATTGTACATTTCAATTATTGCGCGCGCGCGTGTTCCGCGGTTTCCGGTGTTCCGTGTATGCCTGCGCCCGTGCGTCTGTGTATGCGTGTCTCTGCGTGTGTTGTGAGTGTTTGCGAAAAGTTCTTGTACATCGTTGAACAGGGATTCATTATCGTTTTTTGTTTATCCACGTTTTTGCCGTTATTCGAAAATCATCAGTTTACCGGAACCGCGAAATAAGGACAAAAAACTTTATAAGCATAAGCGCAATAACGAAAAAATAAAAGAATTTCAGCAATCTCTGAGCGTTGAAATCTCCTGTAACAGTTTTTAAGCTGGAGATGAAAGTCGAGGCGTGTGATTCGAGGAGATAACTAAATAGAAAACGAGACAAAGGTTGCGGTAGACGAGCAGTGGCCGAGCAATAAATTAAAGACGCGAAAGCATCCGATACTCACCAAGCTTTCAAATTTCAAAAACAAAATATTAATAAAGATAAATGAAAATAAACATAAACATAAATATGAAAACGAGAAAATACGAGGAAAAAAAAAGAAGTAATATTAATATACAAATAAATATGTAACGAAACGAATGATGTATTGATTAACGATAACTGTAGACCTCGAATATTATTACTGCGATAAGGGAATGTAAACTCTTGTAGAATTAATCATAGCCGATTGCAACGTAAAAACGAACATTGCCCGTGAGAGTCTCGAGGAGGTCTGAGCTTTTTATTATTATTATCATTATTATTATTTTTTGTTTTTATTACTATTTTTATTTGACTTGATGGTTGCGAGAGAAAAAAATGACCAAAGACGAGACACTACTGACGGAAACAAAAAAAAATACGATTACGATGAAAATCCAGATAAATCAGCCAATCAATCGTGCCCGGTCTCGTCGTTTCTCTCCTCTCTCTCTCTCTCTCTTTCTCTCTCTCTCTCTCTCGGCGATATCGCGAATTATCATATGCTTTATATATCTCGCCTGGGAATATCGAAAGGAAAAGCTCTAGATCACGACTTATCACCGAGAAATATCGCCGCGCGATGTGCGCGCTTAATTCTAGAATCGAAAAGCGTCGTAATTATTAAATTTAATATCGCGATGGAGGAGACAAAAGTAAATGGAAAAACCACATTTGAGGGATAAAAAGAGAGGAGGATGAATTCAAGAGGAAAAATAGTAGTGGAAAATTAGAAAAAAAGAGGGAACTCTGTTGCCCGATCGGACTGTCTACAAAGGGAGAAATGGATTTTTTCTAAAGCTTGCTCTATTTTTTCTTTGTCAAAATATCAGATTTGTAAATTTTGTCTCGTTTATCGATAGTGAGAAAAACTGGGTTCCTCTATGTACGACATTCGATAAATACTTGGATTCGACGGTTGTAAAATTGTTTCCGGTCGTTTTCAAGAGATCAATTGGGGAATGGCTAGGAGGCAGAGCTGGGATAGCAAGCACATAGTCATGTAAGATAACACAATTGATAATGACCACGGAGAAAAGCAAAAAAAATGATCCTGAAAATAGAGCGGAGTAACGAAGATGAGGCGAGAGAGATAAACAAAAACGAGCAACTAAAAACGTACACACAAATACAAATTCGTTAGAACGAAGAAAAAGAAATAACTAACACGTACACGCAAACACAATAAACGGGAAAATACGCGATACAGGTAATGAAAAAAAAAATCATTTACGTACATATGTATATCCATATATATATATATATATATATATGATAATTCAAAGTATTGCGAACAGAGTGATGAAAGGTGGTTGAATTAATATTTATTGATCGAATCAAAGACGATAGATTGAATTAATTCTTTCTCAAAGTCGTAGAAAGATAATTGTTGTGATAATAATATTGAATTTAGAAATGTAGAATTAACGGTGGTCTCATGACGGATCAATCTTTACTGATGTTCAATGGATTTATTATAGGCATAAATATATTATATGATTAATGATAAGACATTCTAGAAATTTAAGAGAGGGGAATTGTGACTTTGTTTTTTTTTCTTGCTTCTCGACCTTCCCTCGATGTGAGACGTAGTAACGAATTCAGAGAGTTTAATAAGGGAGAGTGACAGAGAGCGCGGAGGAGCGCGAGAGAGAGAGAGAGAAAAGGCGAGAAAAGTCCATGAAAACATAAAATCGACATTTGCACATAACATATATATATACACTCACACACCGCTGCATCGTCTTCTACAACGCGTGTTTTTATCATTTTTTTTTTTTTTCCATGTACCGCCCTTTTCTTCGTTAGTGCCGATGTGCCCATGTAATACGAAAGTTTCCTACATACTTTATCTATCTTTCACGATTCCTTCGATCCTCGTTCGGACTCGTAGTTGATTGCCCATATTTTATAATTGTTGGATTATTTTTTTTTCTCTATTCGCTACTCGTTCAGTTTTTTTTTCTTTTTTTTTTGTAAAACACGAACGCACTTATATCGACGTAACACGAATTTACGCAACTAAACTTCGGCTCTCCCAGTCATCCATCGCGTAACTTGTATATTATTATATATTAAATATATATATACATGTGGGTATATACATATTTCAACACGATAAATATATTATATTGAATATATTCTTTTTAGTACGAAATACCGCGCGGAACTTTAAGATATAACAGAACATTATAATTTTTAATAATTATACATAAATATATATGCATATGTATATATACTTATAACGAGCTAACAGCCTATGGTTTTCATTATTGTTTCAACGATTATTATTATTATTATTATTATTATTATTATTATTATTATTATTATTATTATTATTGCTACTACTTTTATTATTGCTATTTTTTATCAACATTATCTCCATAAAGTAGCGTCCTTAAGGTATATACCAATTGAAGAAAAGAAATGGAAAAAGATGAAAAAAACAAAAAACAAAACAAAACAAACTGAAAAAATTATCGTTTATTATTATTGAGTGTTGTGGATTGTACGCAGCTAGCTTGGCGCACGCTGTATTATAACGCATTGAGTAGTTTATGAATCAGAGTGTTTTCATGTGTGTCCTGCGCGGCTGCGTGTGCGCGTGCGTGCGTGCGTGTGTGTGTGTGTGTGTGTGTATGCTGAAAAAATCGAGAGAGAAAGATGAAAAAATGTGCTCCTTCGTTTTAACGCGAAATTCGTTCAGGGAATCTTCGTTAATCGGCTCCCATTTATTGCGAAATGAAATATTTAATAATCTTGTAATCGGTCGACATAGCTACTTCCCACGTTATTGTAAAACGTGTAAATACGAAAAACTTTTCATTCACGTAACGTCACGCACAATCTACTGCTTATTATGCGGTATGTGTAAATGTAAAAATATACATAATTTCTTGGAGGTTCGTTCAGTATTGTTAAACGGGTTAAGGGAAAATTGAATGAGAGCAATGAAGAAAAAAACAAAGAAAAAAGAAAGTAGAAAATGCGAACATAAACTCATCCGCGCGGTCACCAGAATTCTTCTTCTCTCTTACACCTCGACAACTACAATCATGACAATGTGTGGGAAAATATACGTGTGTGTGTGTGTGTGTGTATGAAAGAGAGAGAGAGAGTTTGTGTGCGCGTTCAGCGGCACGCTATTCTTGCGAACAAAAAAACTTACTCGAGGGAAAAGTAAGAGAATATCTTTTCAGAAGAAGAACGAATTTAGAGAGAAGAAACGTCGTGACGTATTTTTTTATGTGCGCCAGTGATTATCCCCCACAACGCGCGACCCCTCCATTATCCGATTTACGAAGATTTCCACTTCCGAGTGACTGAAACAAGTCAAGAAATCCTCTCGGCGGAATGTAACTCGCTCGTAAATACACAAGTGCAACCGAATAACTCGAGGGACACACAGCTCGAACAAGACAAAAGTCACTTTGTCAAGACACACTCGGCCGGTTTTCAAATCCTAATCGTTATATCCAAGAAATTTATGCTCTTCGTTGAAACATGACAAAGAAAAACTCGTGTGGAAGTGGAAGAGAGCGAGAGAGAGAGAGAGAGAGAGAATCAGTGAGAAAAAGGGGAAAAACGAAACACACCCGCAATGTGATATTCTCGTGTCTTGTCCGACGAGAGACGTTGTTTTAAGATATTCAATAGCCGACGTTTGTCCCGTGTGCGTGTTAGTGGATGAACATAGCAGAGAAAAGATAAATAACGAAAGGAACGAAGAAAAACGTAAGAAAACTTAGAAAAAAAAAAAACAAAAGTAAAATCACCAAAGTCGGATCGAGGTGTTGCGTCGACGATCGAATGAGAAATATCCGAACCGACGAAGTTCCATTATGTTCCAGTGAAACGAAAAAACGGTTTAGAGATAAGTCAATGCGTCGTAACATAAAAAAGAAAAAGAAAATGCAAAAAAAAAGATTTAATTAATTAATGACTAGGTGATCGAGTAAATAAAAATGAAGTCTGAAAGCTGCGATAGTTTAATCAGTCGGAGTACGCGTTGAGAGGGCGAGCCATCTCTAAGCTTAAAACAAAGTGAAAAAAAAAAATCGAAAAATTCAAGAAAAAAAAAAGAAAAAAAAACAATACGCTTGTGTGTTTAGCAACGGTGTTCAGGGAATCTGTGTTTACACGATAATCGGCAATTAATAACCGCAACGAGCGAAATCATTTTTGCGGCTCAAATGAAAAGTGTTTGCGCGTTCGTGCACTTTTCGATCTTAGTTATTCAACTTTGTTTTTATTTTTCTTTTTTAATTTTTATCATTTTTCCGCCTCTTACCTTCCACTCGCTGTTCATCGATAAAACGTTCATCGAGGTATTTTTTTTCTCCTAGTTTTTTGTTCTTGTGGTGTAGGGAGTGTGAATCGTTTTTATTTAGGGATATTTTTTTGTTTTTATCATTAATGGTATGCACAGACATTTATATATGAGAAGAGTACTCGGTCGATGTTAATTTTTCTCATCTTATCTTTCTGGTGTCGTGCGTAACGCCCTCGATATTTAGCTCGTAGGATCTGATTTTCTATGCCATTTTAGTCAGTCCACGTGGTTTATTTTTTGCTGTTTTCACATTTCGTTCTAATAAATATTACACTTTATTAATTTTAATTATTATTATCATTATTACTTCTATGAATATTATTAACCACTTTGATTATTATTATTATTATTATTATTATATCATTATCCGTACACTTTGAAACGCTAAAATTAATTTTATAGTCATCAAGTATCTTTCGTATTGCTATTATAGTTGAGATCGATCGTAGTCGTCGTCATCGCCGCCGTTAATCAACATTATTATCTTGAAAAGGAAAAAACAAGCGAAAGAAATATCTATCTCTCCCTCTGACAACTCGAATTTGTTACATTCGTTGATACGTTTAATTCGGTTTATTATATTTTCGCTTAACATCGAAAACGCTCGGATAAAAGATCGGTAAAAAGGCAGGTTAATTCGTCGCGACTGCACAAATAATCGAGACTGATGGTAAAATCGGTTCTCCGGTCTCGTACCTGAAATTGTTGTAACTTTCGTTGTTCCCGTTTCTCTTTCTCCTCCGCCCTTCTCGCCGTCTCTCTTCTATTATTTTCTTCTCCTTTCTAATCCCCCTTGCTCTTGCTGCCCGCGAGAAGAGTCGGCTAGTCGAAAAGTAAAATAATAATTGCGAGGAAACACGTATTAAAGATTCGGTTTAACGCGCGCGGCAATATATTATTAATCATACACACACGGATCGCGCCACTTTTCGTTCCTAATTGTTTCTCGTATTTTGTTAATGTTTTCCTCTCATTTTTCTCCCCCCCTTTCATCCTACTCTTTTGTTTTTATAATCTCTAGTTTTCATTATTTAAAAAAAATTTTTTTTATTCCATTTTGTTCGCCCTCTAGAGTCAATGAATGAGCTTTTGATTCTCATTTGTCCCGACTTTGTCACAGAGCACCGTCGAAAAAAATCATACGTGCATTCATATAAATATATATATATATATATATCAATGTGTGTATGTAAAGAAAAAGAAAAATATATATTGAAATAATAACGTTTTATCACCGCGCGACCGCGAGCCACTCGTTCGAGTACGGAAATCGTGAAAGTCGTTGAACACAAAAGAAAAAACTTATCAAGTTACTAACTTCCTCTCGTAATTCGTGCTCGTAGGTGTAAATCAATGAAATAATCAAAGTTTGAAAAATAATAGAAAAACGAAAAAAGTTATTCATCGAAGTATAAAACGCCAGTATGAATCTGTGATCTCGTGAAATGAGAGATAGACGGAAATCCGTGTTGTTGTCGAGTCCGAATGAAAACAGGCCGCACGAGTCAACTTGTTGAGACTAAATGAAAAGAGAAAAATAAGAGAAATATGAAAAAGTAGCACGTGATGGGAGCACTCTTGTTCTCTTCTTACTCACTTCCAATCGTAAATTCCTCCCTTATTTTATTTAAATTCCATTCGATAATACGAACGAGAATTCACGATTGAACACACCAACGATAAATGTACAGTGTATACGCGAATTTACGTACTATTATTTACTTTTACACGACCATCTTACGAAAAACACTTTTCAAAAACAAGTCAATGGAAAAATTTAAAAAATTTTTAATTACTACTTAAAATGCGTACTATCATTTATGTATACACGATTACAATATATTTTTACCGATAGCCTCATGGATTATTATATATTGTTGGTACATACCGCTATTATTGTCCCTATCATCATGAATATTATTATTATTATTATTATTATTTTATTACTATCATTATTCTTATTATTATCGTTATTACTGTTGTACTCTCGAATGGGACAATTTTTACCGATCATACTTATATACGTATTTGTAGTGCACACGTCTTGTAAGCGCGCTCACACCATTGTGTCCGGTCGATATTTCACCTCAGACCGAGCAAGTCCCCCGATATCGCTGTATATGCCTGAAAAAATCGAAAAGAAGAAAAAAAAGTTTCATCATTCAATTTTTTATACTTTTTATCATTCTCCATTATTGTTATCGAAGTGTTTATTTTGTTTGCGGTTATTTTGTATGTATGTATACGCTGTGACGTGTGTATGAATAAATCAGGCTTATTGTGGGTGCGGCTGATCTCTTTTTACAAATTTAAGAATAATTAGAAAACGATGGAACGACGGGTCGATAACTCACGAACGATTTGCCAATTTTCTCGACAACGAGTCACGAAATACGCACGAGGACGTACGCGTCCCTCGTCTTTTCTCTGACATGATGTTTTTCGTTTCCTTTTTTCATCAATATTTCCAAACTCGCTTCCCGATGCTTCGAATGACGAATGGAAAAAACCCTTTTGTGCAAGGCATTGACGAGGAAAGTGAAATCGATCGTGAATGAAAAACAACAAAACGTCTTCGACGTCGAAACGGTCCGCGGTACACGACATTTTCAGCGTGTAATTTGAGCAAGCACACACACACACACACACACACACACACATGCATACACGAAGATACCTTAATGTTTAAAGGGAAATGTGAAAAAGTAGCGGTTAATTCGGTACGAGTCTCCAGGCGTATGTGCAACTTATTAGTATTTTTAGACCGTAGGTGCATTTCCGAAGGTGACGTGTGTTCATTCCAGACTGTAGAATATATGAGAGAAGAGAGCGAGAGAGAAAGAGGAAGATCTCGGGAAGAGAGAGAGAGAGAGAGAGAGATTCAAGTGGCAAGAAAAACATTGAAAAAAGAAAAAAAAACACGACTCAAGCTGACTGAAGTTGTAGAAAAATATAATATGTAATTTGTGTGAGAGGAGGGGGGGGATAAAAATCAACGAGCTCGATCACAAGATCGATAATTTTCAAAAAAACAATCGTCTACCAAATTCGCGAGGCCAATAATGAATCAATTAATGAATTTGTTAATTAAATTAGTTTTAGATAATCGATGCGACAATTAATTGATACCTGAAAGATCTAGTTTATTAAAAATAAAGGAATACTTGAAAAATGAAAAACTATTGGACGAGAAAAATATCAAAGTTTCATATCTTCTTCCCTCTCCCTTTCTCATATTCGTCTCTCGCTTTCTCCACTTATTCGTCGTATTCTCGATCACTTTTTTCCTCTCTTCATCTCTCTCTTCCAGTCTCTCAACTTCCTTTTTCTTATTACTCGCCCCCCCCCCCCCCCCCCCGCCTTTCGTCTCTCTTCGTCGACTCATCTTGCCGCACTCACTCCCTTTTTTCTCTCTCGTTCTCTCATTCTCACCGAATCAAAGTCATTCGAGTGCTATTTACGTATTCATATATATTTACGTAGTTAATTATTGTGTAAATTCTACTAGAAATTGGGACTAAATATCGATATATAATAAAATTATTGTGAGGAGAGAGAACGAGAAATAAGTAACTGAATAAGTGAATGATAAAAACACGAGAAAACGAGAAAATTTTCGTTGTCTTATCGTTTTTTCCATCAATTTTCTTTCCGTTCGAGTCTCTTTTGGCAAATTACTCAAGTTCTGATAAATCGGAGGAAAAACTAAAAATGCCAGCGATCGACTCGACTCGACTCGGAATCTCGCAGCTTTAGGAACAAAAACGTTCTCTCTCACTCTCCCTTCCTTGCTAATTTAAAAAATGCAAAAATCATTATTCTATCGAAGTGAAGGGGTCGGGGGGGGGGGGGGGGGGAGGGGAGAGATTCGCGCTCACGTGTAAATCCTTCTTCATCACTGCTCATTGCGAAGCCAAAAATAAACTTAATTGAAAACAAAAGAAGATTTAAAAAACAAACAAACAAGCAAAAAGAAATTGATACGAAACGAAGAGAGCTGGGAAGGTTATGAAAATATAAATAAATAAAAAAATATGCCTACGAGGGATCAATGTAACTTCAAAATATCAATAAGACACATATTTTTAGAGTATATTCTAAACTCTGACGAAGACGATGGCGATTTAGTTGTGCAAGATGTAGAGATAGAGAGACAAAACGAGAGAGAGAGAGAAGTAAAAATAAAATGCGAATCATGAAAAATTCACAAGGACGATCGAATCAATTAAATCGATCGAGAAGAGGGCGATGAATTAATGTGACGATAACGAAGACTAAAGAAGAATAAAAATTCCTTACGTGATATTCTTATCGTGCTCCTACATTTAAAATCTTTGAAAAAAAAAAAAACAAGTAGACGAATTGAAAAGAAAAAGCACTGCGTTCGTATGAATTTAACCAAATAACTCTGCTTTTCGTGTATCACACATACACACACACACGCACACGCACACACACACATTTATATACATACACGACTGTATGTATGTACATTTTATGCATTCGCGATGTCTCGAACAATATTTCGAGTCCAAGCGGCCTCGCTTGCATTTAAAGCCGAATGTATACGAAAGGACTGTGTTGAAAAATAATGAAGGACGATGAGAAGAGAAATGAATAAATCCTAAATGAAAATGTGCTATGCGAATGCTTTCCAAATAATTGTAGAGTTATCGCCGAAACGAAAAATAATGAGGATGACGATGAAATCAACCCGAAATACGAAGAAATGGCAAAAAATGTGAATAATGGAAAAACGGCGAGACTAAATATGGTAAGATCGTGAGAGAAGAATTATTAAAAAGGAAGAAAGTTGTCAGACGTTTAAGAATGACGAGAGTGCCTCTTGAAGCGCTAAAACGCTGTGGAAAATGAGAAACGAAGGAAAGAAGAAAAAAAATTAATGAAATGAATGAATATAAAATGAAACCCCAATTTATTGTCCAGCTTTAATAGTTAACGAATACGACGATCTGTGACTCGATCATTCCAGTTACGTCCCTTTGGTCCAATGGATAAAAATGAAGATTCAAAACGAATGGTAAACGCGAATAAAAATGAAAGGCCACGCGAATCTTTTGGGAATGTTCGAAAATAAGAGGTTCCCGGAGACGATAAAATACGAGTGAAACCAATTTACTCTTCCATTGGTTGACCCTAAGAATTTTATGAAATAAACACAAAGCGACGAATATAATGAATGGAAAATAACAAAAACGTCATTAGTCCTGAGGCGTATTTAAACGCTGAAAATGTGTAACGCGTAAAAAGTACTTTTTAACAATTTCAAAACTTGAGATTTAAGACGAATCGAAAATAATGAAAGAGGGAGAGGGAAGCAGAGTGAGAATAATCGGAGGAAAAGAACGAAAGAGATGACCCAACTGCTCCGATATACGCTTAATTGTGTTGCCAATCATAAATGTTAATTAACTTAATTATTAATCTGTATAATCGATTTACAAATATATTACGAAAGTCTTATAGTATTATGCGAGTAGGTTATTTTTGTTGTTGTTGTTTTGCGCGACTCGCTCGTTCTCGATTCAGCGATTGAACCGAGCATTTGTTTTCTTGTGTTATCGTAACTATTTAGTACAATCTTAAAGCCGTACTACGTCATTCACGTCTCGCCGACGCTAACAATCGACTTATATTTTCATTACAAACGAACAAAAGGAAACAACAAGTGTTTTAAAACAAAATTTTAAATGATAATACATGTGCCTGATCGACGAGAGTCTCGAAATATATTCGCAGTGTCCCCGATTATTAAGTATTCCCCTTAGCCGCTCATTTTTCAACAGCACACAATGCGTTCTTCCTGTGAGCATTATATTAAATAAAATATTTCAAAGTGAGCTTCGAACGCGTGCTTCATTCCTTCGTCGTATAAAACAAAGCGAAAAGATAACGAATTGAAAATCCCCTCGAACCAGTCTTTCGTCCGATAACGCTTATCATTGCGGTATTCGTAATTATTGTCACTATTATTATTAATATTAACGTTATTATAATTATTGTCGTTGATATTATGTTGTATGAATCGCACGTTGTCGTCATCTTCCTCGTGCTAAAATCGCGCCGACTAAAAGAAACCCCTTCCAGTTGAACCAAGCGACAATCGAAATTCGACTTATCGATAATCGAATGTTCGAGGCAATCGATAGATCGAAATGTTCGAGACTCTCGTTGTGATACTCATTAGGCCCGGTCGTGCTTTAAAATTTAATGAAAAATCTAAAAAATGATAAAAACTTGAATATGTCTCGGATTAAAATTGGTTGAAACATGAAAAACGAAAGAGACGTTTCCTCACGCGTGTACTGATCAAATCGCCAGTCACTTCCGGCCAGTATATAAAGCACGGGCGTAAAATAAAAGAGTGATTGAAAAATATGATAAAATCTTTAAGTAACTGAATGGAAATATTAGTAAGTTCGTTAGGGAAAAAAAGGAAAATCGATTCTTATCGAAGTGAGAAAATTCGCCAAATTGGACAAAAACTCATGTTCGTGAATACGAAAAATCACAAACGATCGTATGAGTGGGCATGTCTGCTGTGTTGTACGCGTGAGTACAGTTCGTTTCTTTACGCACGCGATAGAAGAAGGAAAAATAAAGCGAATAGCAAAGAAAATCAAGGTCGCGGCATGATGAATTTTGCCAGAAAAATTGTAACGCGTCTCAGTGCCTAATTATTATCGAGATACGAGTGGTAAAACTGTTTGAAAAAAAAAGAAGGTGAAAACTATTGAAACACGATTTTTCTTCCTTCAACTCGCACACGACGAAACTCCATCGAAAATCTTTATGTCTCTTCGTGCATCTCTTTCTCGCTCTGGCTCTCTCCCTCTTTCGAATAACGTGTCCGTCGATAGAAATAGAGAAAAAAGAACTGGAACGATAGAGAAAAAACGAAGAATGTCGACAGTCGATATCCATACGATATATATATATATATTTTTTTTTCATTTTTCTTTCGAAATACCCGGAAACTCGACTAACGGTTATTCGCAACGACGAAAAATTTCCAATTCCATCGTCAGCGAACCTGCCTGAATCTAGTCCTTAGAACGTTAGGCAAATATGAGAATGAGTGGACCGAAAGAGCGGGAGAGAAAAGGAGAGGGGTAGAAGAAACGACGAAGAAAGGGAAAATCACGAGGAAGTCTGACTCGTTTCGACCATTAATTAATTAGCATTTAGACGAAGACAAGTGACCTTAAGTCCCTCCTTCCCTCCCTCCCCGCGTTCCTTGGAAACTCTCGTTCTACTCACACGTATGATAATGTGAAGAAAAAAAACCCCAAAACCAGCCCTTTCTCGAATCGATGTTAAACGTAAATTTTGCGGTCCTTCTAAAAATACCTTGTTCGTGATAAGCGACTAAATCAAACGTTCGTACTCACAATCATGCTAAAAGCTTGAGCGAAAAGAAAGAAGCGATGGCAAATCAAGTCCAAAAAAACGATCCAAGATTCCGCACGATTTTCGTACCGAAGGAAGAATAACTTGAAAAATAACCGACCGACTCGAAGATCATCGAACCGAATACGATGAAAAAAAAAAACAAAAACAAACAGTGCGACCGAAGTGGTCCATCGTCAAATGCACTCAACTTACTCACGTCTAAAATACAATATTGCGAATCAATGCAACGTTTGATCGAATCTTTGAATGCGAGAAAACACACAGAATAAGTTTTAAATCATGTGAACGTGGTTGACAAACGAGTGAATTATAAAATACACGTACACGAATGTTTCTTTTTCCTTCAAACGAAATCTATAAATATATCGATATATTTGTGTCTGTGTGTACGTATACATATCGATGTGCGTGATTAATATTTGCGTGCACATATGTGTATACGTACGCATATGTACACGCGCACAAATACATCAAATTTAATTGAGGAAGAAAATGAATTTATATACATGCGAAATGTAAAAAGAATAACGATAATATAACACGATATTTAATCATGTATCTGTGTGTGTATATGTACACACATGCACATACCTATATAAATATAGATAAATATGTACAACATGAATGTATTTACTTGTAAGAAAATATATCGTAATTTAACTTAACTGACTAACTGTACTGTGAATTAAATTAGCACATATGCCATTAAAAAGTGTAAGTGCGAGGATTCGTATCGATCGAAGAAACACTTGAACTCGCGGGGGGGGGGGGGCTTATAAAAGATGACAGAGACAACTCTGGTCCAGCAAGAGTATTCGTGTGAAACTGTGTTGTGAAATATTTTTATTATTTTATTTCTCGTAATTAGTAGCTTAATTGTCAATGGTACTCGACGATTTTAACGAATTTCGAGCATTACCCTCTCACCACTTTTATCATCCCCTTTCGACTCGTATTCGATATAAAAAGTAAAACAGCTGTATACATATATCAAAATACATATATATATATATATATGTTTAGGCATTAAGAATTATTATAAGCACATAAAACTGTACTGTATATAGTATCGTTCACGAGACGTACACTGAAACGATGATTATTATTATTGAGACGTTTGTGCAAGCCCAATCATGACACAATGACTGAAAAACAAAACGAAGAAAAACGTAAGAAAAGACGATTCGCAGACACGAACAGGACTACTCGTGTGCTCGACAGCGACGCTACGACAGTGCACCTTCGAATGCGAGTGGAACTGGCTACGTACTCACGCGATTCAAATTCAAAGTTCTCAGAGAAATATCGGTTCTCTCTCGTTATTTTCAACTTTTTAAATTCAATGATCCATTACAGAAAACGATGTATATCGACGATGAAGAAACATATGCGTTCCAAAATCGATGAGCCGTTGTTGTGTCCTCCGGGCTTCGAAGAAACCCTCGCGATTTTCAACTGTCGTTTTACCTTTCTTTTCTCTCTTAAGATCGTCAGTATAATATAAAATTGGGAAGCAACGAATAATGAAAAACTATGTTACACTCGATACCGACATTTTCAGCATGCATATATGAATACGTGTTACCTTAGGCTGTCCTCACACTAAAGATACAAAATCTTAGCTGCCATATGATTACGCGAATAGTTTATTTCTTTCGTAGTACACGGTGGCGCTCGCGCACGAACAACTTTCAACGCTTTTTTTCGTACTCTGCTCGCATGTGTTATTATATTTCAACGAATCGCTTTTCTCTTCTTCGCCCGTCAACTCGTGTGTGTTGATAAACAATCGACGGGTCTTTTGTCCTTCGTGGAAAATTGAGTAAGGTGTTCACAGTTCACAAGGGACACACGGGGGAGCCTCTTCGTATTCGTTCACAGAGAGCTAACCTCAAAATTGAAAATTCTCTCGTTCAAAATGCTCATTAGCCTACTTACTGTCGGACAACTCCAAATCTTAAGACTGTTCTCTCTCCATCTTCTCGCTCTTTCTCTCTTCAAATCGCACATAAATCATTGTCTGATATTAAGAAAACTCTGAAAAAAGGTTGATGATCGTAAGAAAAAAAATACAAAAAAAAGAAGAAATCGAAAGTAATCATCGACACATCCAAAAAGGAGCGGTTCTCTTTATTTTCTATTCTTTTTATTTCTCGCTCGAGTCATCGCAAGATTAATAGGAGTGCGAAAAAAATATCTACACTTAAGGCGATTGTTTATAACGAAGATTTATCATAAATATATACATATATATATATAAATATATTTATATATCATTATATATATATATTAGTTTACTTATTAGACCGCGAATTAGATATCATATATCGATGTTTTAAACAACTGTTCCAATCTCAAATAAGTTTCGTCGATTCGACGTACTGTGAATTAGGTTAGGTCGAGTCAAAAGACTTAAGATTAAAAGAAACAGGCGCATGCGCGCGGAGCGGGGGTCTTGATATTGTGTCAAACGGAGAGTGCAAACGCGAGAAAACATCGGTCGAGGTGAAAAGTGTGGGGGCTAAGAGAAAAAATGTGTTAAAACTTATTTTGTCGTGCAATCGTAGAATAAATTATTTGCTTTTTACGCTCTCTCGGTTGAGCTGTAATATTTCACCGTACGATTAATCGTCCTATAGGGTTCTCTGGATCTGTTGTTCGTTCGTTTGTTTTCCTCTTGTTTCGAATTGCTGAATTGAAAATATTTTGGCAAATATATTCTGCCTTCTTTCGCTACTACGGGGTCGTTTTCCTCTTTTTCTTTGGCTGTGGCAAGTTTTTTTTCCGCTCCTCGAGACAGGAGAATATTATTAATCGTAGAGTGAAAAATATGAGTTTTAAAGAAAATGTTCAACGAATAGTGTACGAAAGACTAACCTCAATCCAATCTTAGAGTATAATCATTGTAGATTGTAATTTTCGCGTAACCTTCCTGACTTTTAAAGCACTCTCTCTCTCTCTCTCTCTCTTTCTTTCTCTTCCTGTCGTTTTCATCTCGTTTTTTTCCCGGCTCGTTCAAACGACTGCGTACCGAACGTGTTATATTCATTTCATTTAGAATGATTATTCATTCTCTCTCCTCAAAGGAGAGGGTTTACAGTTGAAAATCGCGAATGAGGTGACGCTATATTATTCTCCGGAACCTCGAAACATGGCCTTAATATACTTATCATAGGCGTATGACTCTACCAATAGATCGTGACTATAATGTTGGGTATAACTGATTAATTGTTAAAGAAAAAAAACTCTAATTGAAATTTCAACGAAAAACGAAAAAAAAAATGTGAAAAAAAAAAAAGAAAAAAAAAAAGAAAAACATAATATTAAAGCAAGCGAGAAAAAAAGGAGATTAATGTCTAAGTTACAAAGAAACGTGAGTTCCAAAAACCCGACTGGTTGACTTGCGAAAGATCCGCCGATCGGATTACGAGCGCATTACATTTATCCCCCGATTCTAATGCACACGTTCACACACACGTACACTCGCGCCACACTCTTTTTGAAAATGAAACAAAAGGAGTTGAAAGCTCGTGTAAGGGAGCACAGTGGCGACGACTTCCGAGCGAAATATCCATCAAAGTGTATCTTCATTTGTTTTCAAAGAAATACGACGAAACTCGAGGTCGAAAAGAGAGAATACGAAGGCACAGACGAGTGCGAAACGAGAGACAAACTCCGTCGGTCGATGGTTCCACAGGGAATCGGGAAAAAAATCCAAGTATTCCAATTATTTCATATCCCCGTGCGTACGACTCAAACGACATATACCTTTGCCGAACAAAAGCGTGTGTTACGTGGTTGCGTTTGTTTTGAGGAGGGAAATAGAAATAATGAAACGTATGGGTATTATTAGGACGAATATTATGAAGCGAGATAACGTGGAGGAGGACGAAGATGAAAAGGCGCGCTCACAGAGGTTAGGGGAAAAAAATGAGGAAAACATTGAGAAGGAACGAAGGAATACGAGCACACATTCTCTTATCTGTATAACGTTGTTTTAGCATTATCAATATCAAGGCATAACGATTATTGATTTATTTTTAATCCTATTGGATTCGCGGCTTATTTAGAGCGAGTGTGTGTTTCAAGGTGAAAGTAATAATAATAACTATCAAGGGGATCATTCTCTGCGTACATTTATACGAAATGTTAAATATATACACGGCTATTTTTTCGCCACTGCTATGCTACAAACATGTATTCACACATTATTTAGCATTACATAACGAGCCGCCTCCGGCGCGCAATCGTTAACCACTTTTCGTTTTTTTTTTTCATTTCAACTGCGTTTTTATTCTTTTAATCAACCAAGTTATCCGTGAGATCTCATCCGTTCGTTCCACGACTTTGACGCACAGAGATTCTGTGCCTTAACTGCGCGTTCAAATATTGAATTCTCGCAACGCCTCGAAACACCAAAAATCATCCGATCCTCAAGCACGCGCTCTCTCTCTCTCTCACTCTCTTTCCCATTCATTTGCTTCGAAAGCCATATGGATTTGGAGAGTCATCAAAATCGCAAACGAAAGCAAAAACAACGAAAATAATCGTGGACGAGTCGACGAGACTTCGAACGCTGACGGTTGATACACTTTTTTTTTAACTTTTACTCTTTTCTTTCTCTCCATTCATCTTCTCGTTCCTTTTTTGACAGAAGCGTATCAAGCAGCTGTACCTACGTAGCTTCATGATACCTATTTCATTATTATTATTAATTATATTTACAAATCATTATTATCAATATTATTATTATTATTATTATTATTATTATTATTATTATTATTATTATCTCCATTATATTATGCCACAATAAATCAATAAAAACAAATCATGAAGAGACACATCCTTATTGAATACATGCCACGTCCAACGACACGAATAATCCCAAGCATCCGATCCACACCAGCGATTGAAAACGTCCTATTCATTCGATTATCAATCGTAACAATTTTATTTTCTTTTCGACAGTTTGATTTTTCACTATACATGTTTCATTGCTCAATCGGATTTAATGCGAGAGGAATATAAAATTGATTTTTTCGATGTGAGTAAGAGAAGGTTGGTTGGAATTAGAGAGAGAAAGTATGTATCTCGTTTACGTTGGAGCTGTAAACACTGCCGGGTCACCGTGTGTACAAAAGGAAGGGATAACGGAAAGAGCGAAACTACAGGAACGAGTCGTCCCGTTCTTGCGGATGGGAGGGTGAAAACGAGAACAAAAAAATGAAAGAAAACGAGGAAAAACAAACCCACAAAAATATCCGATTACAGTTAATGATAAATCGACGACTTATACGAGGTGAAATCGAAAAACAAAAATAGGCGAACTCCGCGAGGCTGCTGAGATGGGAAGCGAGATCGAATCGGGAGGCAAAAACGGTGTCCTAGAGTTCTCATACTTGTGATATATTTAAACGTGTGTATTGGAAGAAAAGGAAGTAAAAACGCGAAAGAAAATGAAAACATGACGAATAAACGAGAAACTGGTTCTTCTTCCTTCCCTCCGTAATATCGAATCCGGAGACCCGTTGGCGAGGGGAATAAATATTGCGAGACTATTGGAACGCCTCGAATCAAATCGAATTGAATCTGAGTTCGTGCTCGACGAATAATAAACTCAATAAAGCCAAGAGACAGCGCGCGCATGTGTTTTCCTTTTTTTTCACTCCCCTCTCAGTCTCGTGGCACACGAGACCGAGGAAGAGAAACAGATTGAAATAATATGATTTCTTGCGTGTGCAATATATTTCGCGACGGACCTTGCACCATGAGAATTTGATTCTCGGACGAGTCCATAGCTAAGAAAGAGACGGAGTTTCACAAATTTCGAAGTTTTATCGAAATTATCTATGAGTATATGATTAATAATATAAACCAAATAGTTATAACAACAATAATAAATAATAATGATAATGATAATAATAGTACGATGTATACACTCGAGTGTAAAAATTGCACAGGTACATATGGGTAAATTTTAAGGTACGTAAGTATTAATGTACGTCATTTTAGATACTTAAAAGTCACTTAAGGATATACACATATATGAATATCTAAATAAATAAATATATATTATTATCTATATATATAAATATAAATGAATATATATATATATATAGTTATATATATTAATATAAAAAAAAGGGAAAGAAAGAAAGAAAGAAAAATAAATAAATAAGTAAATAAATAAAAGGTAAAATATACGATATATATTTTTGACGAGTGACACACGTAAAGGAAACGTACGACGCTCGTGTTAAACATAATGTTTGTGACTTTCCGACATACGTATTATTAAATATTATCGGTGCGTACGACACGTATACACACGTATGTAAATAAACATGTTCATTCGTGCATATATCTGTGTGTGTGTCTGTGTGTGTGTGTGTGTGTGCGCGTGTATATGAGTATTTTATTGCGAATCAATTGAATTCGAACGTCTATTCGTGGCGAACGAATATAAAAATTAACCGAAAAATGACGATATATCGATTGACGCGGTTGATTCGCAACAACAAATAATTATGGATGAATGAGAGAAGAAGAAAAAAGAAAGCAAATAAAAAACACGAGAGAGAAAATAAATGAAAACAGAGAAACGAAAAAAAAAGGAGGATCGGAACATAGAACGCGGTCGCAAAGTGTTCTTGAAGGCCAAAGGTGAGACGACTGATTGTGGGAACATTTTCTACATTTTTATTATTCATTTTCTCCCCTCTCGTCTATATTAACTTGAATCCCCTGGGTTGTTTCCTTCCGCGATCGTAACGAGATTAACGATAGAACGAAAACTTTTCGAAACAGTAAATACGGAGCTAACGAAGAGAGAAAAAACGAGAAACGATGAAAAATGGAAGAACGACGAAGTTGGACTAACCCCGATAGCCCAATTAATAAAATACGTACATCTAATTACATACGATGCCCTATTGCATAGGGCCAACCTCCCCCACCCTTTCTCTCTCTCTCTCTCTCTCTCTCTCTCACTGTCGCGCTCTTTCTACTCCTCGCGTGTAATGTTCATATGCTGCTTCGTCGGTCGCAATATGTATCTGCAAACGAAAAAAAAGTATGGTCGAGAGGCCGGTTGGCGGAGTTTCCCGTCTTAGGTGCGTTCCGTCGCCTCGCTCATGAGGCTCAAACACGAAAGATTTGAGGGAGTAATAAAAGTGAGTAATAAAACTATCAACAATAAGTGATTCGCATTAGGATCGTACGTGAAGTGCGCAAAGGTGCGACACTCGTGTTGCGCGTAAAATATATTCGTACTTTTGAGCACGTTCTCGTGCGAGCATTAACGTACGTATACATTTATGACACAATACACAAATGCATATACGTATATTTATTTATTTATGTATATTTGAATATTGGTATAAAACGTTGATTGAGACAACTTTGTTCGGGACAAAATAGTAGAGAGAAGAACGTGCTGAGAGGTGGTGAACTCGCGAGGTGCATTTTCACATAAATCGCTAATAATTCGAGGTAGAAAGAACTAAGAAAACAATACGGATTAATAACTTAGGAAGAAAAAGAGAAGAAAAAACGACACAATGTGAGCTACCGCGTAATCGAATGCGAAGCGACAGGGTAAAATATAAATAGGAATGAAAATGAAATGGAAAATAATAATAAAGTAAATACGGACATGGCGAAGCAAACGGAGAAGAGACGGAGAGGGGAGGCATCGGCACTGCTTGGCGCGCACACGACTCTCGATGAGGCTCATCATCACCTTTCTCGCGTTTCCTTTAGTATTTGTGATCAATTGTGCCACTCGTGCCAGAACTTTCATGTTGATTGAATGTATTTATCTCGCGCGTTTCACGATTATATGCGTGTTAATGACGATACATAAATATTTATAACTGTAAGCGAATCATATAAACTATAGTATACAATAAAATCTAACAATTGTAACAATAATTTTAGTAATTATATAATATAATATTTATTATAATTATGACGCTATTGTATTAATAATATTACCAATAACAAAATACCGTAACAGCAATATGAATTACCAGCGTAAGAATAAACCGATCTGATGCGCTACAGCAGCTTAATATTATTAATAATATCTCTGAAGATAATACCGCATTCGCGTTTTTATAACGCGTTATATTTTTATATACACACATATATACATAATATTTATAGATAAAAAAACATTTATTTATATATGTGTGTAAATAAATTTATACCGCGAATAATTCGTCTCCCGTGATTGCAGGAGTGGTAACCTAGTCGAGGAAGCATGTGTGTGCGTGTGTGTGTGTGCGTGCGTGCGTGTGAGTGTGTACGTACACGCCCAGTCATATCAAACGAGGGTGTCAAAATGATGGACTATTCAATGCGAATGATTTATTTAAAAATGAGGAATTTAACGAGGATTAACGGATACGCCCAATTTTCGCTTTAACTTTATCGATTTTACGAACGACGAGACGAGAAATAATGCAACATTCGGGATACGCGAGAGTTTGAAAAGTACCGTATTTTTTTTAAACGGACGAATTTCAATAGGAAGAAAGGAAATACGAGTGAAGTTAGCTGAATACGGAACCACGATTACTATCGATTGTCTCTCTTCAATCTCTTCGATAAACTCTCACGTCCAAAGAGGTGTGAAAATGGTTGGTTCTACTTCGCAAACTCTATCGATTAACAGTCGAACTATCGATTGAACAACACAACAGAATATATATATGAATATATATGTATATGTTTTTACTGATTCTCGAAAAAAAAAACAGAATGAAAAAGGAATGGAAAATACGAGAAATCACCAATAAGACGGAGCGTTTCAGGCCTTATTCTTTCGGAGTATTGCGAGGTTAAAACACTTCATCGCGCAAGGGGTCATTACCGTAGAATCGTAGATTTGACAGTACTAAATAAGAATTAATGAAATATCTCGTTGTAATTTATAAGCCAAAAGAGAGAATACTTTTTATTACGGACATCTCGTTTTAAAAGATTGATTTTGACTGTGTCAGGGTGTATTTCCAGTGACGAAACTCACACTGAAGTCAAACCGTGACCGTGCGCCATCGAGCTGTCCCTTGCTTCGCTCCCCCTTTCTTTGTTCTCTCTTGACTCAATCCAAAACAACACACGATTCCAATATTGAGGTTATGTGACATTGAGGAGGCTCATTTACTGTTGACACTTGATACATTCATCTCAACGAAAATGAAAAGATCTTTTATTGCATCAAAAGATTAGTCAACAGCGAGTTGGATAGTGCGGAAGGTGAGGGAGAGGGGCGGAGAAAGGGGACGAGATTTGAGATAACTATAAATAGACGAAAGTAATTTCAAGTTTGACGATAAAAAGAAAACATTCACGGCCTGTTCCTTTTGTGCAAAAATTCACTAACTGGAAATACCGGAAGTGTACAACGTGTGGCTCACATGATCCTAATAGAGTTTCAGTATCAACACAACAGCAATCAAAGACTAACTAAATAACAAACGGAGCGAACACAATGAATTCATCCGCATGGCAAGAAAAATTAGAGTTTACGAATTAACGAAACTTTCAATTTATAGCACGAAAATATGGTCGTATTGCGATCCTTTTTGTGAATAACTTCGTAATGCGATCTTCAATTCCGAACACAATTGTAGAAACATAATTTCTCTACCGTGTGGATTGTGAATCGTCGGTCGCTTCAAAAAAATTTTAGGAACAATACTTGCAAATGGCCAAAAAATAAGAGAAAAATATTCGTAATCGAATTGTATGATCGACGCCCCCTCACGATTATTGGAAACAAAAACTCGGGGCGACGAACGCAACAAAACAAAAACAAAGTTTTTAAATAAAATAAAAGATACAAAAAAATTGCAGGTCGAAGGAAAATAGGAAAAATATTTGGAAATCGAAACGACAGAAAAAAAGTGAGACGTTAATATGGAACAATGTGAAAAAAAGGATAATATTATAAGCAACAAGAAGTGCTTTTATGAAATACAATATTATTTATACCATCCTGATTGAGATTATGTATACACATATATGTATATTGGTATATATGTATGGGTATATATATATATTATATATATATATATAATTTAAGGTTAAGAGATATGAAATGGAAGATAAATGCTGTATTAAGTAATACGAGGTAAAAAAAAATAAGTATATTGATATGGGAATATATATATATTATATTACGACTTAACCATTATTCTTAATATTACATGATTATAATGACATATTATGACATTATATTGTAAAGTAATCAAGTAATAAAGGTCGTCCTACGTGGAAATCATATCAGGATTTTTGTACCGTTATATATTTCTAATCTGCATCGAAAATCGGGTTTTCCTGCACGATTTTGTTACCTTCGTTTCCACATTCGACTTCGTGACCGCTATAATCTGCAATGATTGGGGTTTTGGACAATTATCATTCAAGCTCTGCCACTTTTGTACTGCATACCCAGGACTCCAGAGGACATCTCTGATATAGACTGATTGTTGTAACCAGATGAGACTCAAATATTCGTTTTTTATTATTATATAACTGTATAACCGACTAATTGGATATACCGACTGATGGTAAAGTTAGATTTTTGGTATTTTCAAAGAATAGTAAGTATACATACTTCTGAAAGCGTTGATCCGTGACTTTCTTTGATAAGAATATTTATATTCACCATATATTTATAAAATACCACATCGTTATTTTTACCGAATTATTTGAAATTGAACTTAAGATTATTTATCGATCGCAGGTAAATACTGTTGACAATCAGCCAGCAGTGATACCGACTGGTTGGTGTGCGGAAAAAAGAATATATGTGCAAAAGGCAAGAATCAGCTGATGCTTTCTTCATGACTGTCACAATACCGGCGATGCGAACTCGGCTCCGGAACCGTTCAAAATAATTATAACGAACTTCAAAATTATTGTTTGAAATTACACTTTGTTAATAGAAGCAAAATATGGCAAAGATTTTTTCCAGTCGATTGGTCGTGATTCCACAGGTGAAACATTATCTTCACTCTGTCGTCAATGACACCTCTTCGTACATATCGAAACAAATGTCGTTACGACTGATGCACAGTAACAATGACTCGACAGCTGGTGCTATCCTCAAAGAAATATTTCGGTACAAAGACACGGGTGTCACCAATTGGATAATCGAGGTGAGTTTTGTCGACAAGATAATTTAAAATTTTGAAAAATTGATCCGATCATAGAAAACGAATGGCAAATTCACCAAATTTTTTCTCACAGGCAAAAGTTGAAAAACTCTGCAGTACTTACGTAGAATTTTCGAAAAAAGAAAGAAACTGTTTTTTATGGCAATTAGCATCTCAGTACAGCGTGGACCACGAAAACATTTGCAGCTTATCGGAAAAATTGGGCTGCATTAAGGTGCGTAAATACATGGAATATTTTCTTTTGTATTCCTCGTCATTTATTCGTCTCTCTTTCGCAGTCTAACTATCAAAGAGAACTCGTACTTCGAGAACGCATTTTGAAGAATGCTCTCACTCCTCGGTATCAATGGCTGTTTATTCTCATGGGAAGACTTGAGCACGGCGTCAAATTTCTCGTGGACCTCAGAACAGACATTTTAGTAAGTCAACACAAAAATTGTTTTTCTTTAAAGTTTCAGGTTTCCATTAAAATGTTGATTTTATTTTCCAGGAACTGTTGTCCGAGGTTTCGGAACCCGAAAAAGCAATTGTACTTCAGCAACTCAACTCAACCCTTCACGATTTGCTTTTCCTATGGTTTTCAGTCGGTTTTTTGCATCTCGAGAGAATAACTTGGCAGAGCTCTTGCGAAATGTTGCAAAAAGTAGGTCTGATTTTCGACTTTTATACTCATTCAATATTTTTAGTACAAAATCATTTTGACTCGGTCTTTTAATACTTTTGGCAATAAATTCCGTTTCAACTTTGTTATTTTTAACAGTGAAGTATTATAAAATGCTCCAAAATTGTCTTTCGGTCAAATCATCAGCATCATCGTTTTCGAAAAAATTGTTCAACTAATTTTTTGGAGGAGAAAAAAATTTGTCTGTACCATCGCGGAACATCGAAAACGATCCGAACGTTTTAGGAAAACACGAAATAATTACAGATTTCGAATAATCGTGATTGTATTAAAAACGCATTGTAAAGTAATGAAAATCGTTTTTATAGATATCGGATTACGAGGCGAATCATCCGATAAAAAATTGGCTCGATCTGAAACGTAGAGTGGGACTCTACAGGAGATGTTTCGTTTTCACGCATCCTTCAATGCCACGAGAACCTCTTGTCGTGTTGCACACCGCTCTGTGCGATCTTATACCCGGTACACCTTGAAAAAAATCGAAAACGACCAACGAAATGATGGACATTTCGTTATTTCCTTTATTGCCGTCTATTTTTTATTTTTCAGAAACTGTGAGAGGTATCGATGAAGCTGATAAACGAATAATCAGTAGAACGGAAGATTCGAAAAATCGTGAAAACAAGTCAGAAATAAAAGCTGCCATATTTTATTCGATAGCTTCGACGCAGAAGGGATTGAAGGTGAGTTCATTGAAACCCTGAACGACGAGACTTCTCAAAATCTTTGATCACAGGCTTTTGATTTTCGTTCAATGGATAGGGCATTGATCTCGGTAATTACATGATCAAAGAAGTCGTCAAAGAAGTCAAACGAGAATTTCCTATGATAGATCAATTGTCGACCTTGTCGCCAATACCAAAATTTCGTGCATGGTTTTTCGAGAAACTTAAACAGGGTAATTTAAGTTTTATTGCATTTCGTTTCAGTCATTGAAAATATGTCAAAACGTAAGGATCTAATTGATGATATATATTTTTTTGCTTACAGATACGATGAAAATGTTTACGTCGAAAGAAGAAGAAATATTGCAGAATTTATTACGTACCCATGACCTTAAAACGGCGCTGAGAAAACTTTTGAATAATTCGTTATGGACGAGCAACGATGAAATAACAAGAGTCTTGAAAGATCCATTAATTCGTTCGTGTGCTTGGTATCTTTACAGAGAAAAACACAGGAATTATGCTCTGGATAAAGTCGGTAAAAACAAGAACATATTTTGTGTCAAATGCCTTAATAACAAGATTTCATCATCAGATGTTATGTACTATTCAAAGTTAATTGACAAGAAACGAATGAATTGAATGGTGTGGCAAGGATTTCATTTCCCGATCTACTGATATTGCATCATTGTTTTCACTTTTTCTGAAAATGAAATTTAAATATTTGTAAGAAGTACGTTCAGAATGAAAAAAAAACTGTCACACACCAGAAATAGTTGCAAGAGCAAGAGAAAATTTCGTTAAAAAATTATCCTTTACTAATCATGCGATCGAAAAATAATACAATTGGTTCAACAGCAAATTTTCATCTCCGGAATGGAGCGTTTATATGGCGAATAAATTGGATGGCTGATCCTTCGCCTCGAGGAGCAGAAAATAGTTGTGGAATCATGGTTAATTACAGGTCGGTTTAGCAATTTTTGAATTTATAAATATTCAAGTTTTTGACGTAACAATATTTTTGCAGATACGACTTGAATGAAACCGAAGAAAATAGTCGCAGCTACATAGAGTCCAATACGATAAAAGCCTCCGAGAGTGTGATTCGACTGGCCGAGGCAGTCGAGGTTTTAAGACAGTTGAATAACGGCACGAAATAAACGAAAAAAGCGACGACTTTTCACTTTTCTATCGGTGTTTTTTTAATAAATAATAAAAAATTGCAAAAATACAAATGTCTATTAACTTAAAGGGCATTGAATGTGAAAACAAAAGAGAATAAAGTAGAGCCGACGTATTTAGAAGGAATAGAAGAGCAGCTTGATCGGTATGCTTAGCAAGGAATTTTATTTATTACTCTTCAAATTTTGTTTTTATTAAAGATTATTAAATTTGTTCATTTATACAATAGCTGGATCGGTTTTTCCAGCTCAGAGACAGCACAAGAATCTGCAGGCTTATCTGTAACAAACGTTGAAAGAATACAATTGTAATGATTCTACTGTGGCTTGCCAAAATTGTATTCTTACATACAGAGTCGTACGAACATTCAACAACTTAGTTTTTATTAAACAGAGTAGAAACTGACATTTCGTTGAGCCGTACGTTTTTATGAAATATTGCAAGAAGCTTTATTATATTCTTCCGACTTTGAGCCAAAAAAATTCAGTTTTTCCATCAATCAATTTTCATGATCCCACTATTTTTTAATTTTCTTTTACAAACAAAAGCTGCTATCAAGAGACTCGGTTTCTCATTTATCTTCAATAATTTTCTTATTTTTTATGGCTTCAAACGAGATTATTTTACTGTCCAATTGTTCGCAATAATTCATGATAATAGAAATGTCAACCAACCTGTAGTCAAGGCTGAGTTGGATGAAAGGTCGTAGGAAGATGCGGTCTACTCTCCAGTTTCGTATAGTCCAAATGGAATTCCTTGGGAACCTTTCTCCAGTTTTGGGCATCAAAGTAGTAATAAGTACCACGCTCATACGTCGAAGTTTTTTCAACGAGACCAAGTCCGGGCGCTTGCGTTATCCAAACTTTCTCCTCCATGTGATATCGCCATTCTCTGCTATACCTGTTGATCGGAATTACACACTCGTTATTTCACTCGAGTTATTGGTTTTAAATCGACCACGACGTGATTTTTCATCAGAGATGTTATTGTCAACTGTTTAGTTTCTATGTCAACTAATCTTTCAGAAAGATTAAAATTCAAATATTTTGAATTAATAATAACTTGTTTTACATAATGTGCATAATTCAAAATAAAAACTCGAATGCCCATTGCTTTCGACCTCTCAAACATAAGAATCTGGTCTTTGCCTTTGTAGCTTTTTACTTGGAATAAAATTTAAGATTGATAAAGATAGATGACGAAAAAAATCAATTAATTTTGGAGAAAAAGACACTTACAACTCCGCCGCCGCTGCCAATTGTAATACATCTCCCACGTTCGTATAAAACATATAAAACAAGAGATCGTCCTTGTACCGATTCAATTTCACAGGCGCCAATTTATCCCTGAAATAGAAAAATAATCGAAAACTATTAAATATGAAGAAATAAACGAATTACCAATTGAGTAATGTTTCTAGGGTTTTCTAGGTTCCTGGTTTTAATTTTAGGAATAAAATTGATCAAGTGACTTTGGAATTATGAATAGAAACCATAAGAATGATTTTCTTTGCATTTTTTAAATTATCTTTTAAATTTTCGCTTGCTTACCTTATTGACGCATTGATAAGGTATTCTGGTGGTACGTGGAAGTCGATGTCCTGTGGTCGACACGGCGTTTCCGCCCATGGGCCACCAAAATTTTGGTAAAGGTTCTCAGGTGAATTGAGATTGAGCCCTAGCGCAGTGAGATCTTGGCCGAGCGCGAGCGAAGTTAAGTTTGGGTCCGTTTCCGCCGCTCTTATGAATGTTAAAAGTCCTACCATTCCGAACTGATCTTTAACCATACTCGCTGGTATATGCGTTACTTTACCTGTTGACGAGAAAATGAATAATTATAAACAGATTTTCGTGGTTGATTAAGCATCGATTGGTTGATAAAAAATTGAGTATTTGCGTGACTGAGGTCCAAATTAAAATCAATTAAAAAAAAAAAAAGAGTGATTAATTCGTGAGACTCATATGAAATACGATAAATTAGTTCCTTTGCGATAATTCAATGTTTAAGATGGTTCACAATTGATGAGAGAGAGAGAGAGAGAGAGAGAGAAGGAAATACTCTAGGGAATGCTTACCATCAGGTGACGTTTGTATTCCTCTTTTCGATGCTTGAGACTTATCCGAGCCGGGTCCTCTATTGGACTGTAACGCGTCCTGACCAATATCAGGACCCAAACCAACGGAGAGACCTTTATCCCCGGAAACGCTGCCTCCGGGTGATGGTCCTTCTCTGCTCTGCGTACCCGGTAACGCGGGAAAGTCTTCCGAACTCATCGTAAATTCGCTCGCTTCCGTAGTGGGCTGTTTTACCATACCAACTGTAGCAAGTACAAGAGGATTCGGTGTTTTACAGTCGAACAATCGAATCCGCGAGTTCGTATCTTGTTCTGTACTTGTTGACAACAAACCGTAAGCTTGCTTTCCTGGCATTGGACTTGGCTGAGGCATTGAATCACCCTGACCACGATTCGTTAGAGAAGGAAATTCCGATAAATCCAATAGTGGCGGAGTACTCGTATCACCTCCTCCCCCGCTCCCAAATACAGAATGAAAATTGTTGATCGCACCTTGAGATCCGTAACTGCGACTTGGAGGTATTCCGAAACTGCCCATACTACCCATTGGATTAGAGTTCCTGCAAATTTTCAACAACCGACATATTTACTTTCATTCATGACAACAGAAAAACATGTTGAAATTAGTCTGCTTGCCATAAATATTACGACAATGGGTAGTATTTGAATTGACGAAACTGAAGCAATGAGCTCGATCAATAGTGAAATAATGTAAATCAGCCGAACGTAACAAAATTCCGTATAATTGTTTGTAAACATTGCTTTGGTCATTATAAATAGCAGGGCCGGTGAACGAATAGTCAAGGAGATAATAAACTAATGGGATGGCCACAATGAAAACTCCCTTGTTATCATTAACAGTATCAAAACATGGATTATAATGAGCTTGCTTTATTTGTTATTTTTCATGAATAGTGATCGGATCAGTAAACGCTGAAGATGTGTTCATGCATTGAACGAGAAAAATATAATTTCATTAAAACTTTTATTTTAATAATTAAAATATTTCTAATGGAAACAAAGAAAATATGGCTGGGTTCATTCGTAATAAAGATTGACTTCTGAGAACTGTTTTCCAATTCACAAAAGAAAAGCTGTCCTATTAATTTGGAAGTAGAAACAATCAACAAACCCAAGAGCAGGCATGGTACGTCTATCAGCGAAACCTCTCTGTCCAAACAGTCCCCTACTTCCCATAGGCGAAAGCTGCTGCTGTTGTGGCTGATGGCCGGTAGTTTGTCCTGTTCCTGTACCCGTAGAACTTGGATAAACACTAGCTCCGACGATTGTTGAGTGTGGAGTATTTGCGACGCTCGACGACGAGCCTGAGAACATGCCAGACGTTGGCGTGACATGACCCGTTAGGGTCGACGAGCTTAAAACACCCCCTGCACCGCCTCCTCCTCGCGACGATAGACTTCCTGTCGCTATACTGCGTGGCGGCTGCTCAAAGTTCAGGTTTGCCATAGCCCGGTGGCTACTCTATGAATTACCTGCACAGATGAATATAAATCCAAATGAATAGGGAAACAATGAAATGAGACAAAAGACAAACTGTTCTAACAAGGCTCTGTACATCGAGGACTTTTTACCATTTTTCTTGTTATTACGTTCACGCAATTTATAACCTCGAGAAAATGATATAAGACCGTCCAGAATTAGGTTATTATTATTTCGTGATTAGATTAACTCACGAAACCACAAAGATTTTACACGAGGTTCCGATTGAAAAAGGAGGGAATGATAAAAACTACGAAGGAAAGCGTAATGCGCACGAAAAGAGACTCAAACGCGAAAGTTTTCTTTCACCAAACGATATTTATTTAGCGTATGACGATAACATCGAAACATCAAAGCCTCGACAACTTGACAAGCGGTCGCATACGCTCGCGGTGAAACACAAAGGTTATATAGCTCGTATATATAGGTTTGAGCATCTTGGGAACGCGGGAGACGCTGGATGAGAGGATATCATTTTTTTTTATGTCATGTTTCTCGCGGTTTTCTCAGCCCTCATTGCCGAACTAGCTACTTACACATAATTACCTATAATTATCGGTCACAGCTGCGAGTCACAGAGCCCCCAATTCAATTGGATTCATAATAAACAAACTGTTTTGCATTTGATAGTAACGAAACAAAAAATGTAAAGAAAAGAGAGAACAGAAAATGAAAAAATAACACTCACGCACGTATTCACCAATACGCGCGCACACACAGAGAGACACGCCGAATAGTCGGTTGTTTGATTCGCAATATACACAGAGTGCGTGTGTGTGTGTGTGCGTGTGTGTGTGTGTATGTGTGGCTATGTGCGTTATACGTTTGGGTATGTGTATGAGAGAAAGATCAAAATGTAAGAACAAGCGTGGTTTTTAGATAATCCGAAATGATATATGATTCTCGGTGGCTGGAAAGTCCTACCGAGGAAAGTTCTCCCGCGTATATATCACAGTATAAAAGTCCCCAGTGTCTAAAGCACTCGCTTCTCGCTTCGTTAGCACACATACACCCGCGCACTTGCGTTTGGATCACGATTTATACCGAACATTCTTGCTTCATCAACATCAAATCGTTGCTTTTTCTTTCAGTACCAAGTCCTTTCTCTCACTAAATGTATCACGATCTTTAGTCTTGAAAGGGTAAATACACAAATTTACCAAGCAACACCACAAACTCAAACAACACCAGTCACGAAAATATCTGCCATATTAGCGAAATTTTACGAATGCCCTCAAATCAGCAACCTCCCGTACAACACACATCGCGACTGTAGAGTTAAAAATTTCTTGAGATAACGAACACTCTTAGCCACGATCAATATTTCACTATTCGGAGGATATAATTAATGAACACACGCATTCGCATGGAACGAGCTATTTCGTTTTGATAAACAAAAAAATTGGAAGGTTCGAGCTTGATTAAATAGACCAGCCGATACGATATATAGATACACTCAGTATAACTGTATGACAATATAGATATGATCGTTGAGTGAATGTCGTGTACGCGACCAGCTGTTGGTAATGTAAATATCCGCGGGTATATTTAGCCTTCTAGTGCTTCAAAAATTTCATTTTGAACGCGGAGGAAGAAGTGTCAAGGATTTCATATATCGCAACAAGAGTAAAAGAATACATTAGTGATTGAGAATTAATTTTTATTGTTATTTTTGTGACGATAAAGTTTTGAAAAAATACATAAATTAAACTATGTATTGACTACCGCGGGATACTAAAAAAGTTTGCGCCCGCGCAGCACGTCATGTTATAATGTGGTCATATGATCGTCTATGGGTGCAGTGCTTAGCGAACCTTTCGTGTTTCATAGGCGTTGACTTTTCTTCGACGTTCCATTGTGATCAGCAGTTCGCGTTCTTTTAACTCTTTAAGTTTTCGCCAAATTCTTATTTAATTTAGAATTTCAAAAATCCATTCATCATGGCTCTCAGTGACGCAGATGTTCAGAAACAGGTCAGTTAAATTTTATAACTAATTTGATATTTTCTCGGTCCTTCATCTTCTGAAAGTTCCTCCTCTTCTTTCGTTCGCAATGTTAAAAATTTTTTAGCTGCCCTACACCTTGCAACGAACTTTTACTAAACATTTTTTTCTTGCCAATTCTTTTTTATTTCGTTGTCTATAAAAAATTTATCAAATCACTTGACACGAAAAATCTTTAAAGACTTCGGAGCAGACGACGTGATTGTTCCGTAAATCTACGTCAAGACTTTTTTCATCTGATTTTTTTTTTTTATCCCTTTTCAAAACATCCCGACCGTGATTGTCCCACATTATCAGAATGTTTTCATGCCATCCGAAATATGAATTCGCGTCGTACACGGAACTGTCTACCTAAAGACGAATATACAAAGTTCCGTGCAACGGAGATGCAAATTTCTATTTATAACTTTGAGCTTAAATACCAATGATGAGAGTACTGCTTATTGTATACACGTTTCTGTGAATGCCTCAATTTTCCACAGATCAAGCATATGATGGCCTTCATCGATCAGGAGGCCAATGAGAAAGCTGAAGAAATCGACGCCAAGGCAGAGGAAGAGTTCAACATCGAGAAGGGTCGTCTCGTGCAACAACAACGACTCAAGATCATGGAATATTACGAGAAGAAAGAAAAACAAGTTGAGCTACAGAAAAAAATGTATGATCAGGAATAAATTGATTGATAAAGAAATGTTAGGAAGCATTGAATGAACAAAAAAGAAGATTCAGAGAAAAATTGAAAGAAAAATTTCATAAAAATCAAATTTAGTTCGTTTGTATGGTAAAAACAAAAACAAATTCAACTTTATAAAGTTCAATTTATTATTAATTCTAGTCAAGGGTAAAAAGTATTGAAAAAAACATTTTTGTGTGAATAATGTTGGATTGAAACCCAAAGAAATCAGGAAAACGTATAACGAATTAATTTTTTTCCTTAATTGCAGTCAATCTTCTAACATGCTGAATCAGGCTCGCTTGAAAGTACTCAAAGTGCGGGAGGATCACGTGCGTAATTGCCTCGATGAGGCGAGGAAACGACTGGGCGAGGTGACTCAAAATCCTGAGCGTTATCGCGAAGTTCTGAAACTCCTGATCATCCAAGCATTGTATCAGGTGAACTCCTAAACTCCTGCAATTACTTTTATTCAATACGCCAGAAATTCGTAACCTTGTAATTCTCAAACAAAAAACTAAGTCTGACATTGAAACAACTTTTTTCTGCAGTTTTTATAACTTTGCCAACTTGACTAGATTTTCTATCAACTCCACTGCAGAAACAAGATTTTTTTTAAATTACTTAACTTTTTAGCAAACTAATTTTAAACTGATCAATATTAATTTGTAATTTTCAGATAATATAAATGTAAATTGATTTTTCTAGCTGATGGAAAATAACGTTACGATCCGAGTGCGCCAAATCGATTTGGCAATGGCAGAAAACGTTCTTTCTGAAGTTGAGGCAACATACAAACAGATATCGAACAAGGATGTTCATATCAAAGTCGAACAAGAGAGTTTCTTACCTGCTGAGAGCTGCGGTGGTGTAGAACTTTTTGCTGCCAAAGGTGAGTCAAACGTCGACCACGTTCGATGATTTTTCATTGCCACGTTTCATTGAAAAATATTGTTGCATCATAATCGCGCGTGGATCGATTGAAATTTCAGGTCGCATAAAGATCAGCAACACTTTGGAGAACAGATTAGAATTGATAGCCCAGCAATTGGTACCAGAAGTTCGTACAGCGCTTTTCGGACGTAACCCGAACCGCAAATTCACAGACTAAAATAACAAAAGAGGGAGAAGAACGATCAGCAGAAAGTTCTTCTATTGCATCCAAAACATTCCCTTCTTTTCGCGAACAGTTACATCAAATTTAAAAAAACAATGAGGAAAATAGAAGACAGAGGAAAAATATAAAACGAGAAAGAACAAAACAAAAATGAGAAATAAAATTTTAAAAAGCTTCAAGAAAGTATAAATATATATGAATGAAATTCTAGATTTTGCGTAACCCCCGATGCCATTATCGAAATATCCGATTTTGTGAATAAACCGAAAACTCGAAGATTATCGAACTGGGGCTTAGTTTGCGAGACTTGCAAATATAATTCATTTTATCGCTATCACTTTCGATTAATCATGTATTTCTGCCGGTCGCTGGTATCGATCATTGATTCTGAATTCGAACAATACTGAGTATCGAGACAAAATATTTTTCTTCTTTCGGAAACTCGCTCCAATGGCGCACAAAAAAACATGAACTTGCCTGCAAGTAGATTATTATTATACTGTTATGAGTATAAAGCGTCGTATCGCCTTGTCAAGTACAATAATAATAAATAAAGTGAAAAAAAATCACCGTGTTCTTTGAAGCGTTTAAACGGATTAGTCGTGAATATTCGCAATATCGTTCTTGTCGAAACTATATTGATGTTCGTTTTTGAATATATCCTCGTATTATTTACAGTAAGAAGCAGTATTCTCGTGTTCTGAAAAGGCTATGTATCAAACGAGCCAATTGTTGTTGCGTAAAAAAAGAAATTATATTGTATTAATCGTTTCAATTTATCTTTAAAAAAAAAAAAAAAAAAAATACAAATATATCTAGTGTAGAATCGTGCTTTGAATAAATTGCACGAATGGTAAAAACAATTTTTCATTTTCCTTTTGCGAACGTATGCACTGCACTTCAAATATCATACATAAATGTAATCTGTATGTAAGGAATGTAGCCATGAAAAGGTGGAGGCTCGAATACACGAAAGGTATCAACATCAACCGAATCGATGTTCTCGTACCTCAACATTTCATCTCCAATAATCAACAAAGTATTGTATGAAAAAATAATAATATATTCAACGCTATAGGCAGTTTTCAGTTACGTATGTGAGAATTTGATCTTTGCGTTGATAAATTTTCTCTTCATCAACATAGAGATCAGCGTTCAACACTGTTTTTACATCTCATAATAACAAAACAATAACATACTTAACGTTAACATGATTTGTTTTTTTTTCACTGCAATTTTCAAAGTGAAAAAAATTATCACTAAGTCATGGTTCAATATCGTAGTTTTTACGGATTGGGTCAGATTTCTGATCAGGTTTCCATACTGTTTGACTCGACGGTTGTTGCCATTGAATGCGTCAGTGCAGGTCTGAAAAAGGAACGAACAAAATCTTGAAATTTGAAGATTCGAAGATTGAGTGAATTACTCACTTTTTTTGAAATCCAAACATGTGCAATAGACTTTGTTGGCGGTCAGCCGCCGGAACAATTTTTCCCTGAGACGGAGTTTTTCTGATTGTTTTCATTTTGGCAGGAGTATGAGATTTGGTTTTAGCTTGAATACTTTTTATACTGAGTTTCTGGCTCTCCTTCGAATTAGCCCATTTAAATAAGTTGTATGGTTGGCTTTCGTTGCTATTTTGAAAAGATTTTCCTCTAATTCCAGCCTCAAATGGATACTCTCTTGATACATCCTCCTCCATATGATGTGTCTTTTTATCTCCTGTTTCAACTAATCCCTGTAAATCCAGTAAATTATTCCCTCGCAGCAGTTCATTTTTGGAGATGGGTTCCATTTCGATATTGGGCTCGTTTTTATCAATCGTTATTAAATCTCGAGCTAAATTTTCCTCACTAATCGATTCACTGGAAGAAATGCCTGATGATGTAGAAAGTTTGTCTTGGGATTGCGTTTCCTCAATGAAATTTGTTTCTCGATCATCGATAGTATCGCTACTGTCTATGATGAAATTTTCGTCAGTTTCAATGTCCTTTCCACTCGTTGAGAATTTGTCGCCTTTACTATCTACATTTTCCCCCGTTTCTATTGAGTTACCCTTCGCCCCTTCGGAACTGAAGTATTTACTTCTTTCAATGTGTTTTTCGTCTATTACTGTTGACCGAAAACCGACGAAATTTTTCAATTTAATTCGTCTCTTTCCACGACAAACAAGATTTGGAGAAACTTGTAAATCGTTTCCGGTTACTGCGAATGGATTTGTTTTTCTCATGGAGACCGGCGAACCGTTCGCTTCGTTGTCGAAAAAAGCCGCTGAATTCGACTGTGGCGGTGGGGTTTTTCGACCTTCCTCTTCCTCATCGTTTTTCTTCAATTTATTGTTACCGTAGAGTCTAAAAATCTCATCTTCGCTGAGCTCCTCTGCCATTACTGAAAAAATCGTAAAACACTGAATGTGATGAGGACTAACAATACTACTGAAAAGAATTTGTTTTTACCGATAAAACATTTACAAATCGAGTAAACATGAATGTGAATTGGCTGCTGTGAGAAAAAGCAGATACTTGACGGAAATATCAAATCTCAAAGGATTAGAAAAAGTTACGAGTCCTTGACAACAAAACTATAAATTAGACTGGGCTTTCAAAAAATTCGAGGTTTGGAGCTTTTTATATAAAAATTATCTTTTAGTAATCATTTCACAAATTCATTAATCAAACCTGTATAGTTGCGCTTTTTGGGTGTTGTAGTTTGTTTTTTCATCGCATCTGTGTTAAGCGTTATAACTCGTCCAGTTGTATTTGGCCATTTCATAACTTTGCTAGTATCTTCATTTTCTTTTTCTTCAGGAACTTTGTAATCTTTCGACCATATGCTAACATATCCCCTGGCTGGTTTTTCGTGCCACGAATTCGTTTTTCCTCGGTGTTGCTGCAAGCATACGCATATTTATTGAAACTCAAAAGATTTTCTTTTTAACACTTGAAATTTTCTAGTGCACCTCTCTGAACGAACACGCATTTTGTTTCACTAGATTCTTTTCAATTTTATAAAATATCGACAATACAACAAAATTAGCAAATACTTATATTAATTCGTGAAAAACATACCCGCGATCGATCTGGATGAAAATCATGAAGTTGACGTTTGGTGAATGGATCATAATTTCCAAGTGCCATTTGAAAGGCCACATCTTCTGATATTTCATCTCCAGCGAAATGCAATTGTTCTTCAGTTATTTCTGGTCCCGGCGGATTGAGTCTCACTTGTTTTCTTTGTATCGGACAATATACTAATTGATGCTTAAATGTGATGAGAGCACGAACGAAGGCGTCTCTATATTCGTTCGTAACCACGAGAGCTTTCATATTCAAATATGAACCTAGACGTAAGAGCGCCTGGAAAAGTGAAAGATAATGAAATATAAAGTTTGAACAACGATTGAATTGCGACCTCTTGCGTGAAAGACAAGCAAAGCGATTTACTCTGTTTTCGTTTTATTATTAAATATTGCTCACTTTGTGTATATCTTCTTCCGTGTTTTTGCTTATGAATTTGCACGCTTTGTTCAATCCTATTCCGGGTAACGAGGACAAATAATCACAGCCTGAGAGAATGCACATGTAACGAAATTTTTCAATATCAAAATGTTCCGATCGTATATTCATCGCCAAATGAAGACGTTCTTGTTCAACCAAAAGACCATTGCCATTTATATCCATTTTGAAAAATATCTGTTGGATGCAAAACGACATCGAAACGAAAAATAATAAAAATTATCCAAAGAATTGGATCCGGATGAATTAGTAAATATGAATATGAAAGAACTGGTGATGAAAAGTGCTTCTCTTACTTTTTTACAACCAAACAGCGTCAAATCGCTGTCTTCTGTGATTACAACGTCCGCGATTCCACTAATATTTAAATATGCTAATTGAGCATCAGCCTCGTAAGGGGCAACGATACAATCAATGTTTTCTTCTTGGCATTTTTTTATTACTTCCAACGCCATTTCGTGAGTTATGTCCACAGATCTTCTTAGAAGATTTCTTCCTTCTGCCGTTTGGCCCATTCTCATCAGTTCTGCAGCTCGGCGGCGAGTTGATTCACGATTTCTGTGAAAAAAAAAGTTTTATTTAATGACTCCATATGCGAAAATGAAAAATCATTTTGACCACATCTTGAAAGTTTGAAGAGTGTAATAAATGAGGGATATCATTCAACTATCAACCATTAAAATTGGTTCAATGTATAGGAAGCAATCATTCACTTATTGAGTCAATAAGAAATAGTAATTACTCTCGTCTTTTCACTTCTGTTTCTTTCTTGGCTGGAAGATGTCGTCCGTCAAATACCAAAATGGGTTTTATTCTATTTGCCAATAACATGTACACGAATTTCATGCAGTATTTGACGTATCTGAAAAAAATAGTATATTAATTGAGGACTAAATTTGAATTAAGTTTTGGAGGATATGAAAATAATTTCCAAAATCATCTGAATTGATTTATAAAATCTAAAACAGGTGACTAATTAGTCGTAAAGATGACATTGAAATATCAAAAACTTGAAGAATTATTCATAAAACCATTCTACGAATAAGTTCAATGCATGAGAAATAATGTAAAGGAGAAAAAATATTTTAGTGCTTTCGAAAACAATTAAAAAAAATTCATTTATCTTACGCGTCAGTGGGTTGACCTAGTGCGATTTTATCAGCACAAGAAAATGCTCCTTTGTGGAGCCAACAATACGAATCAATGGCAACAGTCCCACCTGCAAATTGGCTGATGTTTCCTCGTTTTGAGGCTTTCTCAAGGAAGGGAATTAAGCCGGTGATACCCATGTTTTTAAATCAGCGTTCGTACAGTTTTCACGAACGCACTGAACATCAAACAATATTTTTACACATTTTATGAATAAAATATCCATTATTATCATGTCCTTTGTTCGTAAATCATGTTTTACCTGTTTGAAAATAAGAAACTCGTTCCCTTGTCAAAAATCCCACGAAATAACACGTTTTCAACGACCTTTATAAGGACAGCAAACAAAGACTGTACATTATATTATATGTACTACATTTCTGTGACATGTGGAATATTTGCTTGTTGGCGTGTATTGAAAATTTGAGCGCGTACCATTAAGCGTGGGAAGATTAGGAGATGGGAAATCATCGGGAGTTTTTGAAAACTCAAACTCTCTATTTCATGTACCGCTACGATCAGCAGCACTATCGCAAATACTGTACAAAAAAATAACAGACTACACCGCAATTTCTTCAACAGATGGTGTTCAATGTCTTGTCTCGGAATTTTAAGGGATTAGCAAACTTTTTTATTATTTTTATATTATCAACAAACACTCCAACTTGAAATATCTTTTGATTATTTTTCTATTTAACCATAGGTCTAACCAAAAGACAAAGTTATCATAAAACATTGAATGTACATTATTTTCTAATACATCCCTTAATGCTATCAATGTTATAATGCAATTGTAAAATGAATGGATATTAAGTTGGCTGGTATGTTTGGCGTTTGCGTTCTTTTTTTTGTTCAGATTTTTCATATTGAAAATGAATGTTTTTGTGAATTTTTTCATGAGTTAAGAATATAGTGATTACATTTTTTTAAAGATCGATATTGTTTTTTAATTCTTCCAATTCCCTTGTTGAATATTGCTTCACTCGTACGAGTAACAAGAATTGTCGAATGATCAAAAGTTCGAAGGTTAGAGCGAAAGCAATACATTTTTCCATTCGAGTTCTAAACCATGGATCCGCAGTTTCATACGGAACTCATATTGAAATCGGAGGATATTGATACCGGACACAGCACACCTCAATTCTCGGATGACAGTAAAACACCTGTTTCCGATAGCCCTGAAGGTTCCATAGGAATAAGACCAAGACCGTTGATCTGTAAACCAGAAAACATAGATTGTAAATCGGAGCCTATTGAAACAAAGTGGCATTGGGCACCAGGAGCTTGGCAAGATGCTACAAGAACTAGTGCTTTCCAACCGTACAAGGTTGGTGTCAATTAAAATTATCAATAATTTTTAAGAAAAAATATAGTTGATTATCCGATATTTCAAATAACCTTGATACAGGAATTGAAACTTCCCAGGACTTTGGAATTCACTTGATAACAAGTTTGATATAGAAAAATCATTTCCATAGCCACAAAGATTATTATAATATTCAAGTTTTTCTTGTTTTCCATTTCTTTGAGATCTACAGTCGTAGGGCTCGAGACAAATATTTTTATGTAATGCTGTATTGTCAAAAACAAGTTGTTCCTAGAGTGATTTTAAACACTGTTCAAAAATTTTAGTTTTACTGCAAAACACGCAGTGTTTCCACAAAGCAAAATTGCACAGCAACCAAAGCTATTTGTACAATCAAATGTAATTCAGAAAATGTTACACAGGTTATGAAAAAGATTTTTTATTGACAATATATTTTGTTGAATATTGGAGGTATGCATGAGCTGAAAAAATAGTTTCAAGCAAAACATTTTAACGTTCATTATTTATTTAAATAAATCTGTCAGAATAGGAATAGACTGCTCTGGCGAACAAGTTATTTCCATAATTGTCAGTCACAGTCTTAGTAGTATACTCCAGGATGAAATACCGAAAGATCAATTTATTTCAGCCACCAACGTTGCTCACAAACTTGCAAAGAGGCAACACAAAGACTCAGATTCCATTGTTATATGCCAGCAGCGATATTACGTTCCATACCCTCGCAGGTCAAGGAGAACTCACACCAGAGAACATAAATTCTGGTAATCAACGTGATATCATTTATACATTTCTGCAATCTATTTTTTAGAACGTAACCCCCATGACAGTGTTGAAATCGAGCCAAATCCACTCTTCAAAATAGAATATCATTTGTTCGAGGTGTGAATTTGTACACCATTATCCAGTTAACAAAATATTCGTTTTCTAATGCAATAGATAAAAATGCTATAAAAAAAGAAAACTTCAAAGAAATGTTGAAGAAAAGTTTTTAAAGAAAAAAATTCGCGTCGTTCTTGACCCATTGTTTTGATTTTAAAGAATAACGATTACTTTCAAACCAATTGCTTCTCTAAATTCAGAGTCTTTGGACGAGCCCGACGAGCAAGGTTTAACAGGATTGATGTGGGCAGCAGCGTATGGTCAATTGGGAAGTGCTCGGCAATTGTTGAAAGCTGGAGCGAACAAAAACTACCAAGGTAACAATGGGGAGACAGCACTTCATTTGGCTGCTGCTTACGGACATCATGATCTCGTGAAATTGTTGATTCATTACGGAGCTGATTGCAATGCAACTGACGAAGTAATTATTTTCTTTGCTCTCAAAATAAAGTGAATATTTATCGCGTTATCACCTCATCCAAAACGAGAGATAAAATCTTTTATTCTTCAGGAAGGAAACACACCGTTGATATATGGTGCTATCGGTGATCATCCTCACGTTTGTTACGAGTTGTTAACTCGAGGCGCCAACGTAACACACAGGAACGTTCACAACATAAGCGCTTATCACGCAGCAACAATGAAAAAAGCATCGACTGCCAAAGCTGTCATTGAAAATTATCTCATCCAGCATATTGTTATTTAAATCGCCCAATTTTGAGTATAGATACGCTGTCGCGTTTCTAGACAAAAATTTATGGAATTCCTTGACTGATTCTTCTAAGAAGAATCGAGGTATTCACTAGAGTGGTAAAAAAAAGCGTTCAATATTCTGCATGCCAATCACCGTTTCAAATAGTGCATTTACCATGCAAGTTTTCATTAACGATAACATAGAAAATGTCTCGTTAGGGACAAAACACCACGAAATAACTTTTTTGAACCACCCTGGTACAAGTGCAGTGTAGATTTGTATATATTTTGTATTACGACAGTTTTGCCGTTTTCTATGATTGTGTATATACAGTATAATATTATATTCACCATTGAACATAACAATTTAGATATTTATTAGTCGAATGGCAAGTCTCGCGAGACCTCAGTAACATTTTTTTTGTCTGATTAGTTCTCTTACTCGTAGTATGTATATATATATATATATGTATAGAATTATAATGGTCGTGTGAACATCTCCGATTTTCCGTTCGACGATTAAAACGTTCAATTTTGAAATAAGTTTTAACAGTTTTGTGTTTTTTTTCTTTCTTGCTCAAATATCATAAACGCATACAATTTCATCATTATACATAGTTTCTCCCCAATCTCGAGTGAATGCTTCGGGTATCCTCTTCCTTTTCTCTCCTCAATGGAATAATCGCCTTTTCACGAGTGTCCTCAAATTTTCATTCGTCTTCACCTACTCTTAAGTAATTATAAATACGTGTAGACGGGAATTTTCATTGTTGCATAGAACCCTAAACCACTTCGTAATTGTCAGTGAGGAATACTGTCTCCACCGAGTGCTTTACTGGGCTCTCATCTTCTACTAGCAAAACATCGCTGACCTGGAAACAAAACAATAAAAGACCATTGATCGAGATGCGTAAAAAATCAATACGTATATCTAGTTTTTCTTTTAATCTTTCTTTTGAAAATAAAAACGTTGCTAATCGATGGTATAGATTTTTTTCAGTCCGATTCTGATAACTTGTTGAAGAAAACTGTTGGAAAATTGGGTCAGATCAATTCAATCTCATATCAGTTTAACGAGCTGTTAACAAGTTTGTGACAACAGAAAATGAAACGTGAATTGCAATATTTTAAGCAGTACCTTGATTTTAGCGTATGGAGTTTTCGAAGAAAAGGACACGTGTAATGGGAAGAAGTCCGATGGTGTTGAGGAGGGTGCCGAAAATTCCATCGAGCCAGATTTAGTTGATGCATCAACAATAGGCAGTGACCATATGAGCATATTCCTTCGAGGTTCGTGAGTGTATTGTCCATCATATTCGCTAACGATTGGCGTGCAGCCCATGGGCAATGGTATATTAATCTGTACATCGTTCAATTCGAGATCAGTTTGTTCAAGCTCGTATTCGATATTGACATCGCAGCCAGACTCGCCGTTTTCCGAAGGCCAACAGTTGATCGACAGCGGTAAGGAAGTTTCATCCTGTGCCTGCAATCGCCACTTCAAAACGCCAACGTCGGTGTTCAGAGGGAACGGTTTTGATGGTATCTTGAGGCCAATCTGACTGTGCGATTTGAACAATTCTTTGTCGACGTTCGGATGAGTTTGGAGTTGAACACCGCGCGTGTCCTTGTTCTCGAGCTGAACGCGTATTCTGCCCCATTTTTCGTCCGATATATGAAGCGTGACGAGACCGTGAAGCTCGAAGTGTTGAAGACCACCGTCCCGTCCAATTCTTACGTTCAATTTTTCTTCCTGCTTCAAATGCACCGGCTCAGTGTTCGTTGATATTATGTGGCTCGAAATATTTGACGTTTTTGTGCTTGAGCTTGATATTGATGTGGTCACAACATTCTCCCCTTCTTCCTTCAATTGATCCACGAAAGAATCGACGTCGCGTGCTTTACCACCCAGTTTCATCGCACCAGGCCCCGTTGAAATGGATTTTAGAGATGGATTGTAGCTTGGCTTCACAGGCTCTGGTATGAAGTTTGCCGAATCACCCACACTCGGTGAATTCGTGAAATTCCCACTGTTTCCGTAGCTACTACCAAAACCGAGATTCTTTCCTCCTCCAACTCCACCGCTACCTTTCTTGTTCGCTTCCATTCTCTGTCTTTGTAATTCTTTTGCTTTTTCTCTCATCTTGTTCTTTGCTTCACGCTCCTGCGTGAATCTCACCGCTTGATAGACTCGCTCCTCGTGCGAATCCATTTCCACGAATGTACGAATTTGAGCCAAATTGACACTCTCCCTGTAACCTAGTGCCACAATCTCGTCGAAAGCAAATATGAGGTTGAACGTGTTTTCTGCTACTTCCATTTCGTCCATGGATTTGCAGTACTCCGGTATCTAGTTGTGATGATGAAACATTCATCAAATTTTACAACATTCACATTAATATTATTTAAATTTAACAGTTGAGTTAAATTATTTATTTCATCATTATTTTTGTTATGTAGCGTGATTATGAAAATTATTTTTTCATTGATAAACATGAAAGTTTGAAGGGAACCTTTTGAGCGAATTTTAAAAAATAACTAAAAAGTTCATTAATTTTAAATAATAACCAATCGATTATTCCAAATGCAAAACATTAGTTAAGATATTTTTCTCTGTTCTTACCACTCTTGCAAAGAGCCTAAGAGTTTCCAAATCTTCCAGAATATTGCTGGCTTTTGTTGTGATGAGAAGCATGTATAGTTTCTCAAGAGGTTGATAGACGTAACGGACCGATTCGGTTTCTACGAATGTATGCTGTTTCCCGGAACTCATGAGCTTGGGAAAAGCGGCAAGAAGGCCCTCTATTCTGGCTTTCGTCATTTCCACAAATTGACGGGATATGATGGCTTAATATAAAGAATAGTTATAAGTTCATGTTTGAAAAGTATTCTAATCATTTATGAGGGTGAACGTAATTTTTCCGATTTTTTCATCGTTTTAGTGACGTCACACACGTGATTATTGTACTTACTTTTGCCTGCTTTCGTGCATACTGCTGCTGCAATAAGGACCTAGAAAGCAAAAACAAGAAACAATAAACGAATGATCAAAATAAGAAAAATATGGGTGAGACGTTGTCGCACACGTATTTACGAATAATTATTGGTGGCATCGTCGATGTCAGATGACATTCGTCGAGCTCCGCAATGCCGGAGTTTTGGGGGATGCATAATCTGTATTTTTTTCGTCTTGTTTTCTTAAAGCAACGCAACCGTAACTCACTTTACTTTTTTAGATTTCGACTTACCATTTTTACACGATGGTTTACGTTGCTTCGTTCGCGAATTAAATTGTCAATAACCTAAGGAAAATGTTGATTTATATGCCAGCGTATTCTCAACATTACACCGAAAACATATCGGAGCTATAGGATAGAGGGCGCGAGTGTTTCAGATGACGTGTGCAAACGTGACGCTAGTCACGCCAAGGAAAGGCTACTTTATGCACCAACAATACTTTTTCTCTTGATTATTTATGCTGTTTAGGTTATTATGGAAAAAAATATGACTTCGATAACGCCAGCGATAAACAGTGAAGAACTTTCATTTTCCTCATCGAAATTCCGATTTCTCAAAACTAATTGAGTTGGTCACGGAGTTGAATTTTAATTTTCCCGCTTGAATTGAAACGTATGATGAAGTTGTAATTGGAGTGGCACATTCCCTAGGCTACGCGGAAGGGAGATAGCCATAGAGGAGAAGAAGAAGAAGAAGAAGAAGTTGTAATTGGATAGTTTTGTTGATTTTTAGGGTAGATTCGACTTGAACGCTAACAGCGTTAATAGCGCTATTTTGCGTTCGACTTGGCGTTGCAAACGCTACAAAGGGTATGGCGCATATTACCCACCAACCCACCGTGCAATTCCCCATTGAAGTTTTGCATTGGCATCACTGGGCTTGAACACGAAGATTCATAGAGAGGCATGATACTGATAGAAAAAATGTTTCTGTTTTACCATTCGTTATAAGTATTAATGAATTTAATACCGATAGAGCGTCGGGTTGTATTTTTTGGAGTCAGCAGTGCTGATCACTCGCTAATTCAAATATTGAAGTGCTGCATGAGCACTTGAATATGAATTAGTACGATTAAAGAAAATCGCGTTGGATTTTTATTACGGGAATAATAAATATTCACATATATGTACATCATTCATACACTAACAGTTTGTATATACACATGTGACTTGATGAATCGAATATATTTATTTAACATTCACTTTTGTTTACCAAGAAACATTTTTGAACATATGTACATCCATATATATAATATAACATTATATGTATATCTGTCGGAATTTTTGTCTAGCGAAGCACGAATTTTGCGTTTAACTATGATAACGCGTCTCTTTGTTCAACGAATGTACTCCGAGATTCAAAACGATAAGAGTTGTTATTAATCTCTCTGTGAACAACAAAAGATGAACTATGGGGAATTTGCGCCGTCCAAATTCCCAATCGACAAAAAAATATATAGAAATCAATGGAAAAACAATCGTCAAAATAATATAGACATGGCGATGGAGAATTTGCACGGCGGAAATTCCTAATCGCCATGTCGCAAATAAAAAAATATTAATTAAAATTTGATAAAAATTTATAAAAAAATTTGATAAATTTTGATAAAACCTTAATATATAAATATTAGAGCGCCACAAATAATGTATAATATTAATGGATGATCATAATTTATTCAACGGTTCGGTACATACAATTTTGTGTATTGATACTTATGGCAATTAATCGGTGAATATTTACGAATGGATTTTGGATAATTCGTTCAGTTTGTTTTCGTTCTTCACGTGTTTACGTTTTCACGCGTTTACGTTTGGTCGTGTTTGGACTATTCGCTATAGCGTAGTAGCAGAGCAGAGTGGGGATAGAGGCGTTCGGCCAGCCAGCGGGAGAGAGGGGCGACGGGCGGACACCGGGCGGCGGAGCTCGAGACAGGGGAGAGGCGCAGGCGCAACATGATTCGCTTCACTCACGTCGCTCGGCTCGCTCGGCGCGCACAGAGAGGGGGAGAACACGTTTCGCTTTTCGCTTTCGCTTCACTCACCGCCCGGCGGGCGTAGGGTGAGGACTGGCGCGAAACGTGAGCGTGCCGTTATCGCTACGCATTGTACATTCCAGTGCATTGAGAAAACGGGGCACGAAATACGACACGTGGAATCCTACTTTATTCTGAATGACTAAAATAATCTTTTTTTACGATTTAATTTTTTTCAATCAATCGATAAACAAATAAAATAGAAACCAATAAAAATTGGTAGCGGTCATAATTTTATCAATTATTGTAGCTTTAACAGTTATTTCATAATTTTAACAGTAAATTCAATCTCGCTGAAGCAATTGATCGGTCATCTAAATTACAAAATAAAAGAACTTAAGATCGTGCGAATCGATAAGACACGAAAACACAACGTAACGAATATTAAAGTTGAAATTTAATAAAAAATAATGATTCGCTCCTTGTCAATATACATTTTTTTTCTTTAATTTCTGAGATTCCTTTTTTTGACGCAACTATATAGATAAGCCGATAGGGAAGTCCTCGCACTCGATGTTATTATTATTACAAAATTTGCACATGAATGAGTATTTATAAAATTTTGGTAATTCGTGAAAAATAGTATCGAGGCAAGAGCCAGTAACAGAAAGAGTTTTGTGACGCTTGTAACATAGCTTCGAGAGTCTTGTGTATGCTCGCACGCGCGCGTGTCCGCAAACGAGCTAAGATGCAAGCATACCCCGAGCAACGCAACGCAAAGCAAAGCACCTAACGCACGGTCCTAAAGCCATGGGGTTGTCGGCAAGCGAAGACGGACAGTCAGTAAATCTACTCCATAGCGGATAGTTTGACACAGTTCCGAGCTCGATACAGTTTCTGTATCATTTTGAAGTCGCGCAGGCAAGATTCCATGCAGATAAGTCGGAGTTGCAAACGCTGCACGCTAAGCAATGCACGCAACGCGTATAACCGCAGCTATGTACAGCATTACGAATAGTTTTTACTAGTCAAATGCTAACAATAGGACGCGAGCAACCGACCACGCGTGCACGCACGCGGGCACACTCGATTCTCTATGAAACGGTGGTACAGGTTTTGTCACTACATTGTTTCTGTTACTCGACATATTGGCTTATCCATTTGCGCAAAAACGGTTTTCTGGGGAAAAAACCTAGGGAAGAGTAGGCAAAGAAGAGCCCTCCCTGAAAATGGGGATATTTTTTTTCGTTTATGTTAATTTTCGTATTCAATCGGTCGTACAATTAAATAACGAATTTTTTCTCTCGCGTCGGTATAAAGTTAAATTTTTGGTGAATAAAAACCCAAGTTGGTTTTCTAAAAAAAGACCAGCGGAAATATAACTTTGTGATAATGAATCGCGATTACGATTTTCTGCGATACGGTGAAGTAATAACAAACGTTAAAGGTGAAATGATAATTTCCAACCATGGGAGGACGAAAAAACATTGGAAGAAAAGTGTGTTGAAAATGTGTGGAAAGTTCTTTATGATCAGAACCATGGAGCAGGATAAGAGAATCGTAGAGGCAGAGGGAAAGCGAAAGGATCGTGGAGGAAGACGGAGAGGGAGAGGATCGTCGAGGAAAACGGAGATCGCAAGGATCGCGAGAGAAAAAGGTAGGAAGAAGATCGTGGCCCGTTCCTGTAACCGTGAGTAACTACACCAACAATTTTTTTTTAAATACGAGTGCGCGAAATATGAAAAATGATTTTCATGTTACAAATGTAGATATTCTGCCGATTGAATGATCAAAACACGTGAACGTCAGGATGCCGTTTGGATATTTCATGGAAGTATTTTTTTCAAATAATGAACCGTTAGATATAATATTTTCATATTATTTATTTTCATGATACAGTCGTTGCGATTTATAGATTTACGAATAGAATGTTTTGTAGAGTTGATATATGGCGGTAGTTGTGCAAATTTTCGTTGAAATGTTTCTGGTAAAGATGTAAATGTGTCTACTCGACTGTCAACAAAGTTGAGAATCTCTGTCGTCGTATCTTTTTTCTTCAAGTGCTCATGCAGCACTTCAATATTTGAATTAGCGAGTGATCAGCGCTGCTGATTCCACAAAATACAACCCGACGCTCTATCTGTATACTACATATTCATTAATACTTATAACGAATGATAAAACAGAAAAATATTTTCTATTAGTATCATGCCTCTCTATGAATCTTCGTGTTCAAGCCCAGTGATGCCAATGGTGCCAATGCAAAATTTCAATGGGGAATATGCACGGTGGTGGATAATAATATGCGTTTATTGTGTTCTCAACGCTCCCAACGTTCAAGTGGTCTCTACACTTATTCACGATAATACCGATTGAGCAAATGATTGCTGCCTCGCGGTGGGAAAATTTGGAGTAACGTCGAACGAGAGGGTTCAACAAGACTTTCTTCTCTCTTGTTTATATTTCGTATTCAGTGGATTTCTCTACATGTCCCTATACTTCTCTCCCTACTTCCACCATGTTTTCACCACGGGTTTTCACATTACGTGAAAAACATTTAGCGTGTACAATTATTGGACATTTTCGGTGTACAATTAAAAACTAATTAACATATCCGTCTGTTTCGTTGTCTTTCTCAATATAAAACATAATTACTATGTTATTGCCGTCCTATTTGTGCATGCCTTGAATTTATTTGAACATACACATAGTCGTGCAGTTGTATATACCGAAATATTAATAATCGTATAACGTATGTATGAGTACTTTCGTCCTGCGGCGTGCAAAAGCAGATCAAGTGTGGTACAAAAACACCAGACCAAATCGTGTCAGGTCATTTAATTCGACGAGATAAAGAAACCTGAAAAATGTCGCTCTTTAACAAGCCCAAGAGAAATATAAGACGACGCTCGTTCAACGACGATTATGAGGACAATGAAAATAGGATGGAGTGCGAAGATTCCAAAACTATTAAAATTAAACCCAAGAAGAAAGATAAGGCTAAACAAACGCTCCTGAGTTTTGGAGAGGAGCTGGATGAAGGTTTGCAAATATCAAAATATTTACATTAACATCTTTCGAAATTGTATAATTTTCACATTTCCCCAAAAAGAGATGTTTTATGATAAGAATTGAAAAAAAATGTCAGTCTTATAGTTTTGTTGGTTAACCCATTAACGAGTTTTAAGAATGACGATTCAATATAGATAAATCAACTTATTTCTGTGATTATGAAGTTTGAAAATATTATTTATTAATCAAATTATCAAAATTTAGACAAAGTGTCTCAAAATGATTGGAACTTATAGGGATAGCAATCATTTGATACTATTTGATATAAAAAACAAATATTAATCCTGAGAACTCCCATATTATTTTCAGTAAGCATTCATTTTGCACACGGGACAATGCATTGCACATTTTCCCTATTTATAATAATTACATTATAAAATGTGGTGATTTTTCAAAACGCTCAAGTTTTGCATTATTGAGAAAAATTATTTTTTTGTAAAAATCAGATCATTTTAGATACATAAAAAGAAAAGTGTGACCAATGCGTTGGTGTTCTTAAGTCGGAAAGTCATGTCCTGAGACAAGTAAAATTTGGAACAACATAAACAAAGAACATAAATATTGTAGTATTGCAATGCATATTAATTGCATAAAATTGTACAAAATAGTTGCTTTATGTTAAGATTTATGAGAATATGACAATTTAGAAATTTCATAACCAAAGAACACAGACAGGAATATTCAAAACTAATAGTTCATACTATGTTTAATACATAGATTAATAAAATTTAATATTACAGCGGATGACGGTGAAGTTTTTAAAGTGAAGAAATCCTCTAGAAGCAAAAAACTGATGAAACAGCTCGACCACGAGAGGAAAAAAAAGAAAGGTGAAGAGAAAATGCAAGTGGACTCTGAGCAAGCGAACATGTCCGTTAAGCAGGAAAAAGATTTAGAAATAAAGACAGATGATCTAGTAGTAAGCTATCTCTATGATGTTTTATTATTATTACTATTATTATTATCATTATTATTGTTGTTGTTATTATTATTGATAATATTGGTTGAAAAAATGATCCTCCCATACGACCGAGTCACTGAAACAAATAATGGAAAAAAAAAACGAAACAAAACATAAGACCTTAATTCCTATCTAGAAATTTTCAATACCTGCATGTTATAATCAAACTTATTTTGTCGTCTATTGTACATCTGGACCTTTTTTGTCACAGGTTAAAATAAAAAATACTGGACCTCTGATATTGAACGGAAGAGCAGCTCTGACAGCCGGAAAAGACGATTATACGTCGGACGAAGAGGATGATCAAAAGACTCATACTTTTAGGAAGAACAATGCCAAAGCCGATACAATGAAAATTATTCTTGAAAGTAAGGATATACATGATTGTATCTTTCATTTTGGCTTGAACAAAAATGTTAAGAAACTTATTTTTTTCAGGTGGCTGTATACCGGATGCTGCAATGATACACGCAGCAAGAAAGAGACGTCAAAAAGCACGCGAGTTGGGAACTGATTATATACCAATCGAAGAGCATGGGTAATTATCAGCGTCAGTCTGGATGAGATTTTTTACCAATTAAATTGGTTTGATATTATTTGAACTGCTTTGCAGAGACGACAAAGGAAAATCGAGACTCATTAGAGAAGACGATCACGACAGAAGCGATGATGATGATTCTCAGGATCGAATGGACATGACGGTTAATACAGAGGCTCGAGACAAAGAAATGAGACGCGAAGCTTTTCTCGCTTCTCAAACATCAGCAAAACGTTTGTTCACTTACCAAAAGACTTTTCGATCAAAATGTCTATTTCCAAATGCCATCGTCTACATTTTCATTATCAATTTTCATCATTATAACATGTTATTTCGCAGTTTCCGATAATGAGAGCGAACACGATCATGAAGAGGAAGAATGGGAAGCTCAGCAAATTCGAAAAGGCGTTACCGGGGCTCAGGTATTTGAAAAAAAGACAGTCTATAAGTCACACAAATATTTGATTATTTAAATATAATGATTTTGCAGATCGCCGCTGCCCAACAGGATTCTATAATGCAGCAGCAATACTCCATGGGTATGAATTGCAATCAAATGTTACGAGTTTCCGGAGTACCGTTGGAAATGGTACTGATGCCTGCGCCGCCTCCACCACCGTCCATTAATCCACCAGATCCTACTAAAATAACGCCGATTACGCCCCAAGAAGTAATTGAGAAAATGCGCGGGAGGTACGAAAGAGCGATTTTTGTTTTTTTTTTAATCTAAAAAATTTAATGTTACACCTTCGTCGTTGATATCACTTTTCGTGATTGATTTAATTTTACGCCATAATCAGCGAGACTTAGAAAATCTTGCGGAGCAAAATTTGAAAAAAAAAACGAACTCTACGCTTCGAGTAACCTGTCAAATTAGACAAGAAAAAAGAGAATGAGAAAATTTCACACTTAGACGTGTGATACTCTGTAATATTAAATTTATTTTTTACTTCATAGGATTGGAACCTTACAGCAAGTCTACAGACGACATCAGATGGACCAGGCTCAGTTGGACGAAGAATTGGAGCAAACGATGAAGGAAATGGATGAGTGCGAATTGCGTGCACCCCGTTTGGCACAGCGCTTCAGATATTACCAAGAGTTGCGTGGGTATGTCACTGACTTGGTAGAGTGTCTTGATGAGAAGGTGGGTTTATACGCTGTCACGTTTGTTTTTTGGAACTTTTCCTCTCTCTCGAGATACCTCGAGACTCGCCACGTTGCGTCGTTACGAAACGAACAAAAACGTTCATTTGCGATTTGAAAAAAATTCACAATGTTTCAAATAGTCACAATTGAGGCTTTGGAATACTGTGGTCCCATTCGTGGACTCACGAAAGCAGCCAAATTGTGATTGTTAAAAGAAAAGCTAAGCTCTTAACGATTCGCAACAATCATTCCCTGCCGGGGGTCTCGATCTTCTCTGCACCGTTTACATAATCATAGCAATGCCGAAAATTGTATTTACACGTTAGATGTATGTATGTTCATCAAAACTGTCAATTCGATCGGGTGAGTATGGTAGGGTGATTGCTCAATCGACGAATCATTTGCGAGCGTATTTCAATTACCTTGAAAGTTAATTCATTTTCGATACGATTCAAGGAACTTCGTTCTTTGTTCCGTCGTTTGATCGGTAAACGCCTGACGATTGGTTTCGAACGATTCTTTGAAAAATCAACATCTCTCAAAGTTATTTTCACGCGCTGATGATAATTCGTGATCTCTTTCTTGTTTAGCTGCCTCTGGTTATTGGATTGGAAGAACGTTGGCTAGAATTGTATGGCGAAAGGTCGAACGAATTAATGGAGAGACGTCGACAGGACACACGGGATCAGGCCGAAGAAATCACCACTGCCGCCAGTCAGTTGTCCTTTTCTATTCCAGTTAGCCAAACTTTTGTTCATCCTTCCATTTGTGGATTTCTCAAGATTTATTGTGATTGAAAAGAAATAACAACTGCAATTTGATACTGGATCGTGCGAGTTTTAGTGACTGAAAAGAGAATGGTGGGAATAGAACGACGGTTAATTTTATTTCATTATTGATCGTTTAGGGGGTCAATCGACAAGGAGGGGGGTCGAAGATGAAGCACGCGTTCGACGTGCGACAGAGCGAGAAGGAAGACGTGCCAGACGGAGACGAGCTCGTGAATTGACGCCAACGCTGCCAAAACATATTGATGGCATGTCCAGCGATGACGAAGTTACCGAGCAACAGAATCTTGCATTTAAACAGACTAAGGGTAATTTGTTTTTCTCGTCGTTACACAGACGATAACAGAAAATAATAGAGATAATAGAAAATCGATAAACAACTTTTTTTCCTCTTCGATTGTCCCTTCTCAATCATTTTTAAATTATCGGGAATATTTCAAAGACTTAGAGTACGATGAAAATGACACAAAATTGAAATGTTTGCCTATTCAACGGTTATTTTGTAATCCGTGGATGTTCACGGTATTTTAATTTTCAGAGGACATCGACAGCGATAGCCACGACGTATTCTCCGACGTCGTTGATGATTTTTGCACGGTTAGAGGGATTCTCGCGAAGCTCGAATCGTGGAAAGAAATGGACGCAGAAGCTTACTCGGAAGCGTACGTTTCTCTTTGCATACCGAAGATCATTGCTCCGGTCATAAGGCTTCAGCTTCTTACGTGGAATCCGATAATGGTACGCTTCGATAAATCGTTTGCTTCGTTGTGTTATCGATTGATATTTCATCAATGTATAGATAACAAAATTTATATTATTCATTCAGGAGAGTGCTGATCTTGAGCGCACGAAGTGGTACAATGCTTTGCTTCTTTACGCGCTGGATCAGCATGAAACCGAATCATCGTTGAGACGAGATCCCGACGTGAAAATAATACCTATGACAATAGAAAAAGTTGTCGTGCCCAAACTAACTCGTAAGTTGAGCTCATATCGTAATAGTCCGTAGCCAATCGTCGAAATTTGAAAAAACATGATAACCATTGATTATTCCAGTCATTGTCGAAAAAATATGGGATCCAATGTCAACGTCCCAGACATTGCGTCTCGTGGGTACGGTCAGTCGTCTCATCAGAGATAATCCGACTTTAAACGACACGAGCAAACCTCTTGAAAAACTTTTTAATACCATTCTTGACAAGATTAAATCGGCCGTGGAAAACGATGTGTTTATACCCATTTTTCCGAAGCAGTAAGTACAAAAAGTGTCTCATCCAACTTAAAAATAATTCGCTAAGTATTGCTCAAGTTTCGTGGCTGATTTTCATCTGATATTAGGAGCCATTCAAACGAGAGTTCTCGAAAGCGAGTCAACAAATTTTAATATCGTAACGAATTCCCCATGGAAACTCAACCTAAATCCCACCTATTCTTTACCTTTCAGAGTTCTGGATACGAAACATCAATTTTTCCAAAGACAGTTCGCAATGGCCGTCAAATTGCTACGTAACTTACTGAGTTGGCAAGGTTTATTGGGCGATACACAATTGAAAAATCTGGCCCTGGGTTCTCTCCTCAATCGTTATCTCTTGGCTGGCCTAAGAGTTTGTACGCCTATCGATGCTTTGACCAAAGCAAATATGGTATGTATCTTCACTTTCTTGTTTTTCCGCATTGTTGCTTGGTGTGTATCC